>NC_090025.1:13755544-14086544 GCF_037176765.1 Anolis sagrei | reverse complement strand
CAACTGAGAAGCTTTTCCTGTTCCCTCTTTTGTCAATGGCTGTGAAGGTCGGAACAAACACAACCCCCAGTCCAATGGCCTATGTTGAAGGCACAGAGTCTTCCTTTTGATGCCAAAGGACCGGTTTGAAGGTGCTTGGGTCTCCTCAACGTTGTCCAGGGTCATCTGGACATGAAGTATGAGTCCCAAGGGTAAAAACCTTAGAATTGGTGATGAGAGGTAACTTAATTAAGGGCTTTAGAGCCAAGTCTCTTTCTCATGTCTATCTGATAGAAAGTTTGATGGTAGAATGAAAAAGGAAAAACTCTGCCCTCCTCCAGGAAGAGGTGGAGCCAAGCAATTGAGCTGAGGAAGCAATATAACTGGTGCAAACAACATTGATTGACAGCTATAAATAACCAATCAATCCAACTATACATTTACAAACTAAGCAAGAATGGGCATTTAAACTTTTGCACTTTAAAGTTCTACACACAGGTGGCGCCGCTCGCACCATCACACCAGCAAACAGTGGTTTTGAATCTTGAGTGGGTTGTGTTCTTTGCTCCACCTTTGCCTTGGTTTCCTTGAACACACCCAAGAATGGGTGATGGATGTACCCAAAGAAATCTACATAATCCTTTTAAAAATGAAATGTATTGTCTTGGGGAAACAGCTTGGAAGGAAATGACAGCACTCCCGACCCCACTGATAAGATCCCTCTGTCCCAATATATGTCACAAACCCATTGAAGGTACACATCAAGAAGCACAGGAACACATTACATTTTGAACACTCGCACTGAGGCCAAATTACTTCTCTGAAAATAACTTTCGAAGCCCTGCCCTCTTTGTGCTTTTGATCCCTCTCAGAGGATGCCAACTTCTGATAGTGGAGTTAAACTGGCATGCAGAGCCTCCGCTGTCCCTCTAGGCTCCGGTTCTTCCTTGCCAATGAGAGTGATATGCGTTTCCAAGCCTCTCTCCTTTCTTTTCCTGCATGTATCACAAACCTGGAGGCCTGTCTTTCTGTCCCTGCTGGCACCCGGGACCCAGATCAAAGAAACAATGAACAACGGCCTCCGAGTGCCAGCCAGGACATTGCTGCTATCGATTGCAAAAGGAAGGAGGAAGGGGAAGGCACACCAGTTGCTTTCCTTTATTATCAGCATCCCCATTCATTCTGAACAAGCTGGCTTTTTTGCTCTCCTCTCCCCACTGGTCCCCATATTCTCCTCCTTGTATTTCTGGAAATCCGAACCTCCCTTCCCAGCACGGCCCTTTTGGTCATGTGCTGCTCTTTTCTGGGTTACTTAAAGACAGCTGGGGGCTCCTGGACAACCGATTCTCCCTTAAGACAGCTGGGCACTTTCTGTCCTTTTTTTGGTCCTTTCCTCACTGACTTCTTGTGAGACTGCATCATGGAGTGTGTGAGTCTTGGTTTCTCTGCTGTTGCCGTGACTCTCCAGAAGAAAGATTGTGGGTTCCTGAATTTGGGGAGCGGGTGGAGCAGACAATATCTTCTCTTTTAAGAAATGAGTTAGTGTGTTCATTTAAGTCATAATTTACTAGATTATATAGGTAATTAGAGTTGGACAGTATTATCTTAAATTACAGTTTTATGTAAATATTCAAAACTGATGCTCAATTAATGTAATTTTATTGGTGTCTATTTTTATTTTTGAAATTTACCAGTGGCTGCTGCATTTCCCACCCTCGTCTTATACTCAAGTCAATGAGTTTTCCTATTTTTGGTGGCAAAATTAAATGCCTCGGCTTATATTTGGGTAGGTTTATATGCTGGGTTGCTAAATTGCATTACTATGGATGTGTTGTTGTTGTATTCGGGCATTGAATGTTTGCCTTTTATTTATTGTCAAAGGCTTTCATGGCTGGAATCACTGGGTTGTTATAGGTTTTTTGGGCTATATGTTCTAGAAGCATTCTCTCCTGACGGTTTGCCTGCATCTATGGCAAGCATCCTCAGAGGTTGTGAGGTCTGCCTTTTATGTTTGGAATCTGCCCTGAGTCCCTCTGGGGAGATAGGGTGGAATATAAATGTTTTATTATTATTTATTATTATTGGTATTTATTGATATTTGTGTGTGACCGCATTTCTGTGTATGAACCTACACAATCTCTTTGATCATTTGGAGAGACCCTGCTCACGCTTCCACCTTCTTCGCAGGCGTGATTGGTGGGGACGAGGGAGAGGGCCTTTTTGTTGGTGGTCCCCCAACTCTGGAACTCACTTCCCAAGGACATCAGACATGCCCCAACACTGGCAGTCTTTAGGAGGAGCCTGAAAACTTGGTTGTTCCAGTGTGCCTTCCCAGAATAAGGAAAACTCTTAGCAATATGTCCTCAAATGCACTTTAACCTTGATTTAGGATTGCCTGCGCACCCTCATCTTTCTTTGAAAACCCTATCCTAGTTATACCCTACCTTGTTCATGCCCAGCAATATTTTTTATTTTTTAAAATTTTAAATGATTACATTTGGCCCAGCCATAGGTTTTTAAATGCTGTTTTACTGTTTTGTATTGATTATTTTGTTATTGCCTTCGTTTTATTGATGTACTGCGGGTTTGGCCTCATGTAAGCCGCACCGAGTCCCTTGGGGAGATGGTAGCGGGGTACAAATAAAGTATTATTATTATTATTATTATTATTATTATTATTATTGGTGTGTTTTCCCTCCTGCTTCTTGGTGAAATCTACTTCTCTGGAGGACTGAATGGGCCATCTGTTAGGAGAGCTTTGATAGTGTGGTACTGCATGGCAGAAGGGGAATGGACTGGATGGTCCTGGGAGGTCTCTTCCAACTCTGTTTATAATTCCGTGGATCTTTTCTATTATGCATCATCACTTGGTGGTGAGGTTGTCTAATTTTTCGACTTTGAGGCAGGGCTAGGAAAAGCTGCTTTGCAATTGTACTAGATGAAGGATAATACTAAGAGTTGTTAATATCTAAAAGGTAACATTTTCATATCAAATGCTGCTGTACCATGCCTTCAATATACAGGATTCATTCTGGTGCAAGCAAAAATGGTTTCATATTTTCCTGCTGGGAAAACTGGGATACAGTTAGTTAGTTAAAGCTCTGTGTGTGTGTGTCAGGAGCAACTTGAGAAACTGCAAGTTGCTTCTGATGTGAGAGAATTGGCCGTCTACAAGGACATTGTCCAGGGGTTGCCTGGAAGTTTTACCATCCTGTGGGAGGCTTCTCTCATGTCCTCCATGGGAAGCTGGAGCTGACAGAAGGGAGCTCACCCAGCTCCCCAGATTCGAACCTCCGACCTTTCGATCAGCAGTCCTGCTGGCACAAGGGTTTAATCCTTTGCACCACCGGCGGCTCCTTGTTGGTTAAAGGTGATTAAGATGGCATAAGTTGCTAATGAGAGGAACAGACCATCTAGTTAGCTTTTGCCTGAGATTACAAACAAGGGGAGGATTCTGCCTCCTCCACCTCTTCTCTATTACTGTATATACTTGAATATAAGCTGAGTTTTTCAGCCCTATTTAGGGCTGACCCCCCCCCCCCCGGTTTATACTTGAGTGAGGGTCCTGGTTGGCTTATATTCAGGTCAGCTTATACTTGAGTATATAGATAATTAGAGCTGGACAGTCTTATATTAAATTAAACTTTTATGTAAATATTCAAAACTGATGCCTCAATGTAATTTTATTGATGTCTATTTTATTTTTATTTTTGCTGCATTTCCCACCTTTGTCTTATACTTGAGTCAATACGTTTTCCCATTTTTGTCGTAAAATTATGTGCCTCAGCTTATATTTGGGTCGGCTTATACTCAAGTATATACGGTAATTGAATATAAACTACTTTTGCACACTGAAATCTATTTGCTACAATGAAAGCAAGTTTAAGAAAATGAGAGTAAAAAGGAGGGATATTTTAAAAGCTACTGAAAAAAAGTCAACGACAGAGGGCTAATTGGTATTGTCCCCTTGTGGTCTGTGCTCTAAGATATTCCACTCCAAGGTCTGCAAATGGCAGAAGGATGTGTTGTTGCATTCGTGCATGAAAATTTTGAAATACATATCAGAAAACTGAAACTGTTGTTTTACTGAGAGCTTCAATAAAATCACATTCTGATTTTATTGTGTTTTAACTTTTGTGTCATTCTTTTTAATGTCTATGTTTAACATAGATGTATTTTAACTATGTTGTGACTTGCTTCGAGCCATAAGGAGAGGCATGTAATAAATAAAAAATATAATTGGTGGCACAGTGAGTTAAATTGCTGAGCTGCAGAATGTGCTGACTGGAAGGTCAGCGGTTCGAATCCACGGGACAGGCTGAGCTCCTGATGTTAGCCCCAGCTTCTGCCAACCTAACAGTTTGAAAACATGCAAATGTGAGTTGCTCAATAGGTACCGCTCCAGCAGGAAGATAACATCGCTCCATGCAGTCATGCCAGTCACATGACCTTTGAGGCATCTATGGAATATGCCGGCTCTTCGGCTTAGAAAAGTCTAGTCGAGTCTGACCCCTAGAGTCGGACTCGACTAGACTTAATGTCAAGGGGAAACCTTTATCATCATCATCATCATCATCATCATCATCATCATCATCATTATTAGAAACACAACAAGATTCGTACATACCAAACAAGGTCACTCTGCTGGCTGTTGTATTGGATCACACGTTGGACACGTCCCAAGTGTCTAGGACTGTGTGATGTATAGGCAAATAATGCATGCAGATCCAAGAAGAGTGGCCTTTTGCAACTAACAGATGGTAATTTTGTCAGTTCCGATTGTGTTTAAATGCAGGGTCCTTAGGCACTGTACCCAGTGTGCCAATCACCACTGGGACCACCTTTACTGGCTTGTGCCAGAGTCTTTGCAATTCAATCTTTAAATCCTCATATTGTGTCAGCTTTTGCAGTTGTTTCTCTTCAATCCTGCTGTTCCCTGGGATTACAATATCTACGATCCATGTATTGCAATATCTACGATCCATACTTTGTTTTTTAACATGATTGTGAGGGCAGGAGTATTGTGCTCCAAAACTCTGTCAGTCTGAATTCAGAAGTCCCAGAGTAATTTGACGTGTTCATTTTCTCTAACTTTTTCAGGCTTGTGATCCCACCAGTTCTTTGTCGCAGGCAGATGGTATTTGTAGCACAAGTTCCAATGATTCATCTAAGCAACGGTGTTATGTCTCTGCTTGTAGTCTGTCTATTATTATTATTATTATTATTATTATTAATTTCTGAACCAGCCTTGCTTCTTCTGCCTCACTTACCCTTCCTCATTTTTTAAACTTTTTTCCCTTTGTTAGACCACACAAATAAATAGAAATATGACTTTGAGAATTATAATTATTTGTAAACAATGAAGGGCTCGATAGAATAGATGGACTCTGAAACATTCTAAGGCTTCTTGTGCTCTAGTAGAGAACATAGATATTTGCAATGTCCTCACAAGTGTGGGAAGATGATGCCACCCAGACATTGATGGACTGCTACTCCCATCATTCTTCACTGATGGACAAACAGTGTGTAGCCAATGGGAATTGGGGTTCAACACCATCTGGTGGGGTACAGGTATCCACCAGGTTGAAAGGAGAGGAGGGATAATTCTTCCAAAATGAAATGGAATATTTTTCCTCCCTGGGTTTGTAGACTTGTATTCCTGCATGCGAGACATAATATCCTATGACTTCATCCTAAAACTGGCACCAAAAAAAGGACACAAGGAGAGGGGTTGACAGCCTTAAAGGGAGACCACACCTGGAATATTGGTTAGACCACACCTGGAATATTGTGTCCAATTCTGGGCACCACAATTGAAGAGAGATGTTGACAAGCTGGAATGTGAACAGAGGAGGGCGACTAAAATGATCAAGGGTCTGGAGAACAAGCCCTATGAGGAGCAGCTTAAGGAGCTGGGCATGTTTAGCCTGAAGAAGAGAAGGCTGAGAGGAGATATGATAGCCATGTATAAAATATGTGAGAGGAAGCCACAGGGAGGAGGGAACAAGCTTGTTTTCTGCTTCCCTGGAGACTAGGATGCGAAACAATGGCTTCAAACTACAAGAAAGGAGATTCCATCTGAACATTGCTGACTGTGAGAGCCGTTCAGCAATGGAACTCTCTGCCCCGGAGTGTGGTGGAGGCTCCTTCTTTGGAAGCTTTTAAACAGAGGCTGGATGGCCATCTGTCAGGGGTGATTTGAATGCAATATTCCTGCTTCTTGGCAGGGGGTTGGACTGGATGGCCCATGAGGTCTCTTACAACTCTTTGATTCTATGATTCTATGTTTGGGACATTTGGGATAGTTTTTGGAGATAAAATTGTGATTTTAAAAAAAGTTACGAAAGTTCAGGAGGGCTGGAGTTCACGAGGTTTGAAAGACGTGAAAGCAGGGTCTGGAAACCACATGAGTCATTGTCAGCTGCACTTTTCTCTCCCATATTCCACATTCTGACATGAGTACACTTTTAAATGTTTGATTTCTTTTTCTCGCAGGGAGTTGTGGCTACTCATCTGAAAGTTTGCCCTGGAGAAACTGTTCAAGTGGAAGGCAAGATCTTGCCAGGTTGCAAAGGGTAAGCAGAAGGGAAAGTGGGCAGTTGTGGAAGAGGGCCAGTCTGTTGACGTTTTCCTTGGTTCCTTACTCACCTCACCTCGTATAAAAAAGTGGACCTTTAATAAGATAACCAATCTTAGGGCCTTGGCTTTCTTCTGCGTTGTTCAGAGCCAGGAGAAGGAATCTCAGGAGGAGAGGACTGCTTTGAAAGGTCTGTGGTTCCCAACCTTTTTTTGACCTGGGACCACTTGAACAGGGACCACTTTGACCAGGGACCACTCTCCAACATTAGAATCAAAAGGATTACAAATCAGTTTTTGGTCAACTTTAGATTTGTTTTGGTTATTTGGGGTCTGATTCAAAAAATGGCATTGGATAGATCACATCAGCTCTAGTTTCTGATACAAAACATATGCCATCCTGTAGTTACCATCTGCTCACATACAGAATACCACATACAATAATCTTATGTGGTAGTAGTAATCTTTTGTGGGTAGTCAGTCTCTCCCCTCCTGACATTCCCATCACCTCAGCACTATAAGAGGGTTTCGTGAGACTACTCACCTTCATAGCCACTTGCTTTCAAGGCAACAGTGTAGCAATGGTGAGGCCACAGACCATATTTTCATTCTTGCTGACCAGTAGTTGGGAACCACTGGTGTACAGTTAGCCTTTCACATTCTCTGGGATTAGTGGTGCAGGACCTCCCACAAAAGTGAAAAACTGTGAATAAAAAATTCTATTTTATCTATCTTTATCTTGTGATTTCTAGGTGCTCCAACATGACTCTATGATCAATGTCCACTGATAGTTTACCATGGAATTGCACTGGAGTTCTTGTTGACTATAGCGTCACACTAGAAGGCATAAAGTTTCCTAGAGGGAACATTTTAAATTAAAACTGCAAATAATCAAATCTGCAAAAGTCAACTCCGTCAACGTGGAGGATCAACAGTAGATAGGTTTTCCTCATTTGTTCATCTGAACATGAGGAAGAATTTCCTGATTGTGAGAGCCGTTCAGCAATGGAACTCTCTGCCCCGGAGTGTGGTGGAGGCTCCTTTTTTGGAAGCTTTTAAACAGAGGCTGGATGGCCATCTGTCAGTGGTGATTTGAATGCAATATTCCTGCTTCTTGCAGGGGGTTGGACTGGATGGCCCATGAGGTCTCTTCCAACTCTTTGATTCTATGATTCTCTGATTCTATGTTGTTGTTTTTAACAGCATAATCTATACGACTCTGGTTGATGCCCAATGTACCATGCGTAATGACATTTTGAGATCTCACTTCATGTGACAACACAAAGGGCCATTGCTATGGCTCAAATATTGGCCCTTATGTCTCAGGGTGTTGGAGGTCCCTTTCCTTGCAATCATTAATTTTAGGGTTTTCTCAGTGTCTGCTCCAAATCTTTGGAAACTCTTTCCACTGGAAAACTAGGTTTGCACACCCCTCCCTCCCTCTCCTTCCATCAACAATGGCAAATTTTACTGTTCTGATAACTCTTTAGGAGTTAATAAATAATAAATAAAACTTTATTTATATACCATTCTATCTCCCCGAGGGGGACTCAGGGCGGTTTTCAAGTAATATCACTGAAACATACAAAGGTAACAGCATAACATAAAATTAACAAAACAACATAAGCATAAAATTATCACAATAACACATGTATATTAAAAGTAATCTTGACTGTTCATAGCAATTTAAAAGCTGGGCCAAGGTTAGTGCAAACTCAAAATATGAGTGGGCTGGGAATTAAGAATAGTGCTATAACAGGCTAACAGCAATAGCAGGTACAGGTCTGTGGCTGCTCATTTCCAGGGCCTATTCAAGGGATGACCGGGATAATAGGTAAGAAGTGCAAGGCTATATTCAACACCGAGAAGGCCCTCTCTCTCGTCCCCACCAACTGTACTTGTGACGGTGATGGGAGCAAAAGGAGGGCCTCCCGGAAGATCTTAGAGTTTGTGCCAGTTCATAGAAGGAGATGTGATCGTGGAGATAATTGGGGCCTGAACCGTTTAGGGCATTATCAGTCATGTCCTGCACCTTGAATTTGGCTTGGCAACTTATTGGGTTGACTGCATGAACACTTAATAGTGCGTTGTTTGGCGATGTTTATCTTTCCATCTTTCAACCAGTTTGTTATAAAAGGTGTTAATTCTATCATGATTGCTATGCTTTTACAGTCCATCTTTGTAAAGGCTTTTAAAGGGTGTTTGTCATAATATTTGGAACATGCATTAAGTCCTAGTATGGGGAGGGGAAATCTGGGATACCAATGAATTAATGAGGATAATACATAATAATGAAGGGTACCTCTTTCTTCCCAGTTTTGAGGTGAATTTGGGCAAGAACTGTGAGAACCTGGTGCTTCACTTCAACGCTCGGTTCGATTGCAAAGGAGACACAAACACCATTGTGTGCAACTCCAGGAGAGACGGGGTGTGGGAAGAGGAGGAACGAGAATCCCATTTTCCTTTTGAACAAGATGGCAACTTCAAGGTGAATGTTTGTTAGAGTGAATGGAAGGAGAGTGGCAGATTCAATGGTTTTTTTGGAGAGAGTGTAGGAATGGGGAAACCTCCTTGAATGGGCTCTAAAGACATGGTTAAGGTTCTTATTTGGAGCCAGAAAATATACAGATGTGACACAGGCACCAATTATTGCTCCGTTCCCCCATGGCCCATAGGGCATCACTTCTGACTATTATTTTATATCATTTTCAACCAATATGGTAGCCATTTTCAAGATTTTGTTTGTGTGTGTGGGGAGGGATATTGGGATTATCTGTTGGGGTGAGTTAAACAGCCGCACTTGTGGCTGAGTTGAGGACCTTCTGTGCCATTTTCTGTGTCATTTTCTGGCAAAATAAAATTGCATGAAAAAATGTCATGTGGGGGGAAAATCAAATGGCTTCAGGTGGAGCAAAAGTGGAACTCAGAGGCTTCCCATACCATTCTGTCCTAAGCTATTTCTATTTTGAGGGAGCAAAGAGGGCAGGTTATTTAAAACTCTGTTGTATTTCCATAGGCATGCAAAGACCTTTTATTATTTGGGCAATTAACGTGGCTGTGCCGAAGGGCCTATTTATGAGTTTGTGTGCTGTGTTTTTATTTTCTCATGATTTCCCTTTATTTGAAAAGCATTTACATAGTATGAAATAAAATGCACCTTTAATATAATAGTTAAACTAAATGACTTTTAGTTAGAATATAGCATCCTCGTTATCCTATGTGATCAGCTGCTTCCTGGGATTAGTAGTTATGTGCAGCACCAGCATTCTTTGGCAGAGAAGGTTAAAACCTTGGAAAACCACAATTTCTATGATTCCAGAGCATTGAGCCATGCAGTTAAAGTGGTGTCAAACTGCATCCATTCTACAATGTAGATGCATTCTGAGATGAGTTCAGCAAAGTAGAGAAGGCGACCAATCCTCCATGTCTGATCTGAGCTTCTCAAGCCTTCCTTGAGAAGCTAATCTTCTACACACAGAGCCATTTAGTCATGTCTTTCTGAAGAAAACACAATGGAGAAACCCCAAAGAGTGCACCATTTTAATAAGAGCAGTCATTCGGTTGCAAGTTTCCAGACGTTGCCAAGGTATGGAAAAGGGCGTTGAGCCTCTCAGGTTAGCCATTGCTATTCTGCTTTGCTTTTTCTTTTGGCAGGCTTCCTTCGCTTTCGATACCAGTGAGATAAAAGTGAAACTGGAGGACGGCCATGAGATTCCCTTCCCAAACCGGCTGGGTCTTGATGTCCTCGAATACGTTGCAGTGGAGGGAGACTTCAAGATCCAAGTCCTCAGATTTGCCTGATGAAGACACCTATTCCCGCAGTCTTCCTAGGTGGCAGAATAAAGTCATTCAGTGCTTTGGGCACAGGCACAAGTTTGCAAAATTAAATGCTGTATGCTTCTCATGTTATTGTTGGCCTGTTGCTCTCTCAACTGAGAGCTCTTGCTTGCTTGCATCGGCTACAATGGGCTGTTTGGAGAACTGGCTCATTTGTCATAAAATAAAGAGCTTGGTTTGCCACGTTGCCATGAAAATGTATCCCTTTGGGTTGTTTGTGTGTTTTGGATGAACTCTTGTTCCTGAGAGAATTATCTAACATAGTTACTCCATGGACAAATCAATCCATCCACTTCCAGTCCTTGGAGATTTCCTTGGAAGGAGCAATTGTAGCCAATGGGCACAAATGCGGTGCCGATAGCTATCACATTGTGGATGGGTGGGTAAATATTCACATTCCTCATCACACAGCTAATGCCACACTAATCTAAATCATCCAAATGTGCAGGTATGTTCCGTCAAGTTGCCTATCGACTAGTGGCAACCCTACAAATTTCGTAAGGGTTTCCTAGGAAAGAATTACTGAAGAGGTGGTTTTGCCACTTCCTTCCTTTTAAATTCCTGTGTAATTCTTCATGACAGAAGGTTGGACTGGATGATTTTTTGTGGTCGTTTCTAACACAACGAAGGTTGAACTGGATGACCTTGGTGTTCTATAAATCAATGAAATATAGTCTACAGCACCTGGTACTTGGTGGTGGTTTCTTATCCTAGTGCTGATCCTGCTTAGCTTTCATAGGACTGGTGCATTTAAGATGATTGAGGAAACTCTCCTATATATTTCAGGTGTGAAACTCAATGCCTGGGATCCTGTATTGAGGCTCTGGATTTATGGATTAATTGCGCTATGTAACCTTTGTGCTGGAACCCCCAGTGGCACAGTGGGTTAAACCACTGAGCTGCTGAACTTGCTGACCGTAAGGTTGGTGGTTTGAATCCAGGGAGTGGGGTGAGCTCCCGCTGTTAGCCCCAGCTTCTGCCAATCTAGCAGTTCAAAAACATGCAAATGTGAGTAGATCAATAGGTACTGCTCCAGCAGGATGGTAATGGTGCTCCATGCAATCATGCTGACCACATGACCTTGGAGGTATCTATGGACAACGCTGGCTCGTCAGCTTAGAAATGGAGACAAGAACCACCCCCCAGAGTCGGACTCGACTAGGCTTGATGTCAGGGGAAGAACTTTACCTTTACTTTAACCTTTGTTCTGAATGGGTACATTGTGTATCTGAAACATGAGCCCAAATAAGCAATTGTGTGCACAACTGAAATGCAGTATACATTCATGTGCAATGTACTGAATGCTTCTGAGACCTTGAGTTTGATGCAACTATCTTGCATTGATCCAAACAATTGTGTTACACAAATATATATCACAATAAGACTCTGCCCAATGCATTCCAGTGAGATTGTCCATATGTACATTTACATAGTTGCATCTTTCTTAGTAAAAAAAATCAAAGATTTTAATTTATCATACTTTTTTTGGTCACACAGCATTCAAAGATATCCTTACATTAAAAAAAATCTGTTCTGCCTAGGCTAATCTATTTTTCTTAGTTTTGGTGGTATTGGGCTGCAAATGTCTGGACGCACAACTAACGTTGAAGAAAGCAGTTAAGCAACAGCTGGATGTGCCATGATTCCGAGCCCTGAGAATATCTAAGTCCTCCAGGATGAGTTTATGGTTTTCTAAGTCCAGAAATCAAATAATCAAATAATTTAATGGTGTTTGGTCATACCTGGATTTCAAATGAACATGGTTTGGTCCATGGCTATGGGGTCTTACTGTACTTATCTAGTCATAGAGAAGACCATGGGTTAGATCAGGAAAAGGATGCACACAAAAAGTTAGTGATGCATCTCCATCCTGCAAATGCAGTCTGACTCCACTTTAAAAACCAGGGCTCAATGCTATGGAATTATGGGAGTTGTAGTTTTACAATGTCTATAGCCTTTTCTGCCAAATGTTGGCAGGGCCTCTCGAAACTACATCTCCCATGATTCCATAGTATTCACCCATAAAAGTTAAAGTGGAGTCAAACTGCATTAATTCTGCAATCTCGATCATGCTAGGACAATGCCACGAATCCTTGATACAGTTCATCATGTTTCCACAACAAATTTATTCTTTCATAAATTCAAATATTGCTGAAAAAATGAGAGGGATAGAGGCTTAAAGCAGTGGTTCTCAACCTCCTAATGCTGCGACCCCTTAGTACAGTTCCTCCTGTTGTGGTGACCCCCAACCATAACATTATTTTCATTGTTAATTCATAACTGTAATTTTGCTACTATTATGAATTGTAATTTAAATACCTGATATGGAGGATGTATTCTCATTCACTGGACCAAACTTGGCACAAATACCTGATATGCTCTAATTTGAATACTTGTGGGGTTGGGGGGAGTTGATTATGTCATCTGGGAGTTGTAGTTAGTGGAATTTACTGTTAACCTACAATCAAAGAGCATTCTGAACTCTATCAATGATGGATTTGAACCAAACTTGGCACACAGAACTCCTTTGACCAACAGAAAATACTGTAAGTGTCTAGTGGGCATTGACCTTGAGTTTTGGAGTTGTAGTTCACCTACATCCAAAGAACACTGTGGACTCAAACAATGATGGATCTGGACCAAACTTGGCATGAATATGCAATATACCCAAATGTGAACACTGGTGGAGTTTGGGGAAAATAGACCTTGACATTTGGGAGTTGTAATTGCTGGGATTTAATGTTAACCTACAATCAAAGAGCATTCTGAACCCCACCAATGATAGAATTGGACCAAATTTCCCACACAGAACCCCCATGATGAACAGCCCTTCAGGAGTCCCGACCCCCAGGTTGAGAAACACTGCCCTAGGACAGCTAGACAAGAACTTGGTTTGGGGAAAAATAAAAGCACAACAACCTTTCACAACACAGTGATGACTGTACACATGTACTGACATTGCTCAACACAGCTTTGCAAGCACTTGCCATTTATTTTTGTATATTTAAGGTTCCCTTTATGTAGTCGTTGTAGCAGCCTGTGTTTTTTGCATGCATTTCCCTTTGCCCTCCATGTTTTCCCTGCTTCCTATGTGTCTATATAACAACAGAGGCCAACCTTTCATGCCTCTGAGGAAACGCAGCATGAATGCTCAAAGCATTGCAGAATGACTTGCCGTTGGGTGCACTTGCACAAAGTGAGCATACTGTATTGGATGGGAAAGGAAACACTGCTACAAAATGAGGTGTCTATATGTAATGATGACCCCATTGGCAAATTCTTCCAAGATGAGGCAGAGCAGAAGGGCAGATGGTGGAGGAGAAGTGTGGAGGAGTGCTGGAAGGCTTTCAGGGTGCCCTGCATATGCTTCCCAGGGCTAGACAGTATGAGATGTTTAAGGAGAGACCACCTGTTAAAGAAACTGAGATACTTGTCCTTATGGTATATAACCAAACTATGTCTCTTCCAATTTCTGAAAACATCCAATATTTGGCTCTGGTGCTCTGAGGCAAGTCTCTGTTTTCATAACCTAATGCTGTGACAAATAAGCAAGTAATTGAGGTTTATTTGGAGGAATTCAGTGTATGACCCTGACTAGTTCGGTACAAAACAAGGAACACAGGGAAGTATATTTTCTCCCACACTACACAATTATATTTTGACTGTCACATTTGCTGGGGTTAGGGACACAGGACCTTTGTAAAAGTAAATTAAATTAAATTAAAAATATTTTATAAAAATCAGGGAGAACACATCTCTAAGAATCTCTGATCATCTTGTATCTAGGAACTTTTGCAGATTTGATTAAAGTGTTCTCTGTAGGAAGCTCTAGGGCAGTGTTTTTCAATGCCACAACCCCTGAATATTATTTATTTATTTACTTACTTTATTTATATACCACTTTTCTCAGCCCTCAGGTGACTCATACAGTTAATACAGTTCCTTATTTTGTGGTGACCCCCAACCATATAATTATTTTTGTTGCTACTTCATAGCTGTCATTTTGATACTGTTCTGAATCAGAGTGTAAATATCTGATGTGCAGGTTACATTTTCATTCACTTGACCAAATTTGGCACAAATACCCGATATGCCCAAATTTGAATACTGGTGGAGTTTGGTGAAAATAGACCTTGACATTTGGGAGTTGTAGTTGCTGGGATTTATATTTAGTCTACAATCAAAGAGCATTCTGAACTCCACCAAAGATGGAATTGAACCAAATTTGGCACCAGAACTCCCATGACCAAGAAAAAATACTGGAAGGGTTTGGTGGGCATTGACCATGGAGTTGTAGTTCACCTACCTGCAGAGAACACTGTGGACTCAAACAATGATGGATCTGGACCAAACTTGGCACGAATACTCAATACACCCAAATGTGAACACTGATAGAAAATAGACCTTGCTAGAAATCAGTGTGGACAGACCTTTTACAGTCTGTCCAATGTGTGTTCTTTGCCATTTGCAAATGCAGTGATGAACAGACCCCTGACTTTGTCAAAGATCCTGGCACAACTGTATGTGTGCCGAATGAGTACTTAAAAGGTGAACCATAAAAAGTGAAAAGCAGCTGCTTCCCCTTCCACTCTCAGGCTTCACAAATCCCTGAGTGACAGCTGGCATGAAAACATTTCAGCTGCTGCTTGAACTGAATGCATTTGCTGAGCATTGACAGAGTCTCAGTGGTGGAAGCAGCTGGGATCTCTAGGAAGCATTTCAGCCGCTTGTATTACTGGCAGTATTGCTATTTCTCTCTTATGGGGTTCTGTGGGGCCAATTATAAATGGATATCACAAATACCATGGATTTTTAAAACCCATAATACAGCTTGTATTGGGTGCAATCTTGTTTGGCTCAATGTAGCATAGTAGTTGTGCCACGCCTTGTGCTATAAGTAGATGCGAGTGATAAATAAAAAATTAAAAATGTATTATTGTATTAGTAGATCCACATGCTGACATAAGCTATGCATTTATCAAACTCTCGTATTTCTAAAGTCTCATTTATTATATGGCTATTTTATATCCCCAATCATGTTCAGGGCAGAGTGTGACCATGTTGCCATACTCAAGCACAAAAGGAGTATATCCATACTGAGACATGCCATGTCCTGCAGGAGTCTCAGCGCTGCTGTAATCCTGTCGCTGTTCACTGTCTATTTATTTATCCTGTCAGAAGTAAATTGAGAATATAGTTATAATGCCTTATGCATTACCACAAACAAAGTTAAAAACTTGGCATTATGCTAAATGTCCCTTGATCAGAAGCTGGCTACTTGGAGTGCCTCTAGTGTGGCTGTAAAAAGGTCCTCCATTGTGCATGTAGTAGGGCTCAGGTTGCATTGCAGTAGGTGATATGTGGTTTGCTCTTCTCCACACTCACATGTCATGGACTCCACTTTATAGCCCCATTTCTTAAGATTGGCTCTGCACCTTGTGGTGCCAAAGCACAGTATGTTCAGCACCTTCCAGGTTGCCAGCCTTCTGTGTGCTCAGGAGGGAGTCTCTCATCTGGTCTCAGACACTAGTTGAGAGTCTGGATTTTAGCCTGCCACTTTTAGACTCTTGCTTGCTGACAGTCCTTTGGCTGTGGGACATGGGGAGGGTCAGATGCTTCTATGATCCTACCCCATGAGACACAAAACAGCTGTGCTGTGGAGGAGGCTTCTGAAGATGTATGGAAAGTCATAACCATTGCATGGGAAGGAAAGGAATATTAACTTCTGCAGTGTTCCAAAATAGCCATATACTATCATCCTCCCACATTGGCTGGAAGGAAGGCTGCAGGACCCCCATAAAAGTGGAAAAAAGTGGATAAAAATCCTCTTTTTTTGTCTGAGAAAACACCTCTCTAGAAATCTCTGTTTTCCAGTCCAATTCTATGGTCAACTTCTACTGGAGATTCACCATCGAATCATGATGGCCACTAAATGCCTAGGGAAGTGTTTTTTCTAGAAAACTTCCAGTGCAACTTTATGGCAGTTGAAAACATATTAATACAATGCGTGAATAATCAAGCCTGCATAAGTGAAGCCTGCACTGTACAGGCAGAAGAGAAATGTACACACCTCACTAATAGGATACCAACTTTCAACTGTCTCTAAAATTCTCTGCATATAAAGAGATGCCAGTTCGGGAGTTGATACTACGAGGGTTATCCGGAAAGTAAGGTTACAAGGCATGTAGTTCTTGCAGGGAATTTTCACAGGAGAAGTTGGTATCACTGCCGTATAAAGGGAGGTCTGCACTGCACATAAGAGAAATTTACACACCTCACTAATAGGATACCAACTTTCAACTGTCCCTAAAATTCTCTGCATATAATGAGATGCTAGTTCAGGAGCGAATACTACGAGGGTTATCCAGAAAGTAAGGTTACAAGGCATGTAGCTCTTGTGGGGAATTTTTGTAGGAGAAGTTGGTATTACTGTCATGTAGCGGAAAGTCAGTGGAAATGAATGAGCAGTGCCAGTCATCAGTAGCTCATCAACTGGCATTGTGGTGAAGGTTAGAGATTAGCATCCCCATTCCATTTCCCTCCAAATGTGAAGTTCGCACTGTAATACACTAAATGCTATGGGGAACCAAAAGATTGTTTCAATTTATGGAGAGGACATAATGTCAAAATGGCATGTGGCAAAATTGTTGTGGAATTTCAGTTGCTGAAGGAGGGAAATTCACGACGAAGACAGATGTGGATGGTCATCCACATGACGTGGCTGAAAAAGGTGGCAGGAGACTTCTATGACACAGGCATCAAAAAATTCGTCCCATGGATGACAAAATGTATTGAACTGAATTATGATTATGTAGAAAAAATATGTAATACCTATGCTATAATCCATGTTTTATTAAAATATATTCATTCTTTGTATTTTTTCAAAAATCTTGTAACCTTACTTTCTGGATATCCCTCATAAGCGCAAACTTTGCACTTGGGAGTGAAATGGAATGAGGATGCTCATCTCTAACCTTCACCACAATGCCAGTCAATGAGCTACTGATGACTGGCAATGCTCGTTCGCTTCCACTGCCTTCCCACTACACAGCAGTGATACCAACTTCTCCTGCAAAAATTCTTCGCAGGAGCTATGTGTCTTGGAAACTTACTTTCTGGATAACCCTCGTAGGTCACATGCTTCTTAGCAATAGTGCATCCCTGGGTGCAAACCTAAAAACAAATAAACAATAGATGCAAATTTCAATAAGGAATGCACTTCTTGAACCCCTCCCAAAGATGTAATTGAAAATCCCAGAAACTTATTCAAGGTGAAAAGGCAAGATCTGCCAGAGTCCTACAAGTATCTAAGTGCTGCTGTGTTTTATTTCATACGATGTGAATAGACCTTTGAAAGACACACTCAAAAGGATGAAGGAAGCATTGCACAGACGACTATGATCCTTTAATTGTTTCCAAGCACACATCGCCATCTCCTTTCCCAACGATGTACATTCATCCCAACCCCCCTCCCTGCGCAAGAATCATGACAATCCTCAAATGTGGCAGTGCAAAACCAAAACAAACAAGCATCATCTTTAACCCAGCAAGCAATCCACAAAGAACAGGTGTAAAGCCATCTCTCATTCACCCAACCACCCCAAAAACTCTTGTACCCCAGCCTGCCATAAAACAGGCACACGTTTTAAGGCCAGCAAAATCACATCACATGATTGCTTGTCAACAGTTTATTTATCCTTTTCCCTAGGACACACAAGAATCCTCTCCAAGGTATCAACCTGGGACATTTTCCTGAAAATTTGATGCAAATCCCTCCCCGCCATCCATATTCCTCAGAGTCCCCAAAAGCATCATGCAGGCAAGTAGTATGTTTATAAGGGGCTGACAACTACTATGGATTTTTTGGCAAAATTAACCCAGGGTCGTTGTGTGTTTTCCAGGCTGTATGGCCATGTTCAAGTAGCTTTCTCTCCTGATGTTTCACCTGCATCTATGGCATCCTCAGAGGTTGTGAGGTCTGTGAAACGCCAGGAGAGAATGCTTCTGGAACATGGCCATACAGCCCAGAAAACTCACAACCCAGTGATTCTGGCTATGAAAGCATTCAACAATACATAAAACTAACCCAGTTTGCAACTGATCTTGGGTTTCGATCAGATTACATATTACAGAAATCTATTCAAAGAACACACTGGCATTTCAGAACGGCTGCAATTTCATCCACAAGTTACTGAGGATGGAGCAAAGGAGAACATTTTATGAGACCGTTTTTGTTTTTCCACTCTATGGATTGTCAAGGTACGAGAGTTTTTTTCTCTAGCAGGAATTGCTGGAAACCTGAGTTTCTAATTCAAGGTTGACATCTGGTGGATCTGCAGCTGTTCATAATAAAGAAAAAGAATAGGAGAGGGATGAGCTGAAGCAAATAAGCAGCTTTCCTGGGTGATAGTGCAGTTCACCAGAGACTGAAATGAAGTAGATTGCAGTCTACAAAAGCGCATGATCTAAATACAAATGAAGTGTTTGGGATAAGGATCAAGGCCTTTCTAAGGAGAAATGGAAGTCAATATTTCTCCTACCTCAATGGGTGTTCTGAAGCTCTAAATCAGAGATGTGACCTTCCTCAACTGCAACTTTGTTGGTTTTGCTGGATAGGACTGATGGGAAGTCCTAGAGTCACACATTCCTTGTCAGCATGCTGGAAGAAGCAAAAAGACCACCAGCATTGAAGTGATGTTGCTACACCATCAACTCAATTGGACTGGCCACGTTGTCCAAATGCCCGATCATCGTCTGCCAAAGCAGTTACTCTACTCGCAACTCAAGAATGGGAAACGTAATGTTGGTGGACAGGAAAGAGATTCAAAGATGGGCTTAAAGCCAACCTTAAAAACTGTGGCATAGACACCAAGAACTGGGGAGCCCTGGCCCTTGAGCACTCCTAACTGGAGGTGAGCTGTGATCAGCAGTGCTGCAGAATTTGAAGAGACACGAATGGAGGAGAGGAAGAAATGTGCCAAGAGGAAGGTGAGTCAAGCCAATCCTGATGGAGATTGCCTTCCACCTGGAAACTGATGTCCTCACTGAGGGAGAACATGTGGATGAAGAATAGGGCTCCACAGCCACTTATGGACCCACCGCCAAGACACTACACTTGGAGGTCCATCATCCTTGGACAACGAGGGATTGCCTAAGTAAGTGTTGCTGTCCTAAGCTTTTTCAGAATGTCACTGATGAATTAAGAACGACATCACAGCCAAACAACTTCCCCCTGCAGGATATGTCAAGATCTGAAGAGATAAATATATTTGGAAATTAGTTTAATTTAGAATCTTCCTACGTACAGGGAATGAATTGCTGTGGTATGTGACTTCCCTTCACAGGTGACTTATGATGATTTTCTCCTAGGTTTCTTGGCAAGATGTATTCAGATGAGCTTGCAATTGCCTTCTTCGGAAGCTGAGTGTGATCTACCAAAGTTCCTATGGCTGAACTCTGGTCTCCCAACACTCAAAACCTGTTTATTGTTCAGCACCATATGATGGAGCTGCGGCTGTGGTTGAATTGTGGCTAAACTATGCATGTAAACTTTGTATTATTATTATTATTATTATTATTATTATTATTATTATTATTATTATTGATGAGAGAAGGGCACAGAGGGAAAATACGTTTGTATTGTTTTCTTACAGCAATCTTTCTTTGGCAAGATAAAAGGATCACAACCAGAAAGACAAATGTTTAGACTCAATGTACCAACATCTAGGTTCCTAGGCTGTTGATAAGCCTGGCAAGACATTAAATCCAGTCTGGAAGGTACTGTATATTTTCACACAGACAAACCAGTGCTACCAATGGGGGACATCCCAGTTCTTATTTCACTTAGAACAGTGGTTCTCAACCTGTGGGTCTCCAGATATTTTGGTGTTCAAGTACCAGAAATTCTAACAGTTGGTAAACTGGCTGGGATTTCTGGGAGTTGTAGGCCAAAACACCTATACCCAAAGGTTGAGAATATTGACTTAGTAGAAATTTCTCACTTGCACAAAGCTCTGAGCTATTGCTCACAAGCACACATGGATTCTCTTATGCAGAACAAGTAAGATTAGCAGCAGTTCTGAGGGAACACGTAAAGGTGAGCCATATGGCATAGAGCAGTAGCTCTCAACCTGGGGTCCCTAGATGTTTTTGGCCTACAACTCCCAGAAATCTCAGCCAGTTTACCAGCTGTTAGGATTTCTGAGAGTTGAAGGCCAAAAACATCTGGGGACCCCAGGTTGAGAACCACTGGCATAGAGAGTACTTGCTAAAGGAGGGGTTGCACTGACAATCTTGGTTAGTGATCTTGCACTGGAGGAAACCGGAGCCCCCAGTGGCTCAATGGATGAAACCCTTGTGCCAGCAGGACTGCTGGCCAACAGGTTAGCGGTTCGAAGCCAGGAAATGGGGTGAGTGCTTGTCTCAGTTCTAGTTTCCCATGCGGGGACATGGAGAAGCCTCCCACAGGACGGTCAAACATCAAACATCTGGGCAACATCTTTGCACATGGTTAAGTTTCTCACACCAGAACTGACTTGCAGTTTCTCAAGTCACTCCTGACACAAATAATAATAATAATAATAATAATAATAATAATAATAATAATAAACCTGGAGGAAACCAAGCAGCATTTAAGCCCTTCCTATATGGTAGATTTATAGTGATCTAAATCATCTTGTTGCAGCCTTTGCTTCATGTATGTAAAAAAGAGGACTTAAGAGGAACCAATTTGCCGCAGAGCCACATTGCAATGAGCAGCATTTGCAGACGAGAGGGGCGAATAATGCCCAAGGGTAGCATTTGCAGAGGGCGCAAGGATGGGCCTTTCAACATGGAAGGAGGAATAACTTCAGATCAGAGGTAGCCAAAGTCTGGCCAGTGAGTCAAGGGCTGTCCATGACAGCAAAACCAATTGCCAGATCCAACAGATAACCAAAACTGAACATGTGCTGTTTTTTAAAAGGTGAAGCAATCATGGGGAGAAGAGAAAAAGGACTGCCTTCATGTAACTTTGCTACTACGTAACTGAGGTAATATGCATAGAGGGCAAAATGTGGCCCTTGCATTAGCCCAGGGGCAACATTTTGGGAGGGAAAGGACCCCCCCCCTCCATGTTTTGAGCCACGGAAGGATGTGACCCAATAGCACCTCTGTCTCTAGCACCGCTAAAGGCTCTCTGTTTGTCCCCTTGGTTTGACAAACATTTAGTATGCAGAGCAATCGCTACAAGGATGATACAAGAGTGTCGGGTTAGTTTACATACACAGTATGAATCCTATTTGTTTACAGAGCCTGTTCGTCAGATAACATTACAGCAGGTATTCATGTACAATAAAAAGGGGAAGAAATGGAACAAGTGCTCTAAAATATAATCTTATATCCTGGAATGTAACTTTGCTTGGAGCCGAACATTACGAAGGAAATGCAGGGTTCTTAATCTTGCATCTCCATCATAAAGCTCACTGGGGAGGAGATAATTTGTAAGGAAGGACCTGCAAATGACAGGAGAGTACTTCACCTTTCCCCTAACCTCCATTATGAATTTAAATAGAAAGCTTTTCTTGAGTTGGGATATGATATCCAAAGAAACCCGATGAAAGGGAAAATGAAAAGGAGGAGAAAGATTTGCAGACAAGAAGGAAAAATAGGAAGAATTATTTGGATATTTCCCACAATTATAGATGTACGCATGTAGTTCTGGCAGAGCTTGGAAAAGTTCGCTTATTTTGAACTGGAATTCTTAGGGATTCTGGAAGTTGCAATCTGTTGAGTTTCATCCCTGGACTACACAAGCCTCTTGTGTCATCAAGTCCCCAGTCCTCAATGAGTAGCTAGAGATAGGATTAGAGTGAGATATTCCTTCCCCCACTCCATATTCCTATGCATGTTTATCGCAGAAGGGCCTTTGTCTTTACTCTTCTTCTTTGCCACTATCTCCCCCCCGCACACCTTTGAAGATGTAGCAATGGAGTATATGTGAGGTATGAGGTAACTTCCTCTTTAAAGGTATTTTTATTGCCCTGGGTTTGGCCATATGGTCTTTCTCCATTGTTGGCTCTTTCTGCCTTTGTCTTCCTTCCAGTGAGGACGCATTTTGCCTCTCTCCAGGCAAAATGTAACTGCATGGCTATTTTGACTTTTTACCCCTTTACCTTCCCTTAGAAGATGAGTTTTAGCAAGCTGATTAGCACCAAGACCTTATCTATCTAGAATGTATTTCTTTTCTTGAATAAATATTTGGAATCTGAAGTTCTGTCTCTGCAATACTGTACCATCCGGACTCACCGCACATAAGTTTTTGCTGGTTATGAAGTTTGCTTCTAGCACTCTGCTATATTTATGGTGGAATCACCCCAACTGAGAGTTATTTTTGAGCCTAACAGCTCAGATTCCCAATAAAATCCCTAGAAATTTTAATTTCTTAGAGTCAGATGCATTTAAAAATCACGAGGATCTTAGAGAACCTTACTTCCAACCACCGAAGAAAACAGGAAGTAAGAAATAGCCCAACTCCTTTAGTAAGTTACACATACATTCTACAGATATTCTCAGCAAACCATCTGGAGGTAGATCCTTCTTTATCTACATAGGAGAAAGGAACGATATATCTTGATTGAGAATTAAAGGGAGTGTGAGACAGTCAACTCAAGTTGCACTTCAGTTTGGATCCCAATTTTGGCTACATTTGACTTTCAAGGTGATCAGATCCACTTGCGTTAGCAAAACAAAACGCCACATTTAAAAGGAAACAACCAAGGCTGAGGACTTGGAAAAAAGCACTCTATAAATAAGAACATTCAAACGAACCCCCTCAAGAAGTCATTCAAACATAAATGCAGGCTGCATGCAGTTTCCATGCTTTCTGGCTTTATTGTTTTCTTAACTGGTCACTGAGCTCAAGAGAGAGAAAGAGAGGGAAAGACAAAGTCAAGGAGAAAATCTCTTTGCTTCAGTTTGACGCTGACTCCTGAGTTGTTTGGTTCACACAAGTGCTTATTCGTTGCAGGTCTGGAAGACGGTATTTTGCTGTGCAAAGATTTCTCTGAAAGGTCACTTACGGGTACATTCAGCGGGTTCTGAAAGAGAGAAATGCCCCAAAGCCAGTGACTGCCTGGTGCTCCAGGGCTGGGCTGGGCAGAGGAGAGGCATTCTGCGCATGGAAGATTGCTCACAAACCTGCACTGGATCCTGCCAAGTGGGTTGGAGTGGGCAGAGATTTGTGTGTGTATCATGCTCATGAAGATGCCAAAATTGGGGGGCAGATCCATAGGTTGTATATGTATGTCTGCGCATGTGTGGACATGACCCATAGCACTATAACTGGGGATCTCCACCCAGTAAAACTGAGAGTGCATTTCCCATTGGCCTCCTACGGTCGCCATAATTCTTCATCCACGCATCATGTTTGGTCTAACTTGCACACAAACGAGTAGTTGCATGCAACCTTTCCATGTGCACGCACTAACCTCCCTGGATCAGGCCCTGAAGCTTATTTTTCCCCTGCTAGTCTTTTAAGAGATACTCACTACCACTACTCCAACTTTATGGTGTGTGACTATGGTGTTTTGGGGGGCGTGTGGAGGGTTCCTCTTTTGTTTTCCTCTGTTAAGTACCAAAAATAATAATAATTAAACGTTTTCTCCTACATCCACATTGAAGTAGAATCAAATAACTGGTTAGCGTATATATACAATTTTTTTTACAGAATTCTATCTTGTACTTTTCAAAAAAATATAAATACCGATATTGTTCAAGACAGCAGGTATCTCATTAATAGTTTAAGGCTTCATTATTGTATATCCTTCATTATTGAGTGACCAGCGGGGCTCAAAGGGGCCCCCCAAGACTCCTTTTCAAGTTGGAACTAGCTTGCGTTCATCTAGGACGAGCCAACCTTTTGGAGAGTCACATGCGGCTGGTTTCTTTCTGCATCTCTTTCAGCCAGAGATATCCAGTCCTTTCTCATGGGATTGAGAGAAGTTTCGGTTGTAATTTCAAGGAGACGAAAGAGAAAGCTTTCCCTATGTTAATTACAAAAACAAAACAAAACAAAAAGGAAACAGCGAATCCCATCATCGATTTAAAAAGTTAAAAGCTGTCTCTGATTAAATAAAATTTCAAGAAGGTTTTGACACGAGCCCATCTGGTCAGAGGGAGGACGTTGGAGGCGGAGGTCTGTGGCTACTGCTGGTCTCCGAAGGCTCGGCTGCCTTTTTGCTGGAGAGGATGAAGTCCGAGGGGAGGCTCTCTCGAAGGCACTTGAGCTGCTCTTGCCCCAGCTTGATCTTGTCGTCCAGCTCGCGCTGTTCTATGAGGAGCGCAGATTTCATCTTCACAAAATGCTGGTAGTCCCGAAGCTGCTCTTCCGAGAGGTAATTGCACAAAATATCCAAAACAACCCGCTCCCGACGGTCCAGGTTCTCCTTCAGCTCGCAGGCGTCTTCGTGCTGGCCGGCCAACATTTTCCGCTTCTCGTTCAGAGAGTTCTGTCCCCGGTTGGGGATGGACAACAAAAAGAAAAGGGAGGGGAAAAGAAAGGTTTACCACAGAGTGGGAAAATCATGGGAATCAGGGACCCTTTTCATGCCAGAAACTCCCCATTTGGACTGTACATATATACCTCACACAGCAAATCTAAATATCCCTGTTTTCCTCTGCATCTGCTCTCAAAACAATCACAGGACATTACATTACTCCCTTTTCCCATCCTGGGAGGGACTGCAGAGGACAAATGAATTATATTTAGGTAGTATGGGGTTCTAGGAGTCTAATGGGGAATTTTTATATGGCTTCTAGGTTGTGCAATACGGGTAAACCGCGATCTATTTCGACGTCCTGAATTTAAGAGAGGGTCTTGATCCATTTTTCAGGAGCCTCCCGAATTCGGGAGGACAGAAATCTGTTTTTGATCAGGGAAACCAAAAGATTTGTTTTCTATCCAGCCCATTATGAATGGGACATCCCAGGCTCCTCTCCCCATAATTTTAGGCATTGTTTGTCCTTATAACCTTCATTAAGACCTTTCTGTCTGTAGAGGAGACCAGGTTTAATGCTTAGTTAAAGCTGTTTCTACTCTCGAGGAAATAGTCACTGCAGGTGTGCACAGCGCTCTCTCCCTGCAGCATGCAACTTTCCAAAGCATTTCAAGGAGGTTTCACCACTTCTCAACTTCTCAGGGAAGGAAGACATCAAAATGGCGCTATTCTACCCTGCGCTTCCTTTTAAAACCCCTCTGTTTTCTCTTGATTTTCAGACGCTGGAGTGGTGCCTTCTCCCCCCCCCCCCGCTCCACATACACACTTCAATCTCCTTTCTGCTTAGGGTTTAATGCTTAGTTAAAGCTGTTTGTACTCTAGGAGGAGCTGCAGGCGAACACAGCAGTCTCTCCCTGCAGCACGCAGCTTTCCAAGGTATTTTAAGGAGGCTTCTCCATTTCCCAGGGAAGGAAGAGATCGATGTGGAGCTATCCTACCCCTGACTTCCTTTAAAAAGCCCACTCTTTTCTCTTTATTTCCAGGCCCTGGAGTGGTGTCTTCCCCTCACTTGCACAGCTGCCTCCACTTGTAACTGAAGGCAGCCGGTTTTCAATTAAGTGAAGAGAACCGACCACTCTGAATCCATGCACAAGCCTAATGGCTTTCTGTGTTTGGGTAGCTTTTTATTTGATTTTGGAGCAAATGTTACTCTAAAATTGTGCATTTTTTTTAAAAAAGGAAGTCTATTGCCAATTTGTGAGAGATATCTGGGGAGCTTCGGGAACCATCGAAGTGTGGTTCGGGGACTACATGGGAAAACCCAGACTACAGTTTCTCCATCTTTAGTTCATCATCAGACCTCTTGCCCAACTGGCTCCCTTTTCCGCTTCTCCATGTTGGGAGAATTCCTGCATTTTTCTGAACTGAAATACAGTGTTCCCTCACTTATCACAGGGGTTCCATTCCAGGACCACCTGCGATAAGTGAAAACCCATTAAGTAGGGACGCCATATTAATTTTAATATTTATACATTATTTTATATATTATTTTCTTACCCACGCTTCCTTCCCCGCCCCCTGGCCCATCCCAAGGGCATCTCCCTCCCCCTGCAGAGCCTCTAGAGCAGTGGTTCTCAACCTGGGGTCCCCAGATGTTTTTGGCCTACAACTCCCAGAAATCCCAGCCAGTTTACAAGCTGTTAGGATTTCTGGGAGTTGAAGGCCAAAAACATCTGGGGACCCCAGATTGAGAACCACTGCTCTAGAGCTATGCAGGCCTTCCCCACTGTGCCTCACTTGCGGGGTCTCTGGCCTCCCTGGCCTCCATTGGATGTAAATATTTAATATTAAAATTTTCAAAAACCTACAAAACAGTGAGTTCGCTAAAAGTGAAGCATGAAGTAGCAAGGAAACGCTGTAGTTTAAAGAAATAGAAGTGGACAACCTGAAGCCTTCCAGACATTACCAGACTGCAATTCCCACTACTACATCAAGCACTGGTTGCACTGGGACTGAAGGGAGTTACCACTGGCTAGGAGCAATGGGAAGTGCATTCCAGCAAACACAAACTGCCTCTTTGTGGTTTAAAGCATGGCTTCACCACAGTTTGGAGATGCTTTTTTCTTGGACTCTGCCACTCAAAATCCCCCAAAAGTAACTTTAACAAATATTGGGCTTGCCATATCTTTGCCATATATGTAGCATGAGAATGCTTACATACAAGAATATCACTATTTGGGAGATGTAGGGGAACGTTTGGATCATGCAGAGCCTTCTCCTTACTTAAAATGTACTAGGAAGCTTATTTCTGTAGGAGGTTCCCTATACAAAATGGAGCAGCACATGGAGCTCAGGAACCTTTTCATCCCCAAGGTCTCAGTCTTGTTTCCGAGCATAAAGTTTCCATATCGCTGTGTATAGCTAATAAAGCACAGGACAGAATGGATATACTTACCATCTGTCTCTTGTAAAACCGTACTAAAAGTGAAGAACTTTCCATACTATCGGCATTATTGCTGAAGAATACTGCTCTATGAACTGGCATTTGAGAAGTAGGGGGGTTTATTGCTTGAGAGAGTAAATACTAGTTTTCTGAATGTACATACCCGTTCCTGATTGTCAGCATCTTCGCTGAGACTGCTGAGAACGTTCTCTACTCGGGCCAGGCGTCCTGAGAGCGATAGCAAGAGGCTGACTAACTTATCCAGGTCTCCAATGAACATCTTGTATTTTTCAAACTCGTTTGGCTTGCACAGACCACTGACCAAAACTTCTACTTCTTCTCCCAAGGCGTTGTTGAGTTTGATGTCTGCCAACAAGCTTTCCTTGGCATCTTTCAAAGTCTCCATCTTATGGGACAAGCTTTCAATAAGTTCAGCCTGGAAGGACAGAATTGAGCAAGAATCAATCTTTAATTCTACCACCACCACCACTACTACACTATGTAACAAAATTTGAATTTCTGTTCCTGGTTTGAAAGTGTTATTTCCTGTTTAATTGTGTGGTACTTACTTTGAAAGTAGTTGTTATCCACCAGAAACTTTGTTTTTGTGCCTGCCACAAACTATGTTGAATTGGTTGAGACTCAATGAGATATTCATTGAAAAACTATAGCAAATTGTGCTGCAGATTAATTAATTTTTCATATTTTTATGAAACCCATATATGACTGAAAGGTTGGCGGTTTGAATCCAGGGAGTGGAGTGAGCTCCCGCTGTTAGACCCAACTTCTGCCAACATAGCAGTTTGAAAACATGCAAATGTAAGTAGATCAGTAGGTACTGCTCCAGCAGGAAGGTAACATTGCTTCATGCAGTCATGCCGGCTACATTATCTAGGAGGTGTCTATGGACAATGCCAGCTCTTCAGCTTAGAAATGGAAATGTCGGACATGACTATACTTATTGTCAAGGGGAAACCTTTACCTTTATATATAACATTACAAATGTTTAGGTATATTGTTGAAACACAACAACCCTGTTAAATTGCAAAGATGTACAGTCAGCCCTTCACGTTCACTGAAGTAAGGGCCAAGGACCAAGTGGAATATGGTTCCGGTCCCATCTACTTGCATGACCATGTCCTATGGAGATGCCTTTCTCATGGTCCCACCACCCTCACAATCACGGCTGGTGGAAACGTAGGAAAGGGCTTTCTCGGTAGTGGCTCCCTGGTTCTGGAATGACCTTCCCAAAGAAATTAGAGAGGCCCCCTCTCTAGATAGCTTCAGGAAAGAATTGAAAACATGGACATGGAAGCAGGTGTTCGAAAATGACTAATAACTTTTTTATAGCTGGGCAAACACCAGCTGGCTTGAACTGATTTTGCCCTGATGCACAACATGTTTTTAAATCCATCTGTGTATTTTAATATGATAATGTTATTTTTAGTTTGCTGTGGGTTTTTTTATTTTGTCGTTATGTATTATGTTTTTATTCTTGCCTTGGTCTTGTATTTATTTTTGTAAGCTGCCCTGAGTCCTGTTAGAGAGGGAGCGGGATATAAATAAATTATTATTATTATTATTATTATTATTATTGGGTTTTTGTAGGTTTTTTCAGGCTATATGGCCATGTTCTAGAGGCATTCTTATATTATTATTATTATTATTATTATTATTATTATTGACAATACATTGTTGTTGTTGTTGTTGTTGTTGTTGTTGTTGTTGTTGTGTTGTTGAAGGCTTTCATGGCCAAAATCACTGGGTTGCTGTGAGTTTTCCAGGCTGCATGGCCATGTTCCAGAAGCATTATCTCTTGATGTTTTGCCCACATGTATGACAGACATCCTCAGAGGTTGTAAGGTATATTGGAAACTAGACAATATCTGTTGAAGGTCCCGGGTGGGAGGAAGAACTCTTGTCTGTTGGAGACAAGTGTAAATGTTGCCATTTATCACCTTGATTAGCATTGCAAAGCCTTTCAGTTTCAATGCCTGGCTGATTCCTGCCTGGAATCCTTTGTTGGGAGGTGTAAGCTGGCCTTGATTGTTTCATGTCTGGAATTCCCCTGCTTTCTGAGTGTTGTTCTTTATTTACTGTCCTGATTTTAGAGAATATTATTATTATTATTATTATTATCATCATCATCATCAACAACAACAACAACTCCAAGCATCATTTTTTATAAAAAAAAAATAACTAATGTAAATTATTTCAATTTCTGGGCTTTGGCTTTTTGTTGTTACACTCCGCAGAAATGTGGAATTCACACATCTCCGCTTACTTTGCTGACTCTCTCTGTTGCTCACCTTCTTTTCATTGATGTCCACCTCTTTGTCATCTTCGTTGACCTCATCAGGCATATCCTTGATTTTGTTCAGAAGCTCAGCTTTGGGTCCAGACATATTGTAATAAGCTGGACAGGAGACCAATGTCATGGCAGACTCCTTTGCGGCAGGTTCATCTTTCCTGAAACAGGACACAAACACACATATGCAAAAGAATCCAGAGACAGCTTTTTGGAATTCATGTGCTAAATAAGACACACTCAAATTGTTATCAGGGATGAGTGTTTTTACATGTTTGACTTTGGGATGTTTTAAAATCAATTCTGGGTATTTGGGGGTGATTTTCACACACACAAAAATTATATCAATCTTTAAATCAAAAGTGTTTAGGGCCCCAAGGTCTAGGGGGCATCATGCAACCTTATGTTCCTTATGTGAGCCTTATGTTCCAAGGCCTTTGGGAGTTGCATCAATTAGAATGGCCACAAGATGGTGCAAATCAACCATATTTTCGTATTGTCGAAGGCTTTCATGGCTGGAATCACTAGGTTCTTGTGGGTTTTTTCGGGCTATAGGGCCATGTTCTAGAGGCATTTCTCCTGACGTTTCACCTGCCTCTATGGCAAGCATCCTCAGAGGTAGTGAGGTCTGTTGGAAATAGGACAATGGGTTTATATATCTGTGGAATGGCTGGGGTGGGGCAAAGAGCTCTTCTCTGCTGGAGCTAGGTGTGAATGTTTCAACTGATCACCTTCATTAGCATTTGAAGGCCTGGCTGAGCCTGGGAAAATCCACTGTTGAGAGGTGTTAGATGTGCCTGGTTGTTCCCTCTCTGCTGTTTTGCTGTTGTAATTTTAGAGTTTTTTAATACTGGTAGCCAGTTTTTTTTATTTTCATGGTCTCTTCCTTTCTGTTAAAATTTTCCACATGCTTGTGGATTTCAATGGCTTCTCTGTGTAGTCTGACATGGTGGTTGTTGGTGTGGTCCAGCATTTCTGTGTTCTCAACACAGCATATTATTTGAGAGGAAACAACCAGGCACATCTTAACACCTCTCAACAAAAGGTTTTCCCAGGCTCAGGCAGGCCTTCAAATGCTAATGAAGGTGGTCAGCTGAAACATTCACACCTAGCTCTAGCAGAGAAGAGCTCTTTGCCCCACCCTAGCCACTCCACAGATATATAAACCCATTGTCCTATTTCCAACAGACCTCACTACCTCTGAGGATGCTTGCCATAGATGCAGGCGAAACGTCAGGAGAAATGCCTCTAGAACATGGCCCTATAGACCGAAAAAACCCACAAGAACCTAACCATATTTTCACTATTGTCCATGCTAAGTCAACATCCTCATGTTAAGCATCTTGTTTGTCTACTTTCAAGGATCCTGTCTCCATTGAGTCATCTACTAAAACAAAAACAAAACTCTTCATATTACTAGAAAAGGCACAATCCCTGTCCCTTTCCTACAGTGATTTGAATCCAAGTTTACCCCATCCTATGTTTGTGTATTTCATGTCTTCTGCCTAAATATAGTGTAGCACATTGGCCCCTACTGAAATGTACTTTGTTAGCTTTGGCCTGGTTCTCCAATCTAGCAAGGTCATTTTGAATCCTGATCTGATCTTTTGGGCTGTTAGCTATCCTTCCTAATTTGGCATCGTCTACAAATCAGATCAAAATTCCATTTCAACATCCGACTCGTTTTTAAAGATATGCGCTGGCACCAGATCCACATCAGAACCCTCTGCTGCTTCTCTCCAGGATTAAGAGGAACTATTTATGACCACCCTCTGGGTTCAGACTATCAACACATTACAAATCCATATAACAGCAGTGCTGTCTAGCCCACATTTCATTAGCATGTCTGCAAGACTACAGAATTGTCAAAATGTGATCGGAGGTGACCCCCGCCCCTCCAGGACTCTGTAAAAGATAGTTCAAAATCGGGGAATTCATAGTTTTGCCAAGGACACTAGGCTGAATTGATCCCATAATCTTCTATCTCTCTTCCTCTTTTTATGAATGGACTCCAACTACGCAGTGCTCCCCTGAATTTCCATGCACCTCCCGCCCATGAACTCTTATGAGTTCTTATGAACATTCATGAACTTTACAGGAACTTTTATAAACTCTTGCCAAACTTTATGAACTTTTATGGACTTTTGGGGGGGGGGGCTGACGTGACTTCCCCTTAGACCCTGCACGATTCCTCCTTTTGCTATGAACTCTGTGTATGCTCCTTTGCCCCATTCCTCATTCCCTATATGGAACCCCCGGTGGCGCAGTGGGTTAAAGCACTGTGCCGGCAGGACTGAAGACTGACAGATCACAGGTTCAAATCTGGGGAGAGGCGGATGAGCTCCCTCTATTAGCTCCAGCTCCTCATGCGGGGACATGAGAGAAGCCTCCCACAAGGGTGATAAAACATCAGAAATCATCCAGGCGTCCCCTGGGCAACGTCCTTGCAGACGGCCAATTCTCTCACAACAGGAGCGGTTGCTCCTGAAACGACAAAAAAAAATTCCCTATATGTATGTATTTCTATATAAGAAAATATGAAGGAAAGCAACCTTTTCATGAACCAGCAACTCATGGCTCTTGGGGTTTCCAAATTCCCTGAGTCAATAATCCCCTAACAAAGGATTTCACCAAGCCAATTTGCATGGACAATAAGTAAATGGTTCTGTCTGACTGGACCTCGGAGGGCTAATAGCCAGGCCATCCAGAATGATGGGGTCTATGGACATTTTGGATCACCCAACACAATGGACATATCTCCATCTGAGAGGAACCGGGTATTTGTCATCTGCCTCCCTGCTGTACCACATCCTGATCTCCCAAAACTAGCTTCTACTCCATCAATGAACTCCATATTGCAGGACAGTATGACAAAGGACCTGGCCTCTCGGGGCTAGATAGGAATGTTAATTCAAGGAATCAAACAATAACCTAGGCCAGGCTTGAGAGCCTAAAGCTATCGCCCAGCCATTTGGCAAACACCAGCCATTCTTAATCCAGTCAACTAGACACTTCTTCATTGTTTCCCTGTTGCCTGCCTCATTTCTACCCCATTGGCTGGGCGGCCAAAAGCAGGGCCAGAGCCCTCATTGGATCTCCTCCTGGCTTGATGATGTCACAGCCAATCATAACAAAGCCAACTCAGGAGTGGTGGTGGGCATGGGAAATTTTGAATCTGAAGGCTATATATATTGAATTTCTCTGTCCAGTGGGTTATGTCAATTTGTTGGCAGGCTACTGCAATCGTCATCCTTGCCAGCTGGAATGAAATAAAACCTCGGTGGCTTTCTCTTCAACTTGGTGAGATTTATCCTGGAATACTGGCTTCTTTTCTCACCAGGCAACCCACAATGGCTTAGATCTCTCTATCCACAGCCACTCTAAATTGCTCAACAACAAAAGGCCTTACTGAAATCAAGATACCAACAAGTCAATACAAACTGTGGGACAATTACATAAATTGGTAGGAGTACATAATAGATCCAAATATGGCTCAGAGATTCAAAAGAAACTTGACTTATATGAGAAGAGCAATGCATGTATGTGCATGAAGGGGAAAAATCTTAAGAAAATGGTGCTTACCTATTATCATCTGGAACGGAATTACTGGCGGGACTGTTGGGCCTTTTCTGCATTGTTTTCCTCTTCTTGTTCTCTTTCACCAACCTGTCTCCACTGGGAAATATCCCTTCCATCAAGTCCATGGTGGTCTTCATCTTGGAGTCTGGATCCAAGATGCTGGCTAATGACTTGTCCTTGTGTATAATTTCCTTGGCTAAGGCTTCCTCTTTGATATCCTCTGGGGTCTTAATCTTCCCTGTGTAATTCTCAGGACCTTCATTTTCAGGCTCTCCACTTGTCTCAGTAAGATCTCTGGGCGGATTGAGAGGGGCATTATCCATTGAATCTTGGTTGGCTGGATTCTGCTGCTGTTGTGCTTCCAAGGAAGGTGTAGCACCATTTGCTTTGGATCCTGAGCTTGTAGTAGGTGGAAGAGGAGCAGCATGGATACTCTTGGGAGCAGCTGTGTTTGGTTCTTTTTCCTTCTCACTAACGTTCTTGGGAAACCTTTTCAAGCTTCTGTTAATAAATGAGAGAATTATTTTATTTGTGCATTTCCTAATGTAATGTGAAGCTTAGCCACACCTCTCCATGGAATTTATCTCATTGATTTTGAAGGTGCACTGTGCAAGTTATCTCAAAAAGAGCTCTAGATGGGATGGATTGCAATCCTAGCAGCCCTAGACAGCATAAACCGCCACTGGACATCAATCAATAAATACTGTTGTTGTTGTTGTTGTTGTTGTGTACCGTCAAGTTATTTTGGACTTATAGCAACCCTACGATGAACTATCAAAGGGGTTTCTTGGCAAGATTTGTTCGGGAGGGTGGGGGTGTCTGCTTTTATCAGATTTGCAAAATTTATCACTCTGTACTGCATCTGAAGAAGTGGTTTTATATTCCTGAAAGTCCATGCAAAATTAAAAACCGGTTTGTCTTAAAGGGGCAGCTGCACTCCTTTTTTCCTCCTCCCTTTCTATTCCATTTCCATTCTCCCTTTCAATAACCCCAAGGTCCTTTCCCCATATACCAGTGGTTCCCAACCCTTTCTTGACCAGGGACCACTTTGACCAGGGACCACTCTCCAACATTAGTACCAAAAGGGTTACGAATCGTGTTTGGTTAACTTTAGATTCGATTTGGGGTGCTGATTCAGAAAATTGTTTTGGATAGACCATATCAACTCTAGTTTCTGATACAGAACATATGCCATCCAGTAGTCACCATCTGCCCACCCAGAGAAAACTATATTTAATAATCTAGAGCTGATGTGGTCTATCCAATGCAATTTTCTGAATCAGCACCCCAAATAACCCCAGGAACAGGCCTAAAAATGAAGACACCAAGGCGCCCCTGCTTCCAGGTACCACGTAGAGTGACTCCACTCATGGGGAGGGAGGACGAGGAGAAGCAGCAGTCTGGTGGCCCGTTGTTGCACCTTTAGTGGGTAGTCAGCCCCTTCCCTCCTGACTTCCCCATTGTCTCTGCACTATAGCAGGGTTTTGTGAGACCAGTCACTCTCATCACAATGGTGTAGTAATGCTGAGGTTGCGGACCATATTTTAGTTCTTGCAGACCATTGGTGGTCCATGGACCACAGGTTTGGAACCACTGCCATATACTAAAGCTAAGCCAAGTAGATAATCAAAAAAGAATGAAGAACCCAAGACTTAAGCTCCGTATTGAGCTCCAATTCAACAACCATACCTTGCTGCAGACTCCTCCTCTCCAAGGTTTGTAGAGTTTTGTGCTGCAGGTTCATCAGCTTCCAAGACAGTGGCAGGTGGAGGTGGGAATTCTTCCGTGCCACCTGCAATGGTGGTGGGGCTCCCTTCAGGAAGTGGAGGTGGCAATGGATGGGGTGAACTCTCCGAAGCAGGGCCCGTGGGACACGGCTGTCCGTCTTTAAGGAAAACATCATCGTCACTTTCTTCTTGAGGAAGTGGTGGAGGAGACATCTGGAGACAAGACTCGGAAATGCGGAGGGAGAGTCTTCCTTGGCTAGAAGGGGTTTCTGGGTCAGAACAGGAGCTGCTTTGAGATGGAAAGCTTTGCCACCTTGGGAAAACTTTCTGCCCAGGTGTCTGAGGAGATACAGAGCTCCTTGTGCCGCTACTCTCTTTGAGCCATTTAAGCTTAGGCGGGGGGTGTCTTTGAGACACTGATCCTTTCCACCTCCAAGATGCTTCTTCTGTCGACTCCTCAGGGGTTGGGGTGGTATTCTCCAGAATCTGGGTCTGAACTTTGCTATGGTTGTCCTTGTCAGATCTGGATTGCCGCCTGGGTACTAGACCTTCAGCAGCAACCTGGAAATCTGTAGGACTTGACATGGAGTTAGCAGCATGAGGAGATGACCAGCCAGATCTGGAAAGATTGATATGTCTGGTGCCTTGCTTAGAATCAGACCGGCGACCTTTTGTCTCTGTTGATGGTGTGGAAAATGCGGAAATCCTGCCGAGATGCCTAGGGGGTTCTAGGACTTTTTGGCTCTCATTCAGTGCAGATGGATTGACACCCTCACTGCCACGATGAAGATGGGGGTGATAGTGCGTGAAAGCTGATTTCTCCATCTGACTTCTTTCTTTGCTGCCAAACAATCTGAGAGAGGTTTCAAGAATGAGAATGCTTGGGGAAGAGAAGTCAATACCTCTGGCAGATGTCTTAATGCTATACAAATGTGAGGACTAGATGTCACTACTTTTATAAAACAACCAGCAAACTTCAAAGTATGAATTCTAAATTCAACAATAAAAATCAACCAAAAGAGGAATATTTGCATATACTTAAGTTTCTCATTGCGTCCAAGAGCAATGTAGTTAGATCTCGGTTAATGAAATAGATTAATTCCTGAGCATTATATCATTCACAGAAAACACACGCTAAAATGCAAAGAATAGGGGAGATAGATGGACAATAGGGGAGAAAGGAAGGTCAGGATTTACTGTATATACTCAAGTATAAACTGAGTTTTTCAGCCCTTTTTTAGGTTGAAATAAGTCCTCCATGGCTTATACTCGAGTCAAAGTTATTTATTAATTTACTCTGTTATTATGATTATTTTATTACATCTATATTATTTTACTCTGTTATTATGATTATTTTATTACATTTATTATTTTACATTATTATTATTATTATTATTATTATTATTATTACACCTGAAATATTTTACTCAATATTATTATTATTATTATTATTATTATTATTACATTTATTCATTTATTTAGCTTCATTTATACTCCGCCTTTCTCACCCCATTGGGGGACTCAAGGTGCTTTACAGCTCTGGCATAATTCAATGCCACTTAAAACACAGCCATAAAATATAATCCAACAAACAATTAAAACTGTTATGCAAATAAATATATTGATTAATAACATATAAAGTGAATAGTGCATAGTGTGTCATTTTACTCTATTTATTATTATTATTACACTTACATTATTTTACTGTATTTATTATTGTTATTTTTACATTGATTATTTTACTCCATTATTATTGTCATTATTACATTTACATTATTTTACGCTATTATTTTTTATTACATTTATTATTTTACTCTATTATTGTTATTTTATTACACTTATTATTTACTCTATTTATTATTATTTTTATTACATTTATTATTTTACTCTATTATTATTTTATTACACTTATTATTTACTCTAATTAATTAATTAATTATTATTATTAGGTTCTTGTGGGTTTTTTCGGGCTATAGGGCCATGTTCTAGAGGCATTCTCTCCTGACGTTTCGCCTGCATCTATGGCAAGCATCCTCAGAGGTAGTGAGGTCTGTTCGAATTAGGACAATGGGTTTATATAGCTGTGGAATGGCTGGGGTGGGGCAAGGAGCTCTTCCCTGCTGGAGCTAGGTGTGAATGTTTGGTGTGAACCTCTGAGGATGCTTGCCATAGATGCAGGCGAAACGTCAGGAGAAATGCCTCTAGAACACGGCTCTATAGCCCGAAAAAACCCACAAGAACCTAGTGATTCCAGCCATGAAAGCCTTCGACAATACATTATTATTATTATTATTATTATTATTATTTTATTCTATTATTATTATTTTACTTTATTATTAATGTTATTACATTTCCCTAGGGGTTTTTTGTGGTAAAATTAGGCGCCTTGGCTTATATTCGGGTTGGCTTATGCTTGAATATAGGAAGGCAAGGTAAGTATAATTTTTCTCTTTCAAGAACAACACAGTCTTCACAGCCTAAATTACTTACACTTGAAAGGCATTTTGCTCTCAATAATGAAGACTAGAAACACACTCCATGTTCTAAACATAAAAAGAAATCATGCACACACAGAGGTTTGCATATGGTACCGTGTTAGGGAGCAATTTTCCTTTACTATTAACTGCATATTTTTAAAATCGCATCATGGTTTGTTTTTCCCCTCAGATAATAACTGGGTTTTCCCCTTCCTCAAATAAATTATGCCTTTTTTCCATTTCCTTTCTTTGTTCCACCTGAGACATCTCCACTTACACTCCATAACTATCCAGTTTCCAATGGTAATGCTATTAAAAGACTCATCCAAGCCCACAAATATTCCAGGTATGAGTCCTTTCACCCACCTCCACTTTCTTACTGATAGGGAAGATTTTTTCTGGCTTCATAATACCTTCAGAATGTTGGCAGAGATGTGACTAATTTATCGTTTTATCTCACCAGGTTTACACTGACTTTACGAGGGGTGTTCATTAAAGATTTCCCCTGACTGACTTCTATTTATCACAGGACGCTGAAACTGCACATGTGTAATGATATACGTCTCTATAGGTTATATGTCCATTTACAACTCAGAGCTGATAACAGTCTTCATTTTACAGATGCTCAATTGGTGTGAGATTTGATAATGGACCCAGTGGAATACAGAACAGTCCTCAAGTTCCTTTACTTGAAAGGTCGCACACCAAAGGAGACATTGGATGAGATGGAAATGGTTTATGGTGATAATTTCCCATCATATGATGTAGTCAAGAACTGGCATCGTCAATTACAATGTGGTCGGACTTTGGTGCAAATAGCTCCAATTCCAGGGGAGGCGACCCCACTCTGCTATTGATGAACACCATCCAGCAAGTGGAGGTTGCCATTTTGGAAAATCATCACATTACCATTCACCACCTAACCCAAAATCTGAAGATGAGGAAAAAATCATTCAAGACCTTCTTCACATGCATAAGGTATCTGCTCGCTGGCTTACACCTTTCCAGAAGCAGCAACGAGTCAAATGCTCTATTGATGATGTACCATGGAATCCAGGAGGACTTTTTCAGCAGACTGATCACAGAGGATGAAAGTTGGGCCCATCAATATGATCCTGAGATTAAAGTCCAGTCAATGCAATGGAAGCATCATTACTCACCGCCTCCAAAGAAAGCACCTGCCCAACTCTGGCAGGCAAGGTCATGCTCACAGTATTTTGGGACCAGCACGGAGTAGGATTGATGGATTTTCTATCAAAGAGTACCATGATCACTGGGACATACTATGCTTCACTGTTGCAGAAACTGCAGGTGGCCATCCAAACCAAGATACAATGTGGCATGCTCACCAAAGGTGCCTGCCTTCTGCAAGACAATGCACCAGTTCACAACTCACATGTTGCCCAAATGGAATCATGCTCCTGTGGCTTTGGAATTTGACCCCATTGCCCTTGTTCACCCAACCTTGCACCACTGGACGTCCTCCTCTTTCCAACAATGAAGTTATTTTGAAGGGCAAGCATTTTTCAGATGATGAGACTCTGATTTGCAAAGTCAAAGCATGGCTTTTGGAGCAACCTGCCAACTTCTATAAGCGAGGTGTTTACAGTTGCTTTAAAAGATGTGAGAAGTGTGTGTCTCTAGGTGGCACCCATGGAGAGAGAGCCACCAGTGGCGCAGTGGGTTACACCCTTGTGCCGGCAGAACTGAAGACTGACAGGTCGCAGGTTCGAATCTGGGGAGAGGCGGGTGAGCTCCCTCTATCAGCTCCAGCTCCTCATGTGGGGACATGAGAGAAGCCTCCCACAAAGAACGATAAAACATCAAATCATCCGTGTGTCCCCTGGGCAACGTCCTTGCAGACGGCCAATTCTCTCACACCAGAAGTGACTTGCAGTTTCTCAAGTTACTCCTCACACGACCAAAAAAAAAAAAACCATGGGGAGGAGGACTCATAATTGTGCCAAGTTTCATTGCTCTCAGTCCACAGGAAGTGGGTCAGGGGAAATCTTTAATGAACGCCCCTCGTAACAACATATAAAGCCCTGCTCGTTTGCATATTTATCTAATCGGCTGCTGTAACTATCACCTTTTCTTTGAATGCAACTGATTATAAGTTAGAATTTTTTTAAAAAAATCTGACGACAGAAATTTCTCCCCAGAGGAATTCGCTTAATGTAACGTATATATTGCTGATGCAGCAATAGCAATCCAAAGGCTTTAAGATGGTAATAAGCAGTTAGGAATGTCAGCCTTGGCAGTAATCTATATTGGTTAATAACCCATCTCCTACTCTTGTTGGATTATTACTTTGTGAGTGTCAATCTAGTTATTTAAAAGGCTGTGTAGAAATTCCAAAGCACAATGAGGCTTGAAAGACTGAAGAGGATGGGAAGACAACCAGAATGGGTTTTCCTGCAATGCCACAAAAAATCCCTCTATTTGCAAGATTCACATGGGAAGGCATAAACCATAGTTTGTTTCCCTTTGTTCATGGCACTCTCATATTAGAAACCTGGCTCCAACTCCAAAGATGGCAAAGCAGGTGGACTTCCCTCCATTTCCCAGCTGTTATCTGCAGCTCTTTGCAACTGAAGTCATCATAAGTGGTAAAAAGATATTTTTCAGAATCCATCAGAAGAAAGCACTCAGGATTCTGATAACTTCAGCTGATACAGAATGCTTAGACCAGGAATAGGCAAACTTTGGTCCTCCAGGTGTTTTGGACTCCAACTCCCACAATTCCTAACAGCCTACCGGCTGTTAGGAATTCTGGGAGTTGAAGTCCAAAACACCTGTAGGACCAAAGTTTGCCAATGCCTAGGTTAGATCCTCATCCCCACCATTTTACTCATTCTCACATGGAAGATGTTCTGTTATCATAGTTATGGTACTTTCTAATGCTTCTGCATCAAGAACAGAGGAAGCTGCTTTCTGATGCATCAGATTAATCCTGTATTGTCTCTCTACCAGTCCACAGCTTTCCATGGTTTCAGGCAGAATTTTTGCAATCCCTACATGGTCCTCCCTTGTAGCTTTCCAACTAAAGCAGTGGTTCTCAACCTGGGGTCCTCAGATGGTTTTGGCCTTCAACTCCCAGAAATCCTAACAGCTGGTAAACTGGCTGGGATTTCTGGGAGTTGTAGGCCAAAAACATCTGGGGATCCCAGGTTGAGAACCACTGAACTAAAGGCACATCACATTCAACAAAACCACATTTAATAAAGTTACTTTTTATAAAGTATTTTTACACCCATCTGGCCTCTTCTCACTTACAGTAAGATTTTTATTAGCATGGGAAGATGGGGAAGGAGAGACATAAATACCAGGTTGCCAAAATGTGTCTGCAATAAACAATACAATCAAGCTTGAAATCAGGAAGAATGAAATTCTACTGTAGTGGATCCTACTGTAATGATGTGTGTGCCTGCCTGAAACAGGCAAGGTAAACAGAAGAGCCCTCTATAGTCCCCTTACGAAGCAAATAATAATAATAATAATAATAATAATAATCTTTATTTATACCCCGCACCATCTCCCCCAACGGGGACTCGGAGCGGTTTACATGGGGTTGAGCCTGAACAACAAATTACAATACAAAAATACAAATTGCAATAAAATAAACAGCATAACAATAAAGTATAAAACATCAAAGCATATAAACAATATACACAATGCACACAAAACATAGAAACCACACATAATGACAGAGAGCAGGCCGCATGTACATAAAATGATTTAAAACATATGTAAAGAACAGAAAGAGAGAGAAGACAACCCTCTCTCCATTCTTTCTCACATTATTTCCACCCCTAGTATCAAGCTTTTTGTTAAAGAGGTAATGCTCAGGAACATATCTACTTTATTAACTAAGGTATAGTAAAGGTAAAGGTTTCCCCTGACATTAAATCTAGTCGTGTCCAACTCTGGGGGGTGGTGCCCATCTCCATTTCTAGGCCACAGAGTCAGCATTGTCCATAGACACCTCCTAGGTCATGTGGCCACATGACTGCATGGAGCACCGTTACCTTCCCGCAGAAGAAATGGAGATAAGCACCACCCCTCAGATTCAGAAACGACTAGACTTAATGTCAGGAGGAATGTTTACCTTTACTTATCAATCCCTAGTTATACACAGAACAGCTCAATTTATTATTTTGTGTCAAAAATACTACACAGACAGTCCGGTATGTTTAGCACACACAAATAGACTCATATATATCTACCTGGTTCCGGCACCCACCACGTAGAAAGGATCTTTCACAAAGCGACTGAAATCAGGATTTTCTGCCATCAGCAAGTCCTTAAGAAATAGAAGAACGATGAAGGAAATAAATAAACACAAAGCAAAGTGTTCCATAAAAGGTAGCGATGGGGCAGAAGGAGTTATTTGTGTCCATGTACATCTAGGAACAATTGGCCTTTTGGAGGCAAAGGAAGAGAAGAGATGAGTATGCTTTGGTTAATGCGCACCTCCCCAAAAGGCGTGTAATCTAATTCTTGCAACAGCGGGCTTCTTATTATTGCAAAACATAGTATATGCAAAATACACTGCCAATATATTAACAGCCATTGCTGGCAAGACGTCTGGAAAGGCGATTTTAAGAAATGGGGAGAATGCAGATGCCTGGAGGACTTTCACTTTTACCATATTGCACTACCAGCATCTTTCATGTTCACAGCTGCTACTCTTCCTATAAACATCCTTCAGTGTTTTGGGTTTGCATGTTGAGGAGGTGGAGAAAATGGATTTGATCTCCAGGCTTTTCATCAGTAGACCATGACACTTGCGCTCCAATCTCAAGTGCAGCTGCCTGCCTGCAATGTGTTCATTTCCCAGATGCAAAAGCAAACCCATCCTTAATATTGATAATGACTTACCTCTGGGAAGGTAAATGGCCATGCAAATGCTCCTGTGCATGCACCAATCTCCTTCTTTCCTTGAAACAAATAGGGCAATTCATTCACATACAGACACATATCCTATGCAAGCTACGATTTACACCAGGCTCTCTCACGTAAGTCCCATATGTTGTCTTATCGATGCATTGCATAGTGAGGGCTGTTTGTCTCATGAATCGTTTCTTGTCCAAAATTATAACTCCTTAAGCAGAAATATCTCTCTGCTATATATGCACGCCTGCAATCCAACCTTATGTTTCTCTCACATAAAAATGTACTTTGGGCAAATATGCAACTTGGAGGGATTGCTAAGCCTTTAATTCAGAAAGCATTTTCTCACTGCATTAGATCTGTACATCAGCATCACACTTTCTTGCAGTGGTGAAACCAGTGCACCAAAACTCAACCAGCAAAATGTGTCACCAAAAGTGCAGCCAGCATCCTATTTACTCTCTAAGCAGCTTTGCCTCATGTCTCTCTACAACAGAGGTTCTCAAACTTTCATCTTCGAGGCATTTGGGTACTTGAGCTCCTGAATTCCTACTCAGTAGCCATATTGGCTGGAAAATTGGGATGTGAACCTCACTTCTAGAAGAACAAGACCCCATAGATAAATTAGACTTTCACTTTCACTCCTTTGCATTATAAAATCTGAATTAGCTCAATTAGTGTTCATAGAATCATAGAAGCCTTGAGTTGGAAGAGACCTCTTGGGCCATCCAGTCCAATTCCCTGCCAAGAAGCAGGAAAATTGCATTCAAAGCACCCCTGACAGATGGCCACCCAGCCTCTGTTTAAAAACCTCCAAAGAAGGAGCTTCCACCACACTACCAAATTAATTCAGATTAAATTGGGCTTCGACTTTACATATCATCTATCCTTGAACAAGCCCCACTGATTTTAGTGTGCCTCAGAGACATATACTGTCCAACATTTCAAAGAGGAAAATTGGGACATATGTGACCAAGCAACATCAGAGTGAGGTCAAGATAACAAACGTTATTCACCAAGAAGAACATGCAAGGTAGGAGAGGCAGCAACCACTTGCTTTTCCCTGAGACAACTTTCCTTTCCACTCTCATCTTCTGTGTTAACGGAGTACAGATTTGTTGTTGAAGGTTTTCATGGCCAGAATCACTGGGTTGCTGTGAGTTTTCCAGGCTGTATGGCCATTTTTCAGAAGCATTCTCTCCTGACGTTTTGACCACATCTATGGCAGGCATCCTCAGAGGTGGGCAAAACATCAGGAGAGAATGCTTCTGGAACATGGCCATAGAGCCCGGAAAACTCACAGCAACCCAGAGTACAAATTACTTGTGAACTTTATACTAATTTAGCAGCAACTGAAATAAGCTGAAGCCAAAGGAATAAAGAGGAAGGAGTAAAGAGAAACTGGAGCATTTTAAAAGCAACGGAGAAAGTGGGACAACAGAGAGTTAATTGGGACTGTCACTGCAAAACTGGAATAGTTGGTGCAGGCATGGGCAAACGCTGGTCCTCCAGGTGTTTTGGACTCTAATTCCCACAATTTATAACAGCCTACCAGCTGTTAGGAATTGTGGGAGTTGGAGTCCAAAACACCTGGAGGGCGGAAGATTGCCCATATCTGCTCTAGAGAGTTGCCAGCAGTTGTCACTGCTACCATGCTTGGAATGTATTGCTGTGATTGCTGAACTGTCCACAAAACAGTCAATGCAGAGTCAGGGCGTCATCAAACTAGAGAAAAATACACTTAAAATCTGGTTTCTGCCTCCTGCAGAATTCTGGGGTTTGTAGTTTACCGAGGCGCCTTTAACAGCCTCACTAAACTACAAACCCCAGAATTCTACAGGAGACAGAAACCAGATTTTAAGTGTATTTTTTTTCTAGTGTGATGAAGTGGTCAGTCTGCTTGCCCATCCAGCTCAGTCCTGTCCACTTTTCTGACTGGCAGATGCACTCCAAACTCTCCTTCACATCACCAGCCACTTGATAGAGTGGAGTCAATGTGAGACTTCCCACACTCAAAGCTCTACCATTAACTTATGTCCCCCTATAACAATTATAATATTTTACACCATCCTCAGTTTAGGAAAACAAAGATGTTTAAGCTACAACAGAAGAATATTTTGTTTACATGCGCCTTCTGTTGTTATTGCAATTTTGAAACATGAGAAGAAAGAAATGGATGAAGAACATGGACGCACACAAGAAGGTAGAGGAGGCCATCCATGAGACCATCAATCATTGTGATGGCAGTGAATACACTCTGTTTTATGGCTGCACCCATGACAGATGCTCTGATTTGTTCAGGAGCTATTCTGGTACCCAACTTTGGGAGGACTCCTGGATAGACTTTGAGTAGATACACAACCGAAAGTGAATTCGCCATCTCACAACAATGGATTTAGTGGTTACTCCAGCAGAGAAGCTAACATCAGTGACCAAACATAAAGAGCTGCACAATGTTAGCTCATGGATCTTTAAACCTGAGTGCCAATCTGTCTCTCCCAGTATTACTTTCTGCCGTGGTCTGCCTTGCTTTGCTGTTAGCACGGGTATGCAAAGGGTGGGCGTAATTTAAGTTCTTATCCAAATTCACAGACCAGATTGCTATAAGGCATGCAGGCAGAGACAAGCTAGAAGCGGAGGCGCAGAGGAAGATGGAGAATGTGTGGCTGAACAGATGGGCTCGCAATTCCACACAGCTATCAATTTCCTCAGATCTTTAAACAAATTCTTTCAGTGACATTGGAGTATAATTTATAGTCAGTCTTGAGGGAACAGTATATACCCCAAGCAAGCCCTTTAAAATATATAGCAAACCAAGAGCTGGAGCAAAACAGAAATAAAGCTTTTGTAAGTCCATTATTAAAGGGAGGCAATCCACTTGTACTTTATCTGTTTTACTTCTCTGTCTTCTAGTTTTTCTCATCTAACACATGCCCTTCAACTATAGCAGTGGTTCTCAACCTTCTGAATGCGGCAACCCTTTAATACAGTTCCTCATGTTGTGGTGACCCCCAACCATGACATTATTTTCGTTGCTACTTCATAACTGTAATTTTGCTACTGTTATGAATTGTAATGTAAGTATCTGATATGCAGGATGTATTTTCATTCACTAGATCAAATATGGCACAAATACCTGAAATGCCCAAATTTGAATACTGGTGGGGTTGCGGGGATTTATTTTGTCATTTGGGAGTTGTAGTTGCTGGGATTTATAGTTCACCTACAATCAAAGAGCATTCTGAACACCACCAACATTAGAATTGAACCAAACTTGCCACAGAGGACTCCCATGACCAACAGAAAATACTTGAAGGGTTTGGTGGGCATTGACCTTGAATGTAGGAGTTGTAGTTCACCTCCATCCAGAGATAACTGTGGACTCAAACAATGATAGATCTGGACCAAACTTGGCACAAATACTCAGTATGCCCAAATGTGAACACTGGTGGGGTTTTGGCATTCTGAACCCAACCAACAATAGAATTGGGTCAAACTTTCTACACAGAATCCCTATGCCTTGAAGGGACTCGCTGGTGTGAGCCTCCTTCCAGCCTCGCATATGCACCATGCTGCCATGTGCCAAGCACGCCTGTTCTCCCCTCCCCATTTGGAGTCTCAGAAACAGTCCTCCCCTTGGCTGTTTCTGGAGGAGGACTTTTGGTAGGATTCGCTGTCTGTTTCCAAAAAGGAAGAGATGGGCAATCGGAGAGATCTTCAGCCTTCTCTGTCAAAAGGGTTCTGAAGACCATCAGAAATACATTTTCCAATGGTCTTTGACGACCCCCCTGAAACCCCTTTGCAACCCGCCCAGGGGTCTCGACCCCCAGATTGAGAAACACTGAACTCTAGTATGGCAAACGTACTCATTTCGACTACAACTCCCAGAATTCCTAGCTATGATCAGAGTTGTTTACATGACCTGCCTTCAACTCTTCCTATTTTACCCCAACATCAAAATCACCCTGAAGTTAAAGTGGCAAATAATGGAAAAGACCTCAGAAAAAGCCCAAAATTTTATCAGAGTAGATAATATTGAACAAGATGATTTCATATAAGGACTCACTTGTCCCTTTGCTCATGTATATGTTGGTATGTTCTGTAATGTTTAAAGATTGCCAACTATGTTACTAGGTCTTGCTCCTGTGCTTGTAAGAAGAATCTGATCTACTAAAGTTGCTGGCCTGTCAAGCTGCTGTGAACAGAAACAAGAGGAAGGCTAATAAAAAGATCAGCAATTCAAAATGGAGAGTGCCTCCCAAATGTGCATAGTTGGCTACTGAGACCCCTTTAGTTAAAGCCCTTTATACTTCACAATAAAGAAGGAGCCAATTCAGTTGAATGCTGGAAACACCAACAAGGACTCCAGTAGAAGCAGGTCAAGAAAACCGAAAAGTCAGATAAAGCCAACAAAGGAGCAGCTTAAAACATTTACATCCAAACCAGGGATTTGCAAGACATTTGGTGGTCTGGTGAACAGATTCTGGTTGATGCTGAAGCATTTTCCCTCCTTAATTATCTGTTCTGCTATTTATCCTATCATGTTTTCATAATAGAGGTTTTGTGGCTTCTGCCCTAAGGGTAGCCTAGCAACCCACCTAATGCACCCAAAGCAGGAGCAAAGGGAAGCCAAGAGGAAAGGAAAACAACAAAAGACCACAAATGAGGCGGCTCACAATTTGGTCCTAGGAGGGCTCTTTGTGTCAGCAAATGGTTTTCCAGATTGCCTGATGAAGCACCTGATGGTGGTGGGAAAACACTCCTTTATATGTGTTTTGCCTCCTGAATCTTATTTACTGCTGTTGCTCTAAACACGCTCAGCAGGCAGAGGGGATTGTTCTCCCAAACTGTGCTTTGCGAATTAACAAAACGGAAAACAAGCTAACAAAACAGCAGCTGGGTGCACAGCTAATGGGAAAAGGCTTTGTTGTCAGGGTAAGACCATTTGAGAGCGAGTGCAGAACATGGGGATCCGGAACGTGATGCTATTCTGTTTTGCAGGAGCACAACACCTGGGTAAGCTCTATCTAGGACTGGGTTGTTGTAGGTTTTTCCGAGCTATATGGCCATGTTCTAGAGGCATTTTCTCCTGACGTTTCGCCTGCATCTATGGCAAGCATCCTCAGACGTAGTGAGGTCTGTTGGAAGTAGGAAAAATGGTTTATATATCTGTGGAAAGACCAGGGTGAAACAAAGGACTTTTGTCTGCTGGAGCTAGGTGTGAATATTTCAACTGACCACCTTGATTAGCTTTTAATGGCTTGGAAGTGCCTGGGGGGAATCTTTTGTTGAGAGTGATATGATGTGCCTGATTGTTTCCTCTCTGTTGTTTTGCTGTTGTAATTTTTGAGTTTTTTAATACTGGTAGCCAGATCTATCTAGGACTGCTTGCCTCTGTAAAGTCTGGCTCAGAGGAATCTCCAGAATTCACTATGGGAAGAATGGCTTCAGATTCCACCTGTACTTGCTAGACAGGAGATTTTCCAAGTCATCCTTCTAATAATTTTCTAATAATTCTAAAGATAAGTCAATTAGATATTGTAAAACCCGATGGTGCAGTGGGTTAAACCACTGAGCTGCTGAGGTTGTTGACCGAAAGGTTGAAGGTTTGAATCAAGGGAGCGGCGTGGGCTTCTGCTGTCAGCCCCAGCTTCTGCCAGGCTAGCAGTTTGAAAACATGCAAATGTGAGTAGATCAATAGGTACCGCTCCGGCAGAAAGGTAACAGTGCTCCATGCAGTCATGCCAGCCACATGACCTTTGAGGTGCCAACGGACAACGCCGGCTCTTCGGCTTAGAAATGGAGATGAGAATCAATGCCAGAGTCGGACATGACTGGACTTAATGTTAGGGGACAATCTTTACCTTTTCCTACAAGACTCTGCAAACAGTTACCCTAGGCATGGGCAAACTCTAGCTCTCCAGGTGTTTTGGACTTCAACTTCCACAATTCCTAAAAGCCGATAGGCTGTTAGGAATTGTGGAAGTTGGTGTCCAAAACACCTGGAGGGCCAAAGTTTGCCCATTCCTGAGTTATGCTGCATTAGGAACTGTGTATCAGAGGGTTACTCTTTCTTCTGCTGATGCTACACTTGCACACTGAATGGCTAAGACCATATGATTGTGGTTATTACTACTGTTGCACCTTTGTTTTGCCCATGAAGGTCTTGTACACCTCTCAGCACAAGTGGTGAAACTGTCAAATTGTTTACATTGCAGTCTTTTGCACAAAAAGCGTGATACTGTAAGATCATGGCTACAATCTCCAGTTTGATATGGAAAGACTTGGAGCCAAATACACAGAAGCTCCTTAAACTTGGTGGGTGAATTTGACCTAATCACTATAGCTATGAACTCAGCTTCTTTATAAGTTAGGAAAACTTCCAAATAGGAAATGCTGTTTGACAGTGAAATAGGCTGTTGTCTTCTAAGGAGGCTTTCAAAGAGAGGCTGGAGAATTGCCATATTTGTCGGGAGTGCTTTGATTGTGTATTCCTGTATGGCAAGGAGTTGGACTGGAAGACCTTGGGGGTCTTTTCTAACTCCAGGATTGTATGTTTATGTGATATCCAAAATCTAACTATATCCAAAATTGCACTTCTATAAGTGTGAGTGAAGTGAAGATGAAACCCTGAAGAGCAACAATACTCTTGTGATTGAAAACAAACAATACAGAAGTAATATGATATAATTTTTCAGTCAAACCACCATGAAAATGAATGACACGTGAGCATAATTGCCAGTCATTTAAATGTGGAATGTTCTAAAGATGATCATTGTGGGTTGAACCCACAATAACTATAATTCCAACATTAGAAAACAAAATGTCCTACATAAATGTGAGACTCCCTTAGGACACAGCAAAAGACAGAGTAGCTTCTAAATCCAATCAGTTCAGTTCTGTTCCACTTCACAATAACCCCCCAAAACAGAGGAATCAACAACCAACCAACAGATGACAAAGGTAACACCAAAGAATCCTCTACATACCTGGCACTTCTTATCTGCACTGGGGGACGACCTGGAACGGACATGGACAGCGACCGCCTGGTTTTCGGATCTGTCCAGCAAGTCCTCTGCAGAGGCTGACTTCCCAGGCTTCTTGCTGTGTGCTTTCTTCTCCCGGGGTTGGTGATCAGGGCACGGCTGGTCACATATCTCAAGATCAGTCTGAGTGCTTTTGCTGAGCTCCAAATTGGCTCTGTGCTCATGGTGTCGATCTGCTTTCAGCCAATTGGGAAAAGAGCTCTTGCTACCGCTGCTGTTTCGGTGGGATGTCTTCTTCTTCTTGTCAAACTCATGGAGATCAAAGCAGCCTGTGAGCCCAGGAGGGAGAGTAACGATGCCGCGCCCTGTTCTAGACACCCGATCTAGTGACTCCCTGTGATGGTAAAGATTTTGGTCCTGAAGAGAATTCATGCTGGAAGATGATGACAGAGACTGACCATCTTGGCCACTTGTCTGGAAGTATGGCATCTGAGAACCTTCATGTGGGAGGCTGGTATCCTGGGATGCAGAAGAGGGGCGCTTCCCAGTTTTGCGCTCAATGTAATCAGCAAGCGCATTTTGCTGGAGCTGCTTCAATTCTGGCTTGGAAAGGTTGATGGTAGAGCAAGTCTTGTTCTCCCGCTCAAAGATCTTGCGTCTGTCAGCCACTGTGTTCTCTGGAAAAACAAACTGGAGAACTTGCTTCTGGAGGGAGAAAGGAGAAAGCTCAGAGTCGGAAACTCCCACTTCATTCATCTTCTCTGGCTCGGAGTACGACCTCTTTTTCTGTTCAGCTGTCAGGCGCTTCCGACTCCCAATACGAGGTACGTGTTGAGGCCCAGGGACACTCTCTTTATGAGTATAATCCATTTTTGTCTCTGTTGGTGTAATGCTATGTCTCTCCTTTGGGGTATGTGGGGAGGCCGCACTGCTCCGCATCCCAAGGTGTGCTGAAGCCGGCCTCTGTACACGCCTTTTTGCCTCCTTTCCAACTGGAGGGTTAATGTTGAGGTCCTTGCGCCTGAAGGAGGTGGCCCTCAAAACCTTTGACTGGGCATCTTTAATACTATTCCTGTATGCCCTGTTAAAGGGAATGTCCAGCTGAGAGTTGTTCACGTCCTGGACATTAACTTTCCATACAATCTCCCTCTCAGGTTCCTCCACCAACTGGAACGTACTTCTACTCCGTTGCAGATGTCCAGACTGGTTTTCAGAAGGCCCACCATGATAGATATTCTGCTCTGGTGACACTGCTAACACAGTCGTTGTTGCTGCCATCTGCTGCTCTGAAGAATGCCAGTTGGCCCTCTCCGCTTTGCCAGTCCCTCTCTCATTTGGATGGTGCATATAAGGGTTCTGGCCTGAGCTGTTTGCATTGGCCATTCTGCCATGCTCATCAAGAAACTGGCCATGCTCTTGAGAGTTATGCCTGTTTCGGATCTCCTCAACAGCATTCAGGCTTGGTTTGTTGGACACATAATTCTGACCAAAGCAGTTTGAACTCAAATTTTGTGGCCGCTGAGTGCCTTGTTCACGTTGCTCTATCTTACTAACCTTTTCTAGAACAGAACATCGGGCGTTCCTGGGTTCCATTCTCCCATACTGAGAGTTCTGAGTGCTTTGGGTGCTGCTAGAACTGAGCCGCCGAATGCCAAAATCCGATGACTTTGGGGGTAATGAAGAGGGCTCCTCATACTTTGGCTCCAAACCATGGGGATGCTCTGTGGCATCCCAACTTACTTCTAAGCCTTGCCATTCTTGGTCTTGCCAGTATTCAGGGATATGTCCTTGGTTTTCCTTCTCTTCTTGGCTACTATAATTGATAAAATGCCATTTGGCACCAGCATAACTTTTACCTGGCCGCACCTCCTTCAGTTCCATGTTGTTTTGCAACTTGGCGCTCTCTGGGATGTTTTGCAAGGAGGAAAAGCCATATTGCTTGGTCTTACCAGAGCTCCACTGGTTCTGTGTTGTGAAATCTCTCTGAAAGTTAGGGTTCTTATCTTCTAGCTGCTCTTCTGAACCACAGTCTTTTGACTGAAAAGAATGATTCCCGTCATTCACATACGTTGGCTGGGACAACCAGGGTTGAGGACTGTGGTTTGAAAGTTGAGTATTTCTTATGTTCTCCTGGATGACAGATGCTGCCTTGTGGGAGGGCTCTGACTCATCTTGTCTTGGAGATGTTGCATAGGCTTGAGGATGACTTCTGTACAAGGCAAATTTTGTAGCAGTATCGCCCACCTCTTTCTTTTTCCCTGACATTGGTGGCACATATTCCGGTTGGTAGAAGATGGCAGCCTTGTTAGGAATGCTTTGGTTTCCATTCTCATCCAAGCCAGAATGTGGCCTACAGGGAGCAGCCTTTTCGTAGGAAGCTGGAGAAGGAGCAGGGGGTGGTGCATACCCACTCTCTTTGGCAAGTGCTGGATAAAGCATCCCACTATTGTTTGCAGAAGGGTGAGGGACCTGAGCAAAGTGAGGCTCAGGTGAAGGAACAGGATAAACACCAGTCGGAAGCAATGGTTGGCCTGGCTGAGCTGCCTGTGAGTAGACCTGCTTGGGCTTCACAGTGGGACTGCTCTCGGGGCTCTTCTCCATCACTGTGTGGAGCTGTCCTTCTAAAAATGCAGATTTCTGGAGCTGTCCAGGAGGAGGAGTGCCTTGGCCCAGATGACACCAAGCGCCTTTGGGATGAGTCCTAGACGACTTCCTATGCTCATGACTTGACCAGGAGCTGGGCCTCTCATGGTGCCTTATTGCTGCATAACTATCACTACGGGTTGGTGGCAGGGGAGGAGCCTTCATACATAGGCTTTCGCTGTCAGACGAACTCCGGGTTTGCGGCCCTTTGTGGGACCCATGAAACCTGCTGGAGCTGTAACCTTTTGCCTGGGCTTCACAGCTTGGCAGGAGAGCAGAAGACTTGACCTCATACTCTTCTGAAACCCCTCTCTGGGCATTGTAGACAGTTTTAATGTACCTGATATCTGCCTGCCGCATTCCTCCCTCCTGCGGCCTTCCTCGGGAATGCACATTCTCCATAGAGTAGGACCGCTCCTTGCAGAAGGCGGGGGCTGCATATTCAGGGATGCTGGAGTTGGTTGAGAAAGAGCTGTACGCTGAATCCCTCTTGCTGTGGAGATGGGCAAGCTGGTCAATACTATTGGTCGATTTGGCAGGCGAGAGGTGGCAGGGGTGTTGGGCGTACCCCGCAGGGGTGTGGTCCAAACTCTCCATGCTCCCCCTGGAGCTGTATTGGTCAGGGCTTCTTCTTAAATAGCCATGGTCATAGCTGGAAAGATCACTTGTGGAGGAACTGGATGTGGGAGAACCAGAAAGAGAGAGAAAGAGACACCAGCAGTTAGTTTCAACACGCCATCCAGAGACAGAGCTGTACTGGCTTATAAAGGGACTCTGAGGGATATGTTTAGTTTTTAGAGGAACAGAAGAAAACCCATATTTGGGCCTCTCTCTTTTCTAAGTCTGTAGTCATCCTGATTTGCTAGGAAGAGCCATTTGACATTGCAACATATGTCTCTTATTTATCACTAGGAAGGGAGGGGAAAAAATAGTTGGAGGCCGATTGCTTTGCAGGGAAGTCCAAGCATGACTACTCCACCCATTGCGATCCATCTAAAGCATCATAAACATCACCAAAATATCCAGACATCATGAGTGTAAGACAGACAAGGAGAGAGAGAAGAGCAATAAAGTAAGAGAAGTTTGAGGAATTTTCTCTCTTTCTCTGTCTGTCTCTCTCTGCCTTTCTTTTTCTTTTCCCCATTGCTTTTCTTTTTATGGAGGTGAAGGCTACATCCTGGCAGTCTTCCTAGAAACTCCAACTGGACTGGAGACATTTTGTTTGCTGTGAGAAAACTAAACAGACATGACAGGAAAAGAGGCCGTGAGGGATGAGGGAGGGCAGAATGCAAGGAAACCAAAGCAGTTCTAAAAAGGCACCAACTGAGTTTCTCATCATGGAAAGAGTTGCACTGTCAAAGGTCTCAAAGGCTGTTGCATAAACAACATGACAACACGACTTGTCAAGGAGGCTCACATACAGGGAGAAAGGCATGAACCACCCAGTTGTCATTCCCTTTTTGAAGGTTTCTTTGATTCTTTGACTCATACCATCTTGGGCAACCGGAAGATGAGCCAGCCTTAAAACCAGTCTGACTTATTGTTAAGATGAAGAACATTTTTATCTTCATGTCCCAGCATCTTTTACCACCAACTACACCAAGCCATTATTGCTAGTCGTCATAAGTAAAAACTGGAGCAATGAATTAACATCACAAGAAGATGATTCATTCACCTCATATTGTGACCAGGAAGCTTGGAAACCATGTATCCCGTATATCTCAATGTCACTTTAGGCCAGTGGTTCTCAACCTTCCTAATGCCGTGACCCCTTAATAAAGTTCCTCATGTTGTGGTGACCCCCAACCATAACATTATTTTCGTGGCTACTTCATAACTATCATTTTGCTACTGTTATGAATCATAATGTCAATATCTGGTATGCAGGATGTATTTTCATACCAAATATGCCCAAATGGAATACTGGTGGGATGGGGGGGGGGGGGGGGACGGACGGACTGATTTTGTCTTTTGGGAGTTGTAGTTGCTGGGATTTATAGTTCACCTACCAACGAAGAGCATTCTGAACTCCATCAATGAAGGAATTGAACCAAACTTGGCACACAGAACTCCCATGGCCAACAGAAAACACTGGATGGAAGTGAACCAAACTTGGCACACTGAACTCCCATGGCCATCAGGAAACACTGGAAGGGTTTGGTGGGTATTGACCTCGAGGATTGGAGTTGTAGCTCACCTATATCCAGAGAGCACTGTGGACTCAAGGGCCAGAGGTTTAGCACAGCTGGTAAATCATCAGCAACTATAAGATCTATCAACCAAAAGGTTGCAAGTTCAAAGCCCCAGGTCGGCATGAGCCGCTGGCCGTCAGCCCTGCTCACTGTTTACCTAAGCAGTTCAAAAACAGCTTTAGCTGTAATTAGGTATCACTAAAAGCAGGGGAGGTGTTTTACAATGGCATAAAGAAAAAGAAGATCAGAAAATGCTGGAATGAGGAAGTCCTGACAGCTCTTTGTGGACTCGAGCCCAACCGTCCATGACATCAAAACAACACCTCCTTCTGTTCTGTCTGTCTGTGTACTGTCTATACAAATGGCATTTAATGTTTGCCATGTATGTTTACTTGTGATCCGCCCTGAGTCCCCTTCAGGGTGAGAAGGGCGGAATATAAATAAAGTGTTGTTGTTGTTGTTGTTGTTGTTAATGGTGGATCTGGACCAAACTTGGCACAAATCCTCAATATGCCCAAATGTGAATACTGGTGGAGTTTGGGGGAAATAGACCTTGACACTTGGGAGTTGTGGTTGCTGAGATTAATAGTTCACTTACAAAGAGCATTGTGAACCCACCAACGATAGAATTGGGCCAAACTTCTCACACAAAACCCCCACAACCAACAGAAAATACTATGTTTTCTGATGGTATTTGGTGACCCTTCTGATACCCCCTCATGACCCCCTCCTTAGGGGTCCCAACCCCCAGGTTGAGAAACACTGACTTAGGCTCATGTCTATACAAAACCTTCCAAAATTTCACTTCATTTTGGTAATGTGGAATTGCAGGAAAGGTTTGCAACTCAGTGGGACAAAAACTGGCCAATTTTGAACTATGCTGAGCCTCAAAAGGGATCTGAGCACAATCTAGAATGACTTTGAAACTACAACTACCATGGTTTCAGAGCATGAAAGCAGTCTCAAAGTGAATTGGTATCTTCATGCTAAGTGAACTTCACCTAGCCCATCCTGACCTAAGGAACCCCCCTTGTGTATTTAGCTGCACTTGATCCTTGACCCCCACTTTCTATTTTGGCAATTACAAAGACTTGGAACAACAAGAAGACCAAAGCAATTCTTCTCAACGATCACACTTTGAGGTGTGTTTCTTCCTGTTCCACAACTAATGGCTCCCAAACTAAGGCTGACTTCTCCACCAGACAAAAAAGACCACATATAAAGGGAAAAATGAAAAATGCTGCAAGCTAATTGTCCTGGGATTGAACAGCTTTGTCAGGCGAAGTAGGAGTACAGAGAATGAGAAAGAAACCAGGGCAGAAGAGATGAGGAAAAGGACGAACAGCATCAACAAAACTAGTCATTCTTCTTGTTTAAAAGTTAATTTCCTCCGCTGTTTGTGCCATTTGTGGTCTTTCCAAACAAAGAGATGAATAATTTCAGTCCCTGAGAGTTTGACCTCTCCAACAGAGAGCTGCAGAGCTCTCATCTATTACGGATGACAGGTACCAAAGGAGGAGGGCTGGCAATCCGGCCGCTAGGTGCCACTGGCGTTCTGCAGAGTGGAAACACCTGGAGAAAGGGGCAACTTTGACAGCGGATCTATGACACAGAGAGCACAACTCTGGGGCCTGGAATGTGTGCCAGGCTAAAGCAAAAAAAGAAAAAGATGCATGAATGGCTCTGCCAGATGATCTGTGAGAGGGTGTCATGGAGAGGGAGAGAAAGGGAACGCACGTCCCAAATGAAGTGGCCCCCCTCCCTCCCCGCCTTCCTTGTAATCCTAGAGTTTCTTCCTGCTTTCCCATCCCATGCCTCCTTTGATCTCAATAAATTACTCCTGGTGCCAGTATTTCGCTTTCACAGGAGGCTTGACATTCCAGTGGCTCAGTCGTGGAGGAGGGAGAGGCATCATCCCATTTCTGATGAGAATCAGAAATGGCCAGAAATGGAAGATGTCTAAGTAGATGGAAAGGCTGAGGATTTGGCTATACATATATAAGAAGCAAGGGTGGCACAGTGGGTTAAATCACTGAGCTGCTGAACTTGCTGACTGATAGGTTCACAGTTTGAATCCACGGAGCGGGGTGAGCTCCCACTATTGGCCCCAGCTTCGGCCAAACTACCAGTTTGAAAATATGCAAATGTTAGTAGATCAATAGGTACCGTTTCTGCGGGAAGGTAACAGTACTCCATGCAGTCATGCTGGCCACATGACCTTGGAGGTGTCTACGAACAATCCAGCTCTTCAGCTAAGAAATGGAGATGAGCACCATCCGCAAGAGTTGGACACAACTGGACTTAATCTCAGGGGAAAACCTTTACCTTTACCTTATGTAAGAAGTAGGAAATATCACTAACACTTTGCACTTATTCACCACTCCTTGAGTAACCCTTGCCCATAATCACAGATTCTGCATTGACATAAGCATGCATTTTGTATCCATAGTCAACCATCCATGACTTGAAAATACATATTTTTTAAAATCCAAATAGCAAATCCTGATTTTTGCCATTTTATAAAGTATGCTGCTTTACTATACCATTGTATATAATGAGTCTTGAGAATCAACAGATGTTGGTACCTACGATCCTGGAATCAAACCACAGTGGATACTAAGAACCCACTGTAGCTATGTGTGTGTGTAAATAATTGGAAACATGGAGTATGGAATGTGCAGCATTTCCATGCAGAATTTGCCCTCCATCCATATAAATTCTGCACCCACAGATTCAATCAAACACAGTAAAGGTAAAAGTTTTCCCTTGACATTAAGTCTAATCGTGTCTGACTCTGGCTGGTGGTTCTCATCTCCATTTCTAAGCTGAAAGGCTGGCACTGTCCATAGACGCCTCCAAGGTCATGTGGCCAGCATGACTGCATGGAGTGCCATTACCTTCCTACAGAAGCGGTATCAATCGCTCTACTTATATTTGCATGTTTTTGAACTGCTAGGTTGGCAGAAGGTGGGGCTAACCGTGGGAGCTCATTCTGCTCCCTGGATTCGAACCGCCGAATTTTTGGTCAGCAAGTTCAACAGCTCAGTGGTTTAGCCTGCTGCGCCACCAAAGGGTGGTATCTATGTGCGTATATAAATAACTGGAAACACGGAGTATGGAATGTGCAGCATTTCCATGCAGAATTGACCCTCCATATACATGTGTTCTGCATCCACAGATTCAATCAACCATGGCTTGTTTATATTTGAAAAATAAATGTCCAAAAAAGCATATTATTGCTGCACATTAAGCACTATACTGATGTGCAGACATACCCTGCAGTAGTCGCCTGTCATTTCACAGATCCTTGGGTGCTCATTTGAATTGTTTAGTATTTTAAGTATACAAGGAATGCTATTTTACAATCCATTGTATATAATGGGACGAGCATCCATGGATTTTGGTACTCAAGGGTTTCTGAAACCAATCCCTACTCAATACTAAAAGCCCACTGTAATCAGCTATGATATTCCCCACATATCTATACTTTTGCAAGCTGAGCACATTTTCAAAGACTAACACAAGCATAATATATTATGCAAAAAATATTCAAAGCAAATGTAAAACGTTTGTATTTGTCCACTGCAAATTCAGTTTCATTTTGATTTCAGGGCTGCATACACATAGCCTTGTTTACTGTTCTGTAGCTCAGTGTTTCAACACAACCAAAACATGGCCCAAGAACAAGTTCAGCAAGATCCTGCAACCAGGAATGAATGCTGGGCACGCTGGACACGCTGTCCAGGCCTTCCACATTTTGCAGAATAGTTGAGGGCAACTGCCTGAAGTACTATGCTTCTTGTTCTGCAACTAATGCCCAGAAGCTTTGGGTGAAAAAAAAATAAAGGTTGTGTATGAATGCAGTAGATTATTGCTCAGAGCGAAGAAGAAAATGTTCTCTTCCTTGTTTGGGAAGCGAACAATACCCCCATTTCTTGGAGGCCGGTTTGTGGCCAAGGCGCTGCAAGGCTTACCTGGAATGGTAGGCTTGGTGCCAAGGACTGCCAATCATACCCTGAGATATTTGCATCATACTGAGATCAGGTTGGTTCTCGATGAACTTGGCTGAATGCCAGGAGTGTGGTCGGCCCACGGGGTCACTCCGTCTGGGAAGAAGCAGAAGGGAGAGAATTATTAAGAGAGAGCCACTCACTCACCTGCTCTGACAGGTGGAACAATAACATAATGATTATAATTTGGCATTTATACTGTGCCAACCATTTAGTGGCACTGCCCAGAATGTAAAACACATCTCTGTCTGTGTTTCCCTGGCGGCTATTGTCTTCTACTCTGCTGACTTTCCTGGCTAAGGGCTACCAAGACCACCTTGTTGAAAAACCATATTAATGGAGTGTTTCCCAACCTTCCTAATAACGTGACCCCTTAATACAGTTCCTCATGTTGCGGTGATCCCCAACCATAAAATTATTTTTGTTGCTCCTTCATAACTGTAATTTTCTACTGTTATGGATTGTAATTTAAATATCTGATATGCAGGATGTATTTTCATTCACTGGGCCAAATTTGGAACAATACCCAAGGCACCCAAATTTGTGGGGTTGATTTCGTCATTTGGGAGTTGTAGTTACTGGGATTCATAGTTCACCTATAATCAAAGAGCATTCTGAACTCCACCAACAATGGAATTGAAGCAATCTTGGCACACAGAACTCCCATGACCAAGAGAAAATACTGAAAGGGTTTGGTGAGTATTGACCTTGAGTTTTGGAGTTGTAGTTCACATACTTCAAGAGAGGACTGTGGGCTCAAACAATGATGGATCTGGACCAAACTTGGCACGAATACTCAATATGTCCAGATGTGAACACTGGCGGAGATTGGGAAAATAAACCTTGACATTTGGGAGTTGTAACTGTTGGGATTTATAGTTCACCTACAATCAAAGAGCATTCTGAACCCAGCCCACAATGGATCTGCACCAAACTTGTCACACTACCTATATAGCCAACACTAAATTGTCAGGATCCAGTTTTCAGGGCCTTGGTTCTGGCGCCAGAAATCAGGGTCCTGACGTAGAATACTGATAAGACACCTGCGGTGACTGAACCTGAGAAGAAACGGCCAGCAATTTGGGCGGGTGAATTACGCAGGGTTTTATGTCTTGGCGGGAGTCGTATCTTTGCATGTGAGGGAGTGTATATAAGAGGGTCCCAACCAGCACCAGGCACTCTCAGCTTTCTGAATGTCCATGTTTCCAGTAGTAAAGTTCTCAGTGATACCAGAACGTGGTCCTGTGTTTTCATTTGGGAGCAGCTGCTGTGAGACGACACTAAATACTGGAAGAAGTTGGGGGATGGGGGCTGTTTTTGAATTCTGGGAGTTGTAGTTCACCAACACCAAAAAGGAAGAGAAGGACTGGCAGAGAGATCTTCAGCCTTTTTTTGCCAATGGGGTTCCTAAGACCATCTATATAAATAAAAATGTAATGTTCGTTTGTGTGATTGACATAACTCAAAAACCACTGGACGAACTGACATCAAATTTGGAAAAAAATACACGTATCAGGCCAACGAGTGACCATCATTCATAAAAACACTGAAAAACACAGGGAAAGAGACTTAAAAAGCAAAAAAAAAAATACATTACAACGCATCTGCAAACATACACACACATATACACAAACACACATATACACACACAAAGTACATATACACAGACTGGGCCACAGCAACGCGTGGCAGGGGGTGGCTAGTCAGAAATATTTGTTTTCTGATGGTCTTTGGCAACCCCTCCAAGATTCCCTCGCGACCCCCGCTGCGGTCCCAACCTCCAGGTTGAGAAACACTGATTAATGGGTATGATGCAAGAATATATATTAGAGAATTGGCTCATCATGTTCAAACTACTGATAGATTGATCCTCCATTCTGGTGGCTATCACAATCAATATGGTTGCCAAGGCAATGAACCTACAAAATGGTTTGCTATTACTGAAAGTGAATAAAACTAGTGGCCTCGTCACCATTTTGCATTCTTTATATTCTTTTAAAATAAGAGAACGAAAAACAGCACAGAATAAAGGTAAATAAGTGGAGACACCACAAAGCACAATAAAGAAGATCACCGACCAGTGTTAACATCATGCAATAAAGCTTTCAACCAGTTACAATCAACATATTGATAGGTCAATTAACATAGGTCATGCAAAAAACCTAATCAGAGAATAGAGTTTCTGGCAATACCACTCTGCAATTCTGTAGGCTTTTAGTCTGGGGGCTGTATCCATGTAATAAAGTTAATTGATTGACTAAGTAAGTAACTCCCCTCCACAATCCATACTGGAATTTTTGCAAACACAGCTTCTTGAATACTAATGTTAACAAGCTGCCATGGATCTGAAAAACATATACATTACAAATATATAAACAAGAAACGAGATTAGTGTCTACTCTTTGCCTTTTCCTTTAGGTCAGTGGTTCTCAACCTGTGTGTCCTTAGGTGTTTTGGCCTACAACTCCCAGAAATCCCAGCCAGTTTACCAGCTGTTAGGATTTCTGGAAGTTGAAGGCCAAAATATCTGGGGACGCACAGGTTGAGAACCACTGGTTTACATCCTTCTCAAGATGCTAACTGGGAATGATGCATTACCATTTGGGGAAGGACAGAGGTAAAACATGTATTTTTGTTCATTGCTGGGATGGAAAGCTTGGAGAGGATTATTATTATTATTATTATTATTATTATTATTATGTTTATACCCCAGTTTTTCTCTCCATTAAAGAGACTCAAAGCGACATTCTAGGCCCCAAGATCATTGCCCACCCAGTATAACCTACATCATACACTAAATGGAATGAAAACTAGAAAAAACAACATAGTTCAGGGAATGAAGATTTTAATTCTGCATCTCAGTAGGGAACATCCATTATTTTGATGGGACATTCCTAGCTCCTGGTTTCTCTGATAGAAACAGTTCCTTCAATAGAATGACAATGTTGTATCCTGCCCATAGACCAGTGGTTCTCAACCTGTGGGTCCCCAGATGTTTTGGCCTTCAACTCCCATAAATCCTAACAGCTGGTAAACTGGCTGGGATTTCTGGGAGTTGTAGGCCAAAACACCTGGAGACCCACAGGTTGCGAATCACTGCTTTAGGTTCTAATGAGAAGCAATATGGAAATGACTATTGCCTCCATGGTCTGGACCCATCTCATTGTTGTGTCCTTTAACCCTAAGAACAGTGCCAGGCAGTTTTCTTTGCAAAGCTCAGAAATGACACTTTTCTGGATCACACTTGACTGTCCTCCAGCCAGTACGGCCACTAGCTATTGTATCTGGGGAATTCTTGGAGTCGGAGACCAAATAAGTCATTCTTGCAAACTCCACTCCTTCATATCTGCAGCATTCAAACTATCATTCTTATCTATGAGGTGTCTTGCCCACAAGTTATTAATTACCGTGCATCAGTGTTTCTCAACCTGGGGCCCCCAGATGTTTTTGGCCTACAACTCTCAGAAATCCCAGCCAGTTTACTAGCTCTTAGGATTTCTGGGAGTTGAAGGCCAAAAACATCTGAGGACACCAGGTTGAGAACCACTGCCGTATATACTCGAGTATAAGCTGACCCAAATATAAGCCGAGGCACATAATTTTACCATCAATAACTGGGAAAACTTATTGACTCAAATATAAGCCAAGGGTGGGAAATGCAGCAGCTACTAGTAAATTTCAAAATAAAAATAGATGACAATAAAATTACATTAATTGAGGCATCAGTAGGTTATGTTTTTGAATATTTACATAAACTGTAATTTAAGATAAGACTGTCCAACTCTGATTAAATCATTATTCTAAACTTCTTTGATGTAAATGTGCTTATATATCTTTTTAACAGCACTCCATGCAGTCATGGAGTGCTGGCCACATGACCTTGGAGGTGTCTATGGACAACGCTGGCTCTTCGGCTTAGAAATTGAGATGAGCACCAACCCCCATAGCTGGATACAACTGGACTTAATGTCAAGGGGAAAACCTTTACCTTTATCTATCCTTCTAATAATCGCCATAATTTATTTTAACTATACATTTTGGGGAAAATTCTGGGTGTATAAGAATAAGGAAAGGTGGGATAGACTGGCGCCGAGAGAGAAGGAGAGGAAAGTGTGTGCTGCATCAAGAGAGGAGGAGAAGATGCACGCTGCACGAGAGAGGAGGAGAGGAAGGAGAGCTGAGTCGCTGTGCGGAGAGGTGAGGGTCCTGACAGGAAGGTGTGGGGCTTAAAAGAAGCCCTTATTTCAGCCCCACACCTTTCCATCAGGACCCTCACCTGAGTATAAGTCAAGGGGGGCTTTTCAGCCTAAAAAGGGGGCTGAAAAACTAGACTTATACTCAAGTATATACAGTAATTGATTGAAAATTAATACATCAAAGATGAAACCACACATTTCTTAATGTGGCATAAAACATTGAATCAGTAGAAGGAAAAAGGCAATAGAGCAGTTTAGAAAGGAAAAAAGTATTTGAAATTAGAATAAAAACACATCAAGATCAGAAGTAGTGAGGACATGGATGCATACATTCTGAAGAATTCAAACACATGTCTTGTTTGTTGCATAGTTTGCTCTCAGTGTGTGTGTCCAATCTTGGAGAACAAAGAGTACACAAATTAATTTCATATATTCTAGCTAAGTCTTCTCGCTCCGGATGAGAATGAGATCCTATCATCCACACAGTGATTACGGTGGAAGTTTGCTTTGTAGTCCAACATATTCTCCCAGATTGGAGATACTGGTATATTCAAACCAGAGCACAAAACAAGAGGAGAAAATTCCAATTTAATCAGCATTAGGCGAAATGAGCCTGATCCACAAGTGTGTTCACTCAAAGAGTAATCCCACTTAGTGCATGGCAATGTATTTTTGAGGAAGGGCGTTCAGAGATCAGGCTGCGTTTCCAAGCATGATTACAGCCTAATTCCCCTTGTTCTGCCTTTCAAAAGCCGAGAGATATGAAATTGCCTGTGGCATTCATCAGCATTTTTGAAAGCAAAACCTCTGGCCAAAGCAATATCAAATGGGTTTGGTATTTGGCTCGTCACCAAGTCCTCTAGTTCCTTGATCTTCATCTTGTATTAGCCTATTGAGTCACGAATCTTCCTAAAAGTTTCATTTCTGTCTTTACTTGGAGACTCCCATCCTTAGTCTCCTTAATCCACCACATCTGAGGACAAGGAATAGGCGGCACGCAGCTGAGCAAGAAAATACAAACACACACCTGCAGGGAATTATCTCCTGACTTAATCCTCAGAGCAAAAGAAACAAGAAATGTGAATAAAATAATAGTATGGAAAGGGAAATCTGCCAACAGTTCTCAGTGTTAACTGCGATAGGGAATACATATGGGGCAGGAATACAGAGTATAAAAATCCATGAATAAATAAATCACGTCTGCATACACAATAATACAACCACTCCAAACATTCACTACATTTCTGGACATTTTTCCCATTCCCATTGGCAAGAAAATAGGTGGGGAAGAATATGAGGACGGACTCAGTCATAGTTCCAACTATTTCATGGAGAAGGAAGTTAAAGATGTGTTTAACTTGGATGGAAACCAGAGCATAATGTTTTATTTTAGTGTGTTTGTTCTTGGGATTAAATGATGAAATTTCTTTGTAAGTACAGTGAGGTGGAGATAACAGCACATCCATCAGTTTAATATGTGTAATTGAGCAAAGAATATGATGAACCAAAGTGGAACAGATACACAGTGTTGGAGCATGCAAGAATCAGTTAGTGTGTATGTGTCATCTGTAAAATATGATGCATGAAGCTGAGTGGTTGAGTTTCATGTGGGGAGATGGTTGAGCCTGGGCCTTTTGGTTACTGTTACAATTTTGTTCAGGTTTGAGCTACGTAAGTGCTCAGAGAGAAGAAGAAAAAGAAAGAGCAAAGCAGAGAGAGACAGAGTTTGGAGTGTACTCTCACTTCATGACCTGCTGAAAGAGTTTATCCACATGGACAAAGAAAGACCATTTTAAATTTCGCTTAAAAGAGCATTATGTGAGTCGATGTAACTGATCACATGGTACATAGAATCAAAGAGTCGGAAGAGACCTCATGGGCCATCCAGTCTAACCCCCCTCCCCAAGAAGCAGGAACATCTTATTCAAAGCACCCCTGACAGATGGCCATCCAGCCTCTGCTTAAAAGCTTCCAAAGAAGGAGGCTCCACCACACTCTGGGGCAGAGAGTTCCACTGCTGAACGGTTCTCAGTGTCAGGAAGTTCTTCCTCATGTTCAGATGGAATCTCCTTTCTTGTAGTTTGAAGCCATTGTTCCGCATCCTAGTCTCCAGGGAAGCAGAAAACAAGTTTGCTCCTTCCTCCCTGTGGCTTCCTCTCACAAATTTATACATGGCTATCATGTCTCCTCTCAGCCTTCTCTTCTTCAGGGTAACATACCCAGCTCCTTAAGCCGCTCCTCATAGGACTTGTTCTCCAGACCCTTGATCATTTTAGTCGCCCTCCTCTGGACACATTCCAGCTTGACAATATCTCTCTTGAATTGTGGTGCCCAGAATTGGACACAATATTCCAGGTGTGGTCTAACCAAAGCGGAATAGAGGGGTAGCATTACTTCCCTGGACCTAGACACTATGCTCCTATTGATGCAGGCCAAAATCCCATTGGCTTTTTTTGCCACCACATCACATTGTTGGCTCATGTTTAACTTGTTGTCCATGAGGACTCCAAGATCTCTTTCACACGTCCTGCTCTCGAGCCAGGCATTGTCCCCCATTCTGTATCTTTGCATTTTGTTTTTCCTGCCTAAGTGGAGTATCTTGCATTTGTCCCCATTGAACTTCATTTTGTTAGTTCAGTCATTCTGAATAACGAAGAGTAAACTGCTGTATCTGCTGGGCATTTAATCATAGAACCCTGCACAGATATGAACCTATATGGAAGATCATGCTCCATGTTATCATGATGTGAATGCACATACTTTAATCTGTTCACATCACCGCCATTTAATAATATGAGGAGTAATAGCAGTACGTGTGAATAAAGATCTTGGGAGTTCTCATGGACAGCAAGTTAAACATGAGCCAGCAATGTCATGCGGCAGCTAAAAAAGCCAATGGGATGGTGGCCTGCATAAATTAGCGTCTAGTATCAAGATCCAGGGAAGTCATGCTCCCCCGCTATTCTGCCTTGGTTAGACCACACCTGGAATACTGTGCCCAATTCTGGGCACCACAGTTGAAGAGAGAGATTGACAAGCTGGAATGTGTCCAGAGGAGGGCGACTAAAATGATCGAGGGTTTGGAGAACAAGGCTGACCTGGCCGTTCACCTGGAGAGGCCCTGCTCGTGATTCCGCCTGCGTTGCAGGCGCGCTTGCTGGGGACATGAGACAGGGCCTTCTCTGTGGTGGCCTCCCGACTCTGGAATGCCCTCCCAAAAGATCTCAGACAGGCCCCTACATTGGCAGTCTTCAGAAAGAACTTGAAGACCTGGCTGTTCCGATGCGCCTTTCCAGAATAGGAATCTCCAATAACAAGTCCCAGAAGCACTTTAGTAGAACTAAGGTTGCTGCACACTGCACTTGCCCTACAATCCTCACATACCACCTATCACATCAGCACTTGTAATCCTGTACCCCTTTACTCTGGCCTGGCCCAGTTTTTCATAGTGTTTTGATGTATTGTTTATTGCATGTCGTTAATATTGCTTTAACTGTTTTTAATTTGCTTTAGGTGTTGTATTGTTGTGTTGTGTTTTGAGGCCTTGGCCTTTGTAAGCTGCATTGAGTCCTTTGGGAGATGCTAGCGGGGTACAAATAAAGTTAATAATAATAATAATAATAATAATAATAATAACAACAACAACAAGCCCTATGAGGGGTGGCTTAAAGAGCTGGGCATGTTCAGCCTGCAGAAAAGAAGGCTGAAAGGAGACATGATAAATATGTGAGGGGAAGCCATAGAGAGAAGGGAGCAAGCTTGTTTTCTGTTGCCGTGGAGACTAGGACGTGGAACAATGGCTTCAAACTACAGGACAGGAGATTCCACCTGAACATGAGGAAGAACTTCCTGTGAGAGGTGTTCAGCAGTGGAACTCTCTGCCCCGGAGTGTGGTAGAGGCTCCTTCTTTGGAGGCTTTTAAGCAGAGGCTGGATGGCCATCTGTTGGGGGTGCTTTGAATGCAATTTTCTTGCTTCTTGGCAGAATGGGGTTGGACTGGATGGCCCACGATATCTCTTCCAACTGAAGGAAAAATAGTGGGCTTGCCATATCTGTTGGGTATTTAATCATGGAACCCTGCACAGATATTAATATATATAGAAGATCGTGTTCCATGTTATTGTGATGTGAACGCACATACTTTAATCTGTTCACATCACCACCATTTAATAATACGAGGAGTAATAATCTGCAGCTAGCTGAAATCAAAGATTCGGAGTCTACATCTCCAGATGGCCCATTTTAGTTTGAAACATGCCTACACTGGTTCATTCTTTATTAGGTGTTGGATTCCACATAACTTTTACTATATGTATTCTTAGCATTTTACTACAGTATATGCAATCGTGGTATTTTTGGAGTGCAATGCCAGATTTTTCTGTACTGAGTGAGGCTTTAGGTTGTAAATAGTAATGATAGCTAAATAATAGCTAAGTAATGAAATAATCTTCTGTTTCTACAGATCTGATGCTGCCATGGGTTATGCAACACCGTTCTTCTGAACAGCCTTCTGAACTTTCTAAACTCAGGCCCAGATTCACTAGATCCTATTTCAGTCTGTCTTTATATATTTTTGTCAACACCACATAGAAAGGGAGCAATAAATTATCAGAATTTATGGAGGGCTAATGAAAATTAAAGCAGCTGGAAGGTATTATGGTTTCATTTGTACACAGCCTCAGGTCTCTTTCTCTTCAAAAAAAGTTTCTTGCAATTAATACCAAAAGGAACTAGGACAAATACCTAACGTTTTGGCTCATGTTTCTAAGATCTATCTACATTTTTGGCTACTGAAATTCAGTTATCACGTGCCAAGGCTGGATTTAGAGAAAATATGCAATTACCAGAAATAGCAAAAATTTATTCTCTGCTTTCACAGTTGTTAAATCTCAAATTCTTTCCATCCTCAATATATGATTTGCAAATTTTGCAAATAAACTAAAAATAAACCTGTATTCAGGACGAGATGCAACTGCTGGAACAAAATATGGGAGAGAGGGGAAAGAATGGTTAGCCATATTGGAAAGGAGGTCAGCCAAGGCTTCATTTTATCACCCTATTTAATTTGTATGGTGAGTATATCATCCATAAAGCAGGATTAAATTAAGGAGGTATGAACATCAGAAAAAGAAACATCAACAATTTGAGATTTCAGCGGTGACCAGGGGAGCATTCGCACAATTAAAACTTGTGCGCCAACTGCGCCCGTACCTTGGGAAGTCTGACTTGGCCACGGTAGTCCACGCGCTGGTTACATCCCGTATAGACTACTGCAACGCTCTCTACGTGGGGTTGCCTATGAAGACTGCTCGGAAGCTACAAATGGTCCAACGATCGGCAGCCAGGTTGTTAACAGGAGCAGCACTCAGGGAGCACACCACTCCTCTGTTGCGCCAGCTCCACTGGCTGCCAATTTGCTACCGGGCACAATTCAAAGTGCTGGCTTTAGCCTTTAAAGCCCTAAACGGTTCTGGCCCGACCTATCTGTCCGAACGCATCATCCCCTATGAACCAGTTAGGACATTAAGATCGTCCGGGGAGGCCCTGCTCTCGATCCCGCCAGCCTCACAAGCACGGCTGGCGGGGACGAGAGACAGGGCCTTCTCAGTGGTGGCCCCTCGGCTGTGGAACGCCCTTCCCGCAGACATTAGATCGGCCCCCTCCCTGCTGGCGTTCAGGAGAAGAGTGAAGACCTGGCTCTTTGAACAGGCGTTTAATTAAGCAGTGCAATTAAATGATTGATCATGGAACATGGAATAATGGACAAGGAAATTGGATTATGACTTTGCTGATGAGACGTGATGGATTAGTTATATGGATGTATTGATGTTATATTGATGTATTGTTATATTGATGTAGTTGCCATGGTTACTGTTTTAAATGCTAATGTTGTGCACTTTGTATACTGATTTGGTTGTAAACCGCTCTGAGTCGCCTACGGGCTGAGAGAGAGCGGTATACAAATGAAGCAAATAAATAAATAAATAAATAAATAAATAAATTGCAGATGACACCATACTACTGGCCGAAAAGAGCAATATTATTGTATTATTATTATTATTATTAAATTGCTAGGTTGGCAGAAGCTGGGGCTAACAGCGGGAGCTCCCTCTGCTCCACAGATTCAAACCACCAACCTTTTGGTCAGCAAGTTCAGCAGCTCAGCAGTTTAACCTGCCGCACCACCAGGAGGCCTAAAATGGTCTACATAAAAACATTTATGAATTGTCACCTACACAATAATATAGAAGTAAAGCTGAGACCAGTAGGGAACAACAGTAAGGTCGCTCTTTTAAAAACTCCAGAAGAAGTCTATGCAAATATGTCTTGGTCAAAATGTGTTGGACTAATTTGTGGAACAAAATATTTTTTACACATTTAGACATGCTTTTACACCCACCTCTTACAACTGTGTGAATGCAACGGGTATGTTCTCAAGAAACATAAAGAAGGGAGTGAATTTCTGTTTGCTGAAAGATTCACGCAGCTGTATTAGCTGGCCAGTACGCTTCAGCGCACATCTAAAGCATCTTCTGATCTGTGTCATCTTGCATTAAAATCATCAGAGAACGGTCACATGCCGAACGTGGTCCTCTGTTTCTGCAGATATTTTTTCCTACTCCAATTCAAGCATCACATGCTCAGTACTTTTGTCTACCAAAGCAGATATGCTGCTCTGGCAATCCAGATCTAGCTCACTGCTGTGAACAGCATACGTAGGATTATTCACAAAGGGCTTAACTGAACAATGTGGCTAGGATCCAACAGGCTACTTTTAGGCAGACCTTAGAAAAAAAGGAAGGATTCCTGAATGTGGGGCACGGAGGCCGAATCCCCGCAAGGATTTCCGATCCGTTCCTAGTGTATTGATCAAGCATTAATGATGACGACCATCAAGATTGCTCTGAAGTTGGGCGTCAGAAGTATCTTACTTTACAGCCATCTTTGTGTTTGCTCGTTCACGTCCCCCCTTTTCCTAGATATATTATTTTTATATTATTAATATTCATTGTGCTGTGCTTTACCGCTCTATAAAATTATACAAGTAAATATACAAAATTTATTTATTTATTTATGGCATTTGTAGCCCGGGTTTCTCAGCCTTACGGCGACTCAAGGCGGCTCACAGAATTGGCAAATTTGATGCCATACATTCATAAAATACAGTTAGAAACATTCAGTCCAACATTATAAAAAACCACATATAAACCAACTAAAAACATATAATCACCGGTGTCATTCTGTTAGAATCATTATCCAGCAGAATTGCCGAGCCGTTCTGTGCTCATTCTTCTTATTTCATTTTTAGATTTCCCCTTGACATTACATGTAGTTGAGTCCGACTCTAGGGGGTAGTGCTCATCTCTATTTCTAAGCCAAAGAGCCAGTGTTGTCCGTAGACACCTCCAAGGTCATGTGGCCAGCATGCCTGCAGGGTGCACAGTTACCTTCCCGCCAAGGCGGTACCTATTGGTCTACTCACATTGATCTACTCACATAGCATGTTTCCGAACTGCTAGGTTGGCAGAAGCTGGGGCTAACAATGGGAGCTCACCCAATTCACAGATTCAAACCACCGACCTTCTGATCAACAAGTTCTGCAGCTTAGCTGTTTAACCCGCTATGTCACCATGACCCCTTGGTGACATGATAGCCAGCATTAAGTATCTGAAGGGATGTCATACAGCAGATGGAGCAAACTTGCTTTCTGCTGCTCCAGAGATTAGAATCCACACCAGTGGATTCAAATTAGAAGAAAAAGGTATTCCACCAAAACATCAGGGAAAAAAATCTTTATTGTAAGAACCTGATTGAAAGAACTCTCAAAATGGATTGAGTTGTGTGTATTCTTGCACGGAAAATAGGGCCCCTTCCAGGTCTAAAATTCAATCATCTATATTTATATACAATTGTCTGGTTGCCCCTGACACGATAAATAAATAAATTTATATACAAACTCTGCTTTTATCTGCCCCACTTATATTCAGAAGACTGAAAGCCAAAACCAAGGTTACAACAACATCTGTTATAGAACTCCAATATGCTGATGACAACGTCATCTGTACGCATTCAGAAGAAGACCTACAAGCTACTCTTAACACCTTCAGAGAAACATATGAGAAGCTCGGCCTGTCATTGAACATCGAGAAAACCAAAGTGCTCTTCCAGCAGTCACCAGCCAATCCCTCTCCAATGCCAGAGATACAACTTAATGGTGTAACATTAGAAAATGTTGACCATTTCCGCTACCTTGGCAGCCACCTCTCCACAAAAGTCAACATCGACACTGAAGTACAACACTGCCTGAGCGCTGCGAGTGCAGCATTTTTCTGAATGAAGCAGAGAGTGTTTGAGGACTGGGACATCCGTAGGGATACCAAAATGCTTGTTTATAAAGCTATTGTCCTCCCAACACTGCTATATGCCTGTGAGACGTGGACAGTCTACAGATGTCACATGCAACTCCTGGAACTATTCCATCAACGTTGCCTCCGGACAATCCTGCAAATCTCTTGGGAAGACAAGCGGACAAGTGTCAGCATGCTGTAAGAAGCAAAGACCGCCAGCACTGAAGCGATGGTCCTCTGCCATCAACTCCGCTGGACCGGCCTTGTTGTCCGGATGCCCGACCACCATCTCCCAAAGCAGTTGCTCTACTCCAAACTCAAGAACGGAAACGGAATGTTGGTGGGCAGGAAAAGAGATTTAAAGATGGGCTCAAAGCCAGCCTTAAAAACTCTGGCATAGACACTGAGAACTGGGAAGCCCTGGCCCTCGAGCGCTCCAGCTGGAGGTCAGCTGTGACCAGCAGTGCTGTAGAATTTGAAGAGGCACGAATGGATGGTGAAAGAGAAAAACGTGCCAAGAGGAAGGTGTGTCAAGCCAACCACAACCGGGACCACCTTCCACCTGGAAACCAATGCCCTCACTGTGGGAGAAGATGCAGATCAAGAATAGGGCTCCACAGTCACCTACGGACCCACTGCCAGTACACCAATCTTGGATGACAATCCTATTCAGACAATGAGGGATCGCCTAAGTAAGTAAGTAAGTAGCATCCAGTGATAATTACACTATGTAACAAAATTTGGAAAAAAATCTGTTACTGATTTGAAAGTGTTCTTTTCTGTTTAATTATGTGGTACTTTCTTTAAAAGTAGTTTTTATACTCCAGAAACTTTGTTTTTATGGCTGCCATTCATTGAGAATTGATAAGATATTCACTGAAAAAACTATTGCAAAATGTAAAGCAGGATGTCTTGCAAAAACCAAGTTTTTGCCATGATTTTATAAACTTTTCCCATGTTTTTATGATAGATCCAATTAGGAAATGACATTTATAATCCAGGAACCAAAATCATGTCACATAGTATAATATTATTGAACTGGCTGACTGTTCAGGGCTAGTCTGCAAAAGCAAACACCTGGCTTTAGATACGCATAGCAGTTGCATGAGGAAATTCTTTTCCATTTGTTTTTAATAACACATACCTGTGCGATTCCAGTGTTGTGTGAGTATACAATGACTTTTCTTTTTAAAAAACAGGCTCTGAATGTGGATCTAGGTGTGTGTCAAGAAAGGAAACTACTCCACCCAGGTATCCTGACATCCACATGCTGCCAGTATCTGCCAACACATTCAGACATGGGAAAATAAAATGTGGGGGAGGATGAGAAAGAAAACATACAAACAGGGCAGAACCAGGATATCCTGTGGTGGAGAGGAGGCATAGAGGGAAAAGGAGGTAAGGCATGCCTCTTATTTACCTTTCTATTTAAAGCTCTCTCTTATTGACATACATGGCTACTTTGAAGGTCTCATCTTTCTTAGTTTGTCTCATTCATCCAGTGATTGGAAAAGCATCATCAGAGGACATAGTTCCATCATACCACTCTCAGCAAAGCTGATTATCATCTGATTATCATTATTATCATTTTAAGCTAAGCGTATCATTTTCATGGCTCCCTGGTTCTGCAGTGGGTTAAACTGCTGAGCTGTTGGACTTGCTGACCAAAAGGTTGGCGGTCCGAATCTGGGGAGCGGTGTGAGCTCAGCTTCTGCCAACCTAGCACTTGAAAACATTCAAATGTGAGTAGATCAATAGGTATCGCTTCTGCGGTAAGATAATGGTGCTCCATGCAGTCATGCTGGCCACATGATATTGGAGGTGTCTATGGACAATGCCAGATCTTCAGCTTTTTTTGCTGTGTCAGGAGCGACTTGAGTTACTGCAAGTCGCTTCTGGTGTGAGAGAATTGGCCGTCTGCAAGGACATTGCCCAGGGGACGCCCGGATGATTTTTGATGTTTTTATCATCCTTGTGGGAGGCTTTCTCATGTCCCCATATGAGGAGCTGGAGCTGATAGAGGGAGCTCATCCACCTCTCCCAGATTCGAACCTGCGACCTGTCAGTCTTCAGTCCTGCCGGCACAGGGGTTTAACCCATTGCGCCATCAGGAGCTCAATCTTCAGCTTAGAAATGGAGATGACCACCACCACTCAGAGTTGGATAGACTTAATATCTAGGGGAAATCTTTACCTTTACTATCATTTCAACCTAGTTAATATTTGTATGGGAGACCACTGGGCTATACCAGTGATTTCTACGCAGGGCTAAGGAAGAATACCGAAACCCTAGAAAGCCAAACAATAGTTGCCTAGAAGAGCAAATGGTCAACACAGTATAAGGCTGCTTCCTATCTTTCAAAGGACAAGGAAAGCTCTGTTCTGCAGGCTCTGAATCTCCTTAGCAGTCTTCCAAAGCTCCCCAGCCTCCAATGTTCTTACATTATACTTAGTTTGAAATCAATTTTGCATGGAAATATCATTAAAAATCCAACTTAAAAAAAAAACCAAGAAAAGTCACTCAATGTCCAAATCCCTTAGTGGTTCCAAACGTGTGGATCCCCAAGTGTTTTGGCCTACAACTCCCAAGAAATCCCAGCCAGTTTACCAGCTATTAGGATTTCTGGGAGTTGAAGATGAAAACATCTGGGGACCCACAGGTTGAGAACCACTGGTTTACATCCTTCTCAAGATGATAACTGGGAATGATGCATTACCATTTGGGGAAGGACAGAGGTAAAACACGCATTTTTCTTCATTGCTGGAGTAGAAAACTTGGAGAGGATATGACATTATGATGATGATGTTTGTTTATAACCCAGTTTTTCTCTCCATTAAGGAGACAAATGGAGCTCCCAGTGGCAGCGTGGGTTAACCACTGACCGAAAGGTCACAGGCTCGAATATGGGGAGCTCCTGCTGTCAGCCCCAGCTTCTGCCAACCTAGCTGAGCTGCTGAACTTGTTGACCGAAAGGTTGCAGGTTCGAATTTGGGGAGCTCCCACTGTCAGCCCCAGCTTCTGCCAACCTAGCAGTTCAAAACATGCAAATGGGAGTAGATCAATATGTACTGCTCCGGTGGGAAGGTAACGGCGCTCCATGCAGTTATGTTGGCCCCATGACCTTGGAGGAGTCTACAGACAACGCCAGCTGTTCAGCTTAGAAATGGAGATAACCACCAACCCCCAGAGTTGGACACGACTGGACTTAATGTCCAGGGAAAACCTTTACCTTTTACCTAAGGAGACTCAAAGCAACATTCGAGGCTCCAACATCATTGTCCACCCAGTACAACCTACATACTAAATGGAACCAAAACTAGGAAAAAAAACATAGTACAGGGAAAGCAGGCTAAATTTTGCATCTCATTAGGGAACATCCATTACTTTGATAGGACATCCCTAGCTCCTGATTTCTCTGATGGAAGCAGTTCCTTCAGTAGCCTGACAATGCTGTATCCTCCCCATAGGCTGTAATTTCAAGTATTCATTCATAAATGTCAGGGAGTAATTTCATTTGCAGATTTCTTTGCTGTTCCAACTACCAGAAAGACAAGATGTGACCAGCCACTTTAGATTTAAGATACTTATTTGGACCTTAGAACAGACGAGTACCAATGAGTTAAGCATCATCCAATTGAAATCAATAACAATGACACCAGGTTCCCAACTCCACCAGTCTCCTGAACCTCTACATACAATCACTGAAGAATGGGGGTAGAGTGAGGAAAGGGAAGAGAAAAGAATAAGAGAAATACAAACAGCAGACTTAAAAAGGACAGGAAGCTGGAAAACAACCAAACCACACCTGGATTTCCTTCCACCAGATGCTTCTTTCTTAGGGACATCATTCATCTGGGTTTCAGCAAGCCTTTTCCTAGATATTTTTTTACCAAGATAGCTCCAAAGACGCATTGTCAATCTCCAGATGTTTTGCTCTGCCCACAGAATTTGAACCCAGGCTCTGTCTCCTCTCCCTGGCTCCGTGTTGGAGGAGGATGACTGGCCGGGAAGGACATGCGAGCCAAAGGTGGAACTGCCCTGACACAATCTTGGCGATTATGTTTTCCACCAAGAGAGATGGAATGATATAACACGGGATATTTGCATCAAGGGAATTTGGCTCAGACACAACATAATATCTCAGCCTCCTCCTTAACCAGGCTTAACCAGTTCCATATGCAAGGAACTATGGAGGATAATGCAATATATTTTTAATGTAGTCTTTCGCATCTCTCTTCCTCCATTTCTCTTGGTGAGTTGCAATAGAGCAGTGTTTCTCAACCTTTCTAATGCCGCGACTCCTTAATACATTAGCTCATGTTGTGGTGACCCCCAACCATAACATTATTTTTGTTGCTACTTCAGAATTGTAATTTTGCTACTGTTATGAATCCATTTTCATTCACTGGACCAAATTTGGCACAAATACCCAATACACACAAATTTGAATATTGGTGAGGTTGGATGGATTTGTCATTTGGGTGTTGTAGTTGTTGGAATTTATAGTTCACCTACAATCAAGGAGCATTCTGAACTCCACCAATTCCATCATTAGAATCATAGAATCAAAGAGTTGGAAGAGACCTCATGGGCCATCCAGTCTAACCCCCTGCCAAGAAGCAGGAATATTGCATTCAAATCACCCCTGACAGATGGCCATCCAGCCTCTGCTTAAAAGCTTCCAAGGAAGGAGCCTCCACCACACTCCGGGGCAGAGAGTTCCTCTGCCGAACGGCTCTCACAGTCAGGAAGTTCTTCCTAATGTTCAGATGGAATCTCCTCTCTTCTAAACTCCATTGGTGGAGTTTAGAATGCTCTTTGATTGTAGGTGAACTACAAATTCCAGCAACTACATCTCCCAAATGATGAAATCAATCCCTCCCCAACCCCACCAGTATTCAAGTTTGGGCATATCGGGTATCTGTGCCCAGTTTGGTCCAGGGAATGAAAATACATCTTGCATATCAGATATTTACATTATGATTCACAACAGCAGCAAAATTACAGTTATGAAGTAGCAATGGAAATAATATTATGGTTGGGGGTCTGAGGAACTGTGTTAAGGATTTGAGACATTAGGAAGTTTGAGAACCACTGTCGTAAGACCCCTTTGTGCTCCTGGAAGGAAAACCTTTTTCCAGAACAAGACACATGGTCCCTGCAAGCCTTGTTTAACATAGAAGTGGGAGAAAAATAGATGCAATAAAAAGAGGGAATATACAATCTGTATAAATAAAAATGTAATCTTCATTTGTGGGATTAACATAATTTAAAAACTACTGGACAAATTGACACCAAATTTGGACACAAAACACCTATGAGGCCAACAAGTGAGTATTACTCATAAAACACTGAAAAACACAGTGGAAAAGACTTAAAAAGCCAAAAAAGCCACAAACAAACAAAAATACATTACAACTCATGCGCAAAACCACATATATACACAAACACACATATATACACATATACACAAATATATACACACATATATGCACACACAACACACATATATACAGAAAGGAAGGAGGAAGGAAGGAGAGAAAAAGGGAAAGAAGGAGGGAAGGAGAGAAGGAAAGAAAGAAAGGTAGAGAAGGAAGGAAGGAGAGAAGGAACGAAAGAGAGAAAGAGGGAGGGAAGGAAGGAAGGAAAGAGAGAAGAAAGGATGGAACCAAAGAGCAAAGGAAGTGAGGAAAGAAAGATAGGGAAGGAAGAAAGAAGAAGAGAAAGGAGACAGGAAAGAAAAAAGAGGGAAGAAAGGAAAGAGGGAGGGAAGGAAGGAGAGAAAGAAAGGAGAGAAAGAGGGAGGGAAGGTTGGCCATAGCAACGTGTGGTGGGTACAGCTAGTTTTTTAATAAGTATGTTAAAAGCAGTATTAGTAAAATTAGGCTGCAAACTCAATTACCAGAAACTCATTTATGTATCAGATGTCTTGAATATCAGCATCTATCTAACCAAATCAGAACAGTGAGCCCCAAAAAATCTTATTTAAGGAGAATGGGTCAAATGCATGCAAGAAGGAAACACAAGTGCAGCTGAATTGGTGCCTGCAGAAACCCTTCTGTCCTCACCTGTTCTTTAGCCGTAGTTTAACTCCTCCTGCTTTGTCATACTGCAAGTCAGACCTGAGACGCTCTGAACTGAGGGAATGGGAAGCGGTAATGTCAGTACGGTCCTTTGTTGCCAGTGTATCTCTATGAAAAGAAGAGAGAAAGATAGTTGAGGGTGCGGTGTTCACACTTCCAAGAAATATTTGGGTTAAAATAGTGCATCCTCTTTCATAACAAAATGCATTTGACAGAACAACAAAAAACTAACTTGACAGTGTACTCGTTTAAAGAAGGTAAAATACTAATTTTGTGTTTGTTCATTTTGTTTCTTACTTCCACTAGGCATGTGAAAGAGGCTAATTTCCCTTTTTATGAAGTACAACATTTTCTGCAGAATCCACTGTGAAAGTTGCATGTTGTTGCAAACAGTATAAACCAGTGGTTCCCAACCAGTGGTTCCCAACCAGTGGACACCCAACCTGGTGTCCTCAGATGTTTTTGGCCTTCAACTCCCAGAAATCCTAACAGCTGGTAAACTGGCTGGGATTTCTGGGAGTTGTAGGCCAAAAACATCTGGAGACCCCAGGTTGAGAACCACTGGTATAAACAGACAAATGTGAGCAAATTGTATAAATGCCTAAAACAGCCACTAGGTGGCATGCTACACATTTTTCAACTCCCAACATTGACCTAAGATCGCATTTCTCAACCATAGAGTCGGGACCACTGGGGGGAGGGGGGTGGTTGTAAGGGTATTTTCTTGTGGTCATGGGGGTTCTGTGTGCCAAGTTTGGCCCAATTCTATCGTTGGTGGGGTTCAGAATGCTTTTTTATTGTAGGTAAACTATAAATACCAACAACTACAACTTCCAACTGACAAGATCAATCCCTCCCCAACCCCACCAGTATTCAAATTTGGGCGTATCGGGTATCTGTGCCCAATTTGGTCCAGTGAATGAAAATACATCTTGCATATCAGATATTTACATTATGATTCACAACAGTAGCAAAATTGCAGTTATGAAATAGCAACGGAAATAATGTTATGGTTGGGGATCACCATGACAGGAGGAACTGTATTAAGGGGTTGCAGCATTAGGAAGGTTGAGAACCACTGAGCGAAGGGGACCCATTTGGGGTCAGGTCCCACAATTTAAGATGCAGTGCACTAGAGGACCTAGAGATTCCAGGAAAGGTATTTTCTCAAGTTAAAAAGCTATACACATTTCTCCGTTTTTGTGGAGGTCCTGTGTCCCTAACCCCAGAGAATATGGAAGGGCTAGCTGTACTTCTCCAGGGGGAATTTCCTGGTGCCTGTCTTCTTGTTTTAGCTGGTAATGTCAGGGATTGAAACTGGGGTTGTTGGAATGTGAGCAAGTGATTTACCACTAGCCTCAGCTATACTCCTCCCCCTACAAAGGACTGTAGCTCAGATTACACACACACACACACACACACACATATAGCAGCCTGACAAATGATAAGCCATCAATCAGAGTTACTTCTGAAACCTTAATTGCATGATTGATACTATAGATTAAGCAAACCAAGCAAAAAAGCAGAGTTGGTTTGCATAAATGGTTGCACTGAAAATACAGGTTAAAATTGATATCTGTTATATGCCAGCACTGCATTAGCTGTTGATTTGGAAATGGGTTCAATAATAATGCATTTTGGCAATGCATTTGGAACTAGTAAGAGCATAAAGGACAGCTTTCGCAACCCTGTATTGTTTGTTGACACAAAAACACTTGCACACTGCAACTGTAACATCTGCACTTGCAACAGTACAAAATGCATTTACGCTGGTACCATGAGTTCTTACAGATGTTGTATTCAGACCTTATATTCAGTGTTTTAAGCTTATCTTCTCAAATGTACATATGTAGCTAGCATAATGGTTTCACAAAGAGTAATGCTTGTGCTAACTGGACGGAGACAATATTACTAAAATCCATTTAGAGTGCTTTCTTTTCTCCAGAAGTGAGGACATGTCAATGAAACAATGATAAATGAACACTTTGCTCTCACTTTATGGGAAGTGGATAATTTTAGCCAGGAAAGCAAGAATCTGGCACAAACATGTTCCTCTAGGACAATCAGATGTAGAAGCAAGCGTTCTCTACGCTGAAGGGCAAGAATAGCTATGTATTAATATTCATTGCTTGTATCTTACTCCTAAAGCCATTATTATCATTAGCACTACCATCAGCACCACCTTTTCCTAACCTATTGGCCAACAACCCAACAGGTCTCATAGCTACATTGGGAGGGAATCGTATCATATCATGTCATGTCATATATCTGAAACCATCTTCTCTTTCAACACAGACGGGGCAAGTATGGCCCTCCTGATGTTGTTAAATTACAACCCCTGGTAGCTCCATCCAGTATGACTAAAGCTCAGGAACAATGGAAGCTTATGGTCCAGTGTTGGGAAAGACCAACACTGGGAATGACCACCTGTCTTATAACTGTGGTTTTCAAGTGGCTTCACTTTATTTCTTATCACTCAACAATGCTCTATAGCAGCGTTTCCCAAACTGAGGGTCGGGACCCCTGGGGGGGTCATGAAGGGGTTTCAGAGGGGTCGCCAACGACCATCAGAAAACATATATTTCTGGTGGTCTTAGGAACCTCTTTGGCAGAGAAGGCTGAAGATCTTTCCACCTGCCCTTCTCTTTCTTTTTGGAAACTACAACTTCAAAACTCAAGGTCAATGCCCAACAAACCCTTCCAGTATTTTCTTTTGGTCATGGGAGTTCTGTGTGCTAAGATTGTTTCAATCCCATTGTTGGTGGAGTACAAAATGCTCTTTAATTGTAGGTGAACTATAAATCCCAGCAACTACAACTTCCAAATGACAAAATCAATCCCCTCATCCCCAGCAGTATCTGAATTTAAGTATATCTGGTATTTGTGCCAAATTTGGTCCTACATCCTGCATATCAGATATTTACATTACGATTCATAACTGTAGCAAAATTACAGTTATGAAGTAGCAACGAAAATAATGTTATGGTTGGGGGTCACCACTACATCAGGAACTGTATTCAGGGGTCGTGGCAATAGGAAGGTTGAAAAACACTGCTCTATAGGATTATGAATGAAGCCCTGGCACAGGTTGTAGGATACAGTTACTGTGCCCACACCTTGAGAGCCAGCCATGAGGCCTCATTGCTTTTTGCACAAACAGATGCGGCACCTCCTTTCCCCCAACTGTGTCCCAGAAGACACTTTATAATCCTGGGAAAACAGTTTTCTGCTGTAACTGGAATGGGACAACTTCTCATCTAAGATAAAACAAAACCGTCCCTCTCATCCTGGCCAAGTCGAGCACACATAGATGTTGAACTCATTTACATCGAGTGTCACATCAATCTTATGTTTGCCTTGAACAGGCTGTTGAATCCATGGACGAAGAATCATAGAGTTGGAAGAGACCTTGTGGGCCACCTAGTCCAACCCCCTGCCAAGAAGAAAGAACATCCCATTCAAAGCATCCCTGACAGATGGCCATCCAGCCTCTGCTTAAAAGCCTCCAAAGAAGGAGCCTCTACCACACTCCAGGGCAGAGAGTTCCACTGCTGTACAGCTAGCACAGGAAGTTCTTCCTCATTTCAGCTGGAATCTCCTTTCCTGTAGTTCGAAGCCATTGTTCTGCATCCTATTCTCCACGGCAGCAGAAAACAAACTTGCTCCCTCTTCCCTATAACTTCCCCTCACCTCTTGATACATGGCCCTCATCATATCTCCTCTCATCCTTCTCTTCTGCAGGCAAAACATGCCCAGCTCTTTAAGCCACTCCTCACAGGGCTTGTTCTCCAGACCCTTGATCATTTCAGTCACCCTCCTCTGGACACATTCCAGCTTGTCAACAACTCCCTTCAATTGAGATGCCCAGAATTGGACACAGTATTCCAGTATGAATCCAAGAATCCATGGATATTATGTAATGATTTTACATAATAGCTGGCACTCTTTAATTTTTGCCCAATTGAGATTCCCAGTACTTATTGAATAACAACTCTCATCACTTTTGAGTATCCACCATGCAGACAGGGGATAATGGGAATAGCAACCCGACAGCACTTGTGGCTCTGAGGCTGGGGAAAGGTTAAATGACATTTTAAAATCAGACATCATACCCACAAGCCTTGTGTTAAGTCCAAACCCCACTCTCCTGACTAGACAGAACAAACTGCAGCCTTCCAGATGTTATTGTATTCCAACTCCAGTCAGCTATAGTTATGATGTCTGATGATGAGGAATACAGGAGTTATAGACCAGCATCTGGAGGGTCACATAAAATGACATGGCCTTGGGTTTAACATGTGTGATGTGCATAGTACCCAAATGAGCCACGTTATAGTCACAAAGGTAAAGATTTCCCCTGACATTAAGTCTAGTTGAGTCCAACTCTGGGGAGTGGTGTCATCTCCATTTCTATGCCGAAGAGCTGGTGTTGTCCATAGACACCTCCAAGGTCATGTGGCCATGGAGTGCCGTTACATTCCTGCCAAAGCGGTATCAATAGATCCACTCACATTTGCATGTTTTCGAACTGCTAGGTTGGCAGAAGCTGGGCCTAACAGCTGGAGCTCACCCCTCTCTCTGGATTCAAACCAGCAACCTTTTGGTCAGCAAGTTCAGCAGCTTAGTGGTTTAACCCACTGAACAACCAGGTACAAAATTCCACAAGTATCTCTCTCCATCCCATTCAATAAAAGACAGTAAATAAGTAAGAATGTGCTACCCTTGAATGATCCCAGATCTACCACATGAGGTCTCACACTGATTTATGGAAAAACCAACCTTTGGTACTTCCAGCCATCAGATTGAGAACCCCAAATAATGTTTCCAAGTGACCCTTAGACCACGGCGGAATAAAAATACAACCCAATACTGAACATTGGCACCTGGAGATGGGGCAGATTCTGCAGTGATGAGAGATCATGTTGAAGAGTCCATGTTCCTACTTTTTTGAAGAGGACAAAGGAATGGGGAAATGGCGGGGGGACCTGCATGAGAAGAAAATGTCCTGTCCTTTCACCCCCATCAAGCCCGGAGAAGAACAGGGTGCTGCTGACGGAGTTCTGGCACAATTGTTCTATGTTTAGTGAGCTTAGGGCTCAAGCCGCATTGCCATCCTGTGAGGCTTTGGGATGCCTCGGATAGCTGGGATTCCACCGCAGTGAGGGAAAGAAAGGGCAGCCTTCTTTGTGGGCACTGAAACGCCCTCCCCTCGCGCTCACTCCTCCCCATCAAGCCCCCACGTGCCAGGCAAGAATTTTAAGCCATTGCATTGCATAGGAGAGGGCTGTCGGCATCCGCAGCAGCGCTTTCACCTACTAGAGAGGAGGATTTCTGGGCCTGAATGGCATTCTTGCACAAGCCTGCTGCCGTATGTCACGGCTGTACTCCAAATCCTCCTTCAGCCGCTTGCCCTTTCCTCTAAATCCCACCCCACTTGGCTTTTGGCTCTGCACTTGTCAATTTCTCCCTGCATAAGCTGCAAAGGATCCTTTTGGCACATCTGTCCCTTGACATCATATTAAGCAGTGGGTCAGGTTTAAAGCAAGTTTTTAGAGTTGAAACAGTTTTAAACCAGGTGCATTTGCTTTGGGGCAGATCCATTATGTCCCAAAGGCCATAGCTGTCCCACTCCCTTTATAGCAATGTTTCTCAACCTGGGGGTCGGGATCCCTGAGGGGGTCGCGAGGGGGTATCAGAGGGGTCACTAAAGACCATCTGATAACACAGTATTTTCTGTTGGTCATAGGGGTTCTGTGTGGGAAGTTTGGCCCAATTCTATCATTGGTGGGGATCAGAATGATATTTTATTGTAGGTGAACTATAAATCCAAGCAACTACAACTCCCATAACTCAAAAGCACCCCCCCAACTCCTACCAGTATTCAATGATGGCCATGTAGATAGTGTGCCAAGTTTGGTGCAGATCCATTGTGAGCTGGGTTCAGAATGCTCTTTAATTGCAGGTGAACTATAAATCCCAGAAATTACAACTCACAAATGTCAAGGTCTATTTTCCCCAATCTCCACCAGTATTCACATCTGGGCATACTGGGTATTTGTGCCAAGTTTGGTACAGATCCATTATTGTTTGAGTCCACAGTCCTCTCTGGATGTAGGTGAACTACAACTCCAAAAGTCAAGGTAACTTCCTACCAAACCCGTTTAGTATTTTCTGTTCGTCAAGGGAGTTCTGTGTGTCGATACTGGTTCAACTGTACTGTTGGCAGACTTCAGAAGACTCTTTGATTGTAGGTGAACTATAAATACCAGAAACCACAACTCCCAAATGCCAAGGTCTATTTTCCCCAAACTTCACCAGTGTTCACATCGGGGCAATATTTAGTATTCATGCCAAGTTTGGTCCAGACCCATCACTGTGTGAGTCCATAGTGCTCTCTAGATTTAGGTGAACTACAATTCCAAAAGTGAAGGTCAATGCCCACCAAACCCTTCCAGTATTTTCTGTTCGTCAAGGGAGTTCTGTGTGCCAAGATTGGTTCAATTCAATCGTTGGTGGAGTTCAGAATGCTATTTGATTGTAGGTGAACTATAAATCCCAGCAACTACAACTCCCAAATGACAACATCAATCCGCCAACCCCACCAGTATTTGAATTTAGGTTTATCAGGTTTTTGTGCCAGTGAATGAAAATACATCCTGCATATCACATATTTATGTTATGATTCATAACAGTAGCAAAATTGCAGTTGTGAAGTAGCAACAAAAATAATGTTATGGTTGGGGGGTCACCACAACATGAGGAACAGTATTAAGGGGTCGCAGCATGAGAAAGGTTGAAAACCACTGCTTTACAGTAAATTGGTTCATATGTATATTCAAGCCATAGATAGATAATCCATGGACAGAACATCTGTAGATATGGAAGATCAACTGTTCAGTCAAACTATGGCATAACCGGAACCAAACTCAACACATTGTGGGAAACGTACAAAGCATCACCATGAAATAGGCTCTTGCCACAACACACCACTGCTTTATTTACCCCACAGACCCAAGAGAGCATCATTTAAGTCTTAGAAAAGATTTACTACTGCTGATGATGTTGATAAGGAATGCTGGAAAGGAGCCCTCCTTTTAATTGTCCACCGCAATTTATTTAAATGCTAGTTTTGTTCTCCATCTGGCATTAGGCCTTGCATGGAATGTGGAATAATAGCTATCCCACATGCCAAGACTACAAGTAATTAGACTAATATTAAGCGTGATTAGAGATTAGGCAATTAGAAATTGCATGCACAGCATAAACTGAAAGATGGATGAAGGATCATTTCAGAGCAATGCAGCAACCCCTGGAATGTACCACAATTGCTTTTAGAAGTATAATGGACTATCACATGATATCGGGTGCAATTATCCCCATACTTGTCCTATCTATTGGGGTGAGAGTCCTCTATTTAAGTTCTTGATGCTTAAACCTATTTTTTGTTTAGAAAAATGACATATAACCCCCCCCCCCAAAAAAAACCCATAATGGTTTATGATGGGCATCATACCACCACATTTTGTTCCATGTAGTTTTTCCAGTTCAGTCCTTCTTAAACTGTGAAACCCAGAAATGTGATATTCCAGGTGATATCTGACCAAAGCATAACGGAATATTACTTCCCTTGATCTGGATCACAGCAAACAATTCTGGGCTAGATGGACTCATACTCACTACGCCCTTATGATGTATTAAGACTTGCTTCTCAAAACCTGCCTGAAATTTAACGGGGGGGGGGGGGGGTAGGGGGGATTGACAGAGGATGGTAGGAGTTGTAGTCCACCCACGGAGAGCTGAGTCCCAACAATGGATCTTGACCAAACCTGCAACACACACCCATCATAACCAACTTTAAATACTGGCAGGGCATGAGGTGTTGAGAAATGATGGGAGTTGTAGTCCACGCACAACAAGAAAGCTCCATGAATCCCACTGATGATGGATCTCAACCAGACTTGGCCCACATTAAAATACTGGCAGGGTATTGGGTGGGTGGATGGGGGGTGTTGGCAGGGGATAATGAGAATGCTAGTCAACCTACATCCAGAGCGCTGTATCAATCACACCAAAGATCAATCTGGACCAAACTTGGCGCATATATTTATTATGAATGACTTAAACTACAGGCAGGATTTGGTGGTGGATTGAGATGGGATGATGGGAACTGTAGTCCACACACATCACCCACCACATCTGGGGATAATCTGAGGGGTTGGGGAAATGGCAGAGGATGATGAAAGGGGTAGTCTACTCGCATCCAGACAGCTATGTGTATTTCTAATCAGATAATTCGTAAAATTCAAAACCAAACAATGTCTGTGTTGTCGAAGGCTTTCATGGAATCACTGGGTTGCTGTGAGTTTTCCAGGTTGTACAGCCATGTTCCAGAAGCATTCTCTCCTGATGTTTTGACCACATCTGTGGCAGGCATCCTCAGATGTTCTGACCTCACAACCTCTGAGGATGCCTGCCATAGATGTGGGTGAAACATCAGGAGCAAATGCTTCTGAAACATGGCCTGGAAAACTCACCAGCAACCCAAACCATGACTATTTCTAATATTTATCATTACAAAATACCTAACCCAGACAGTGCCGGGTACCTAAGTTAGTTAAAAATAAATGATAGCTGGGGTTCCAAATTTTGCATCCGATTCCACTTGTGCGTGGCTCATGGCCAGATGGGCACAATCCTCTTTACTAGCTGTGATGACAAGCGTTCACGCCTGAAAAAATATCGTAGCTTAACGCACAAAATAAGGACTTTCCAGCAGCATTATTTCAATCGGAGTTATATCCTACTAACCCATTTCACCTCCCTCAAAGCTGGCAACACCATTTGACATGTTCTCAGCCTCTCTCTCTCTCTCTCCAAATATCACTTGGAGGCATTTACTGTTATGTCAACTTTGTAGCATTAGTTCTGACAGTTTTCAAAATACAAGGACCACTTAAGTATCAAAATGCAAATGTATAAAAAACAAGAACTGTTTACTTTATCATTCTTTTCCCAGTGAAACAGAATATACAAACTAAAGCTGTTTTTGTTTGGTTTTGCTTGATCAAGTTGCATTAATCAAAAAGCCTGTAAACATTCAAGTTGTACTGAACTCTTTCAAGCAGATCTCAAAGCCTGCACATTCTTTGGTAGCATATTGAGGGTTCCCCCCCCCCCCCAATACTATTTTGCACATAATGCTATGTGTTTAATCTGGATGCCAGAGAAGAATGCAAACATTATCTGTAACCAAACAAAGGACAACTAGGGTGCATCTACATTGTAGAATTAATGCAGTTTGACACCACTTTAACGTCCACAGCTATGGAATCACGGCAGTCGTGATTTGAATAATATTCACAAGGTATTTAGCCTTCCCTGCAAAAAAGTGCTTGTGCCTCACCAAACTAAAAATCCCAGATTTCATAGCACTGAGTCATGACACTTAAAGTGCTGTCAAACTGCATCAATTCTACACAAACTCTAAGATGGCCAATACATAAAATAATACATTGTATTATTGAAGGCTTCCACGGCCAGAATCAATGGGTTGTTGTAGCTTTTTGGGCTGTATGGCCATGTTCTAGAAGCAATGGCCATGCTTCTAGAACAATGGTTCCCAACCTTTGGGTTCCCAGATGTCTTTGCCGTCAACTCCCAGAAATCCTACCAGCTGGTAAACTGGCTGGGATTTCTGGGAATTGTAGGCCAAAACACCTGGGGACCCACAGGTTGAGAACTACTGTTCTAGAACATGGCCATACAGCCCAAAAAACCTACAACAACTCAAATAATACACTGCGTGAGACAGATCTTTTTTTTTATGTAATGAGATGATTTTTGTGATGTTACTTATTGAGTTGCAATGAGAGCAACTAGATCCCCAGGATCTAGCAGGTATACGTAAGAGATCACAGTAAATGCCAGCTCCTCGCTGTCACCAGTGTCAGTGGAGCCCCTGTGGCGCAGTGGGTTAAACCCCTGTGCCGGCAGGACTGAAGACCAACAGGTAACGGGTTCGAATCCAGGGAGAGCACAGATGAGCTCCCTCTATCAGCTTCAGCTCCTCATGCGGGGACATGAGAGAAGCCTCCCACAAGGATGGTAAAAACATCAAAACATCTGGGCGTCCCCTGGGCAACGTCCTTGCAGATGCCCATTCACTCACACCAGAAGTGACTTGCAGTTTCTCAAGTTGCTCCTAACACGACAAAAAAAAACCTGTCACCATTCTCCTGTTGAGACATCAATGCCCTTAACCCAATCCTAGATCTCCTGCAATATGCAAACTGAAATCCTGCACTTGCCTTTCATTTCAGTAAGGGACACTGCAATCATCTGAGATAGAATACATGGAAAACCCTAGAAGGTTACAGAATTCCCTTGTATATATTTAGGCCCCTGGGGTCACTGATGAATTTTCAGTATCGAAGCAAAAATACACAACAATGCAAAACAATGAGAGAGGAAGGCCTAAGCTTTGAGTTAGTTGTCCATGATACACAGAATTAACAAACAAGTTATATGTGGTAGGTGTCATTTTAGATTAACACTGGGAAATACATAAGTGAAAGGCTTGTCATAGTTCACTGAAGGTGCATCTACATTGCATGGCAATGTCTGGTACAACATGTTTCCATGTGCATAAAAATTTGAAATTTGACAACATGATGTCCATATAGTACAGTAGTTTCCAACCTGTGGTCTGTGGACCACCAGTGGTTCACAAGAACTAAAATATGGTCCATGGCCTCGCTGTTACTATACCATTGCAACGAGAGTGACTAGTTTCACAAAACCCTCTTATAGTGTTGAAGCTTATTAAATATAGTTTTCTCTGGGAGAGCAGATGGCGACTACTGAATGGCATATGTTCTGTATCAGGCACTAGAGCTGATGTGGTCTATCCAATGCAATTTTCTCAAATAACCAAACCGAATCTAAAGTTGGCCAAAAACTGATTCGTAACCCTTTTGGTACTAATGTTGGAGGATGGGGTTCCTGGTCAAAGTGGTCCCTGGTCAAGAAAAAGGTTGGGAACCACTGATATAGTACTGTATTTGATCACTACTACACCTGGAAGAAGATGTTGCAGTTTTCATGACCTACTTCTGAAACATTAAACTGCTTTCAATATTATTCAAATAATGAGTAAGGATGTAAAGAGCACTTAAATTTTCTCATGCCAACCATTGAGAAATAGTCAGCTGCCATGAGATTTTTTTTTTCATTTGGTGATCTTTTCAAAGGAAGTATGTTTATACCTTTAGGGTAGAAAACATTATGGGCATGCTTGGACTCTTGTGGAAATGAAATTTTCACAAGTACCAAAGTGTGCAAAATCATCGATAAATGCATTAAAACTCTTACAATCTCACCCTGTGAGGAAGGAATGTATGAAATTATTTATTTCCAAGTTCAGGGACTCCCCTGTTGCAGTTACAAAGATCCCCCCAGCAATTAAACTGGTTTCATAGGCCACACAGTTTGCATATGGTATTGCAATGGGTTAAACCCTTGTGTCAGCTGGACTGCTGATCTGAAGGTTGATGGTTAGAATCAGGGAGTGGGGTGAGCTCATGTCTGTCAGCTCCAGCTTCCCATGTGACATGAGAGAAGCCTCCCACAAGATGGAAAAACATCTGGGCATCCCTTGGGCAATGTCCTTGCAGACAGCCAATTTTCTCATATCAGAAGCAACTTGCAGTTTCTCAAGTCGCTCCTGACACACACAAAATAATCAGATCCCTTCTGATCTCGGAAGTGAAATAGAGACATCCTTGGTTAATACTTTGATAAGGAGACCATCAATGAATACCCGGTGCTATAGGAGATATTTCAGATAAAGAAACTGGCAAAACCACCCATAAGTATTGCTTGCCAAAGAAAACCCTGTGAAATTCACAGAGTACCCACAAGTCAACAGACAACTTGAAGACATATACATATCCATATGCACATATAGTTCTTTCAAAGGAGGTGGACCCATCCGTTAATATATTCTAATGTGAAGGCAAGCAATAGTTCTTTCAAAGTGGTTCTGTTGGTGCCAAATTCTGTAATGATCTCTAGGCATTGAGGAAAATATAGTGAGCGCATCAATACTTGGAAAGGGCCCAGATACAGATATAGATATATAGCTACAGATACATATACATCCCTCCTCCTGACATCCTGGATTGCATTTCAGACACCACAATATATATCCCACAATCTGGGAATATAAAGTGTCCTTTATATCAAATGTGTGGATGCATCCTGATTTGTATTCACTTCAGAGTGCACTACTAAAAAAATACTAATGAGATTGTGAGTTAATGCAAAGGCAGTCCAATTTCCCCCCACTTTGTGTCTAATGCCTTTAATTCATTGTTTTTCTAAAGATACTGAGATGATGGCCATTTTTCTCCTCTTGACTATGAGCGTGGTTATGTCAGCAAGTAAAAAATACATCCAAATGCTTCAGAACTTTGGAGTAAATTTGGTCCCAGATGAGTTTCCACAAAGCCCTCTCTAACCTGGAGACCTCCAGATGATTTTTTGGATGACAGCTCTCCAGACTTCATCACCACTTGAGGAAAGAACTAAGAGAAGATGAAGCTCAAAACCTGGGGGAAGGATACTGTTTTTCTTACATTACCAAGAATGAAGATCTCTTTTCTCAAAATGCATACATTACAAAAATCAAGCATTTTCTTTTAGTAGCCAGCTATCTTGGGTCATTTGCAGGTCATGTGTGTTCCTTCCCACCAAGAGATGCCAATTCTAAAGAAAGCCCAATGGTCCAGTATACTATGCCTCTAACAGCAGCTTCAGAGAAGCTTTAAATAGACATTTATCTCCATGACAAACAGAGCTGCTAAATGTCTATATTCTTGGCTGCTGCTGTAAAAGATCCAAGAGCCCATGAATTGGGAAGTGCGGGTGAGATTGGCAACGCTACTCATTAGAGAGAATGACTATGCCGCTGATGTTTGCCTCGCCACTTCTCCCAGGAGGAAAGACAAGCCAAGAGTCTTGGGTTCTGGTTGTGATTCCAAGGCTCATTGTGGAAAAAACATGGCCAGAAGATGTAGTATTGGCTGCCAATTGAGAGTTTTTAGAGTGGATTGGACAAATACATGGAGGTTAAGGCCAGCAGTGGCTACAATTCAGGACATCTATATGACATCGCCAATATCAAAGGGTAGGTACCTCTTTCTGCCAATGGATGGGGAACACAAGAAGAGGGTGTAGTTTCACTACCACTAAGTAAATGAGGCAATGAATCCCTAGATCAGAGGAAAGGTGATAAAAATAAATAAATGGAATGGTGGGACAAGCAGGCCTTTCTGATCGATCATGGCCCTTCTTATGTGGTTAGGGTAAAGGTAAAGGTTTTCCCCTGACATGAAGTCCAGTTGTGTCCGACTCTGGGGCGTAGTCGGACACATCTCCATTTCTAAGCCAAAGAGCCGGCATTGTCCGTAGACACCTCCAAGGTCATGTGGCTGGCATTACTGCATGGAGTGCCGTTAACTTCCTGCCACAGCAGTACTTATCAATCTACTCACATTTGCATGTTTTCGAACTGCTAGGTTGACAGAAGCTGGGGCTGACAGTGGAAGCTCAAGCCACTCCCCGAATTCAAACCTGTGACCTTTCGGTCAACAAGCTCAGCGCTTTAACCCACCGTGCCACTGGGAGCTCCTATATGGTTACTGAAGGTCAATCTATATAAATAAAAATGTAATGTTCGCTTGTGGGATTAACACAACCCAAAAACCACTGGATGAATTGACACCAAATTTGGACACAATACACCTATCAAGCCAACGAGTGACCATCACTCATAAAAGCACTGAAAAACACAGCAGAAGAGACTTAAAAGCCAAAAAAACCACATTACAATGCATGTGCATACACATATACACAAATATATACACACACAAAACACATCTACACAGACTGGGCCACAACAATGCATGGTAGGGAACAGCTAGTCAATAATAAAATACAGAGGTGGAGGCTGAATGTATTATTTTGCTCAACTTTGAAGACAACGGGGCATCATCGATTCTCCAACATTCTTTGCTATATTAAGTATATTCCTAGTTATATGAAGCCTTTGAACGACCGAGAACTCTTCACGCTATCTTTTACCGGAGAGAACACCTCTCCAGGAAGTTTTAGATCTTCCTGCATGACTCTGAATTTGATGTCCACTGGAAACTGACAACAGAACCTACAGATTCCTAAAGAGGTCTGCTTTCTTCCATTAAAATTTTTTGGTACCAAATAGGGGAAAAAATGGAGACAATCTTACAGATAAAAATTGACTTAAAACCTGAGTCTTTCCTATTAGCAATCATGGACTTCAAAATGGATAAGAACACAGATAAGCTTTTCTTCTACATGACAACTGCGGCAAGGATTATTTTAGCTAGAGTATGGAAGACGAAAGAAATACCCACAATAGAACAATGGACCCTGAAGGTTTTAGATATCTTGAACATGGAAAGACTTACTCAAAGAATCGCACTAAATAATGGGGGTTACCAAAAAACGGACTGGACAAATTTTTTGGATTTCATTAAAAAAGAAAATAAAGAGATCTATATTAGTGAATTATAAAAGAAACCCAAAGGAAGCATTAATAAGAAACCGGACACAAAAAGTAAAATAACTAGATCATTAGTAAATGATAAGATCTTCAACTTAGGGAGACCTGGAAGTTTGCTCATATTCTAATCTGCTTATTTTATTTTATTTTTATTTTTTTGTTCTCTCCTTTTTTCCCCTTCTTTAACTTTCCTTTTTGGATTGTTCCCACTCTTTTTATGTAAAACACTGGAAAAGGTGAAGACATGTATCAGCTTTCTTTGTCTTTTTCTTTAAGCTCCTACGCCTTAGGAGCGATTTATATTCTCAATAAAAATATATTTTTTAAAAAAAGATAAGGATATCATCCATCCATCTTAGAATCATAAAATCATCATAGAGTTGGAAGAGACCTCATGGACCATCCAGTCCAACTCCCCTGCCAAGGAGCAGGATTGCATTCAAAGCACCCCTGACAGATGGCCATTCAGCTTTTGTTTAAAAGCCTCCAAAGAAGAAGCCTCCACCACACTCCGGGGCAGAGAGTTCCACTGCTGAATGGCTCTCACAGTCAGGAAGTTCTTCCTAAAGTTCATATGGCATCTCCTTTCTTGTAGTTTGAAGCCATTGTTCCGCGTCCTAGTCTCCAGGGCAGCAGAAAACAATCTTGCTCCCTCCTCCCTATGACTTTCTCTCACACACTTATGTCCTTGGTCAGCGCCTCTTCCTTTTTCCTTTTATTTTCCCCAGCATCATTATCTTCTCCAAGTTTTCCTATCCTTCCCTCCAGTGAGAAGTCAAGCTTTATTTCCTGGAATATGGACTGGTTTGATCTTCTTGTGGTCCAAGGCATTCTCAGAATTTTCCTCCAACACCACAGTTCAAAACCATCTATGTTCCTTCGCTCAGCCATCCTTATGGTCTAGCTCTTGCATCCATTATGGGGAACACCAATGCTTTAACTATGAGGATCTTCGTTACCAGTGTGATGTCTCTACTCTTCACTATTTTATAGAGATTGGTCATTGCTCTCCTCCCAAGAAGGAAATGTCTTCTGATTTCCTGGCTGCACTTTGTGTCTGCAATAATCTTCGTGACAAGAAATACAAAGTCTACCACTGCCTCCTCTATTTGCCAGTTATCAATCAGTTATCAATAAGTTTGGCTATCAAAATGGAAATCTTCAGGAAAATAGAGACTGGTGGAATCAAAGTGTAATTCCAGAACAAGTGGTCTCCAGAAGGCTCAAAATCTTTTTATTCATTTAATCAAGGTTGTCTCATTTCATATTGGCATATCTATGCACTTATGTTAGATTTGGACACATCTTGCTCAAATATGATGGATTGCTCTTCTATTGTTTCCAGTGTCATCTCTACTCTTCATAGCACATTTTCTGTTAAAGAAGTAATACTGAGGAACGGATCTACTTTGTGAGCTGAGGTATACCTGCACTGCATGGAAGAAGTCACACAGAATGACCCTTAGCTGCATAATGAAGCCAATTTTATGCCTGGAGAAGCCCAGCAGCACTGAGCCAGCGCTGGGCAATTTATGTCCCTGCCAACCTGTGCCTCCGCTGGATGGTGCTGGCCCATCTCCAATAATCCAATACTTATTTCCAGTCGCAATAAAGATGTGCCTTAGGGAAGCCATTTGCTGGATATGTTAAAACCATTGCAACATGACATGAATGCCAAGCGATTATAACATGATCTGGATGGGAAATACTTTAGAGCTGGAAAGGATGGAAAAGGTAAGTGTCCCATCCTACCCGATCTTGGCCCGTCCTGCTAGAGTATGTGTCATACAATGTCACTCGCTGTCCTGAAATCTCTGCCTGGGCTGAAGCAAGTGAGATAAGGACAGGAGTTTGGCTTAAATGCAATATCCTCAAGCATCAAGGTTAAGGAAAGCTCTTAAAGGGACAGTGCGCCAGATGGCCAAGGCCTGCTTCTGTCGCTCTGCTTTTCAAGGGACCTGGAGCTCTGTGTGACACAGCAGGGAGGTGAATGCTAATTCTCTTTTCCCTCCGGGGTGAATTGCTGCATATGACCTTGGCTATCTCTGTGACAGATCAGACTCTGGTAGCTTGGGAGCGTGGGAAAAGTTAGGTTTTCGGACTACAGCTCCCAGCATCTACCAGACAACATGGTCACTCTATGGTTTTGGAGATTGTACTGCAAGTCTTAAATCCAATTATGAGAACTGATTAAACTAAACCCATACAATCAATGGGAAATTGGCAGGTTGAGGCTTATATATAAGTTCTTCTGATTCAAAGAGCCTACTCAAGGCGGAACTGACGTTTGGATTCACATCACAAAAAGCAACCTTTTCAAGCCCCATCCACTTTAGGAAATACTTCTGGATTGAAGTTATTTTAAATAGCACAGCAAGCAAAGGCCTTCCTATCCAAAACTAACAAAATGAAGTTCAATAGTGACAAATGCAAGATACTCCACTTAGGCAGAAAAAACAAAATGCAAAGATACAGAATGGGGGACAATGCCTGGATTGAGAGCAGTACATGTGAAAAAGATCTTGGAGTCCTCGTAGACAACAAGTTAAACATGAGCCAACAATGTGATGTGGCGGCAAAAAAGCCAATGGGATTTTGGCCTGCATCAATAGGAGCATCGTGTCTAGATCTAGGGAAGTAATACTTCCCCTCTATTCTGCTTTGGTTAGACCAAACCTGGAATATTGTGTCCAATTCTGGGCACCACAATTCAAGAGAGATATTGACAAGCTGGAATGTGTCCAGAGGAGGGCGACTAAAATGATCAAGTGTCTGGAGAACAAACCCTATGAGGAGTGGCTTAAGCCTGAAGAAGAGAAGGTTGAGAGGAGATATGATAGCCATGTATAAATATGTGAGAGGAAGCCACAGGGAGGAGGGAGCAAGCTTGTTTTCTGCTTCCCTGGAGACTAGGACGCGGAACAATGGCTTCAAACTACAAGAAAGGAGATTCCATCTGAACATGAGGAAGAACTTCCTGACTGTGAGAGCCATTCAGTAGTGGAACTCTCTGCCCCGGAGTGTGGTGGAGGCTCCTTCTTTGGAAGCTTTTAAGCAGAGGCTGGATGGCCATCTGTCAGGGGTGATTTAAATGCAATATTCGTGCTTCTTGGCAGGGGGTTGGACTGGATGGCCCATGAGGTCTCTTCCAATTCTTTGACTCTATGATTCTAGAACTGTACACAGCTTTAAAATATTCCAAAAAAGGTCCTTTGAGATGGAGCAGTGTCTACGATCATTTTGTTTTTCTAAGTGTAGGAATAATTTCAGAAAATATAACATAAACTTGTATGACACATAAGTGAGACAGATCCCATGGAGAAGAAGGCACATTATCCAAAAACCTTCATAGCAATAGACAGCCAGCAATGAAAGGACCAAGGCATTGACATCTCCGGCCCATCCTCTGTTCAGATATCAGCCAGCATGCCAACACCTTAAATCAAGAAACAGCTTCTTAAGACCTACAGAGATACTCACAGGAACACTCACACCCGAGAAGAGTTAAAAACTCACTTGACTCAACATTCTCCTTAGTGGTTCTCCACTAGCATTCATGCAAGGCGATTAGGTTTCAGCTGTTAAACTGATATACTTAGATATCTCTTTTGTCTGTTAGAGACAAAGATATGCCAATGCACAAAAAATAGATAGATGGATAGATAGATCGATAGATAGCTGAGTTTCAGAAGTGTTCTTTTAGTTGCCCAAAAACATCTACTCTCCCTTAAAACATCTTGGTTTAAATCATGCTCTCAAGAGACCAAAAATAAGTAGACTTCTTTAAAAGTAACGTAATTGGTTTACTCATAAACTTCATGTATTCAGCATACAGGTACTTTGCATATCAATCCAGTTACAAATAAATTTGAAGTAGTTTCTCTGCATAGATAACACAGGGCATCTTTCTTATAATCTTAACAGTCCAAGCTTTACTCTTTCTACATTGAAAGTCTAATGCAGCGTTTCTCAACCTGGGGGTCTGGGCTCCTGGGGGGGTCACGAGGGTGTCAGAGGGGTCACCAAAAACTATCAGAAAACACAGTATTTTCTGTTGGTCATTGGGATTCTGTGTGAGAAGTCTGGGCCAATTCCATAATTGGTGAGGTTCAGAAGGCTGTTTGACTGTAGATGAACTATAAATCCCAGCAACGATAACTCCCAGAATTCAAGTCTATTTTCCCCAAGCTCCACAAGTATTCAAATTTGGGCGTATTGGGTATTTGTGCCAAATTTGGTCCAGTGAATGAAAATACATCCTGCATATCAGATATTTACTTTATGGTTCATAACAGTAGCAAAATTACAGTTGTGAAGTAGCAGCGAAAATAATGTTATGGTTGGGGGTCACCACAACATGAGGCACTATATTAAGGAGTCAAGGCATTAGGAAGGTTGAGAACCACTGGTCTAATGGCTTCTGAAAGTATAATGTTTCTAAAATGGAGTCTGAGTTCTGAATAGTCCCAGATCTGATTATCTGCAGCTCCGCCCATAACACAGAGTTAAAGAAAACTGCATACCCATATACAATACAGTAAGCAATCTGAATTATATACATAAGAGTAACTAGTGGAAGCTTGAAGAAGGTTGCCATTTCCAACAAATTTTGGTTTTATAAAGGACTTGCACATTTTTATTGACGTTGTGCGCCTTCAAGCCATGTCAACCCTATCACTGAGTTGCTGAGACAGAGACTGCCTTTGCCCTGTGGATTTCCATAGCGAGTGCGATTCAAATCCAGGTCTTGAGTGTCATAGAAAATATTCTAAATAGAAATAATGGAAATAATAATTACTCCCACATCAGGTTCCACATTCTGTTCCTTGTGCAGAAATCCCCTCACTATGTATAACACTTATAACTTCAATCATATTCTTTGAAAGGATAACAAGGAGTGGAAGAACGCCTGCTCTACCTTTCAAAATAATTGCAGAATGCACCAGCCCATAAGCAAGAATCACTGCCATCACCTTCAGATCACCTAGAAGGCAGGTATTTCTGCTCAAAAGGGTAAAGCACATCAAGACGGGGCGGAGGAAGAGAAGACAAGATTTTGTCTTGTCAATATATATAGCAAACTAATCCCGAAAGCCTCTGGCTTTGTGTGTGGGTGTGCACAGACTCTCCAGTTTGATTAGACCTGACCCCAATCCCTCATCTTCACTTACTCACTCGCTCACTCTTTATCACAAACAGCTTCCTTCGCAGGTATCCGTACTTGCCTCGGTGCCGTTCTGCATCTCTGTCCGAATGCAGAACTACGAACCGAACAGGGAATTTCTGTTAATCTGGGGCAGTTCGGGGCAAGGAAGGGCGACAGACAGAGAGAAATGTGAGTGGGTGCGGATTGGTCCTTCGCTAATTTGGCACAACCCGAGAGATCTTGGAGAAAATGAACTCTGTTTTTGCGGGAGAACTAATAATCCTCCCTCTGCACTGGAGGATTACCGGGTACTTAAGAGACACTCACATGCACATTTCTAGCTTGTGCCAAGCGTGTTTTGTGTCCACAGGAGCCAGGCTTCATTCTACTCTTTGGTCAAAAAGAATAGGCATTCCAAGGCATTTAAATGCAGCCACAGACCTTCTACCCCAAGCTTTTCACCCTTTTAAACTCCTCTGAATTGGTCCCCCTCCCCAGTGCAGTACATGGGGCCCTCGATATCCATTAACGTTGTTGTTAGTATTGCATTTATTTATACACCACTTTCTCCCCAGGCTCACAAATTAAAAGGGTGATAAAATTCAAAACATACAAATCCCAAATATTAGAACAGAATTAAATTAGTTACAATTATTAAAACAATCAAGTTAAAATACAGTTATAAAATAAATTAAAAGGTTATTAAAGAAGCTGTTAAAAACAAGGACCACTGCCTGGATACCAAAATATCTAGAGATACTCGAGTCCTGTTTTAAACTATGACTCAAATGGCGTTCCTCATATACAATGGCAAAACCAAGGCTTGATTTTTGATATATATTTTCAAACCATGGATGGTTCAATCCTTGGATATAGAATCTGTGGATACAGAGGAATATATATATACCCACACACACACACACAATAATAATAATAATAATAATAATAATAATAACAACAACAACAACAACAACAACCTTATTTGTACCCCACTACCATCTCCCCAAGGGACTCGGTGTGGCTTATACGAGGCCAAGCCCACGGCACATCAATAAACAAAGGCAGTAACAAATAATCAATACCAACAGTTAAAATTAAATAAATAAATAGAACTAAAAAAAATACACAGTAATAAACAATAACAATAATAACACACACACACACACTGTATATACTTGAATATGAGCTAATTTTTGAGTCCTTTTTTAGGCTGAAAAACCCCTCCTCAGCTTATATTCGAGTCAAAGTTATTTATTGTTTTACTCTGTTGTTGTTGTTGTTACTGCATTTATTATGTTACTCTATTTATTATGATTATTATTACATTTACATTATTTGACTCTATTATTATTTTGTTTAATGTTGTATTTTACTCTATTTATTATTATTATTATTACATTTATTATTTTACTCTATTTATTTATTGTTAATATTACATTTATTACGTTGCTCTATTATTATTGTTATTAGTAATAAAACGGCATTGTCCGTAGGCACCTCCAAGGTCATGTGGCCAGCATGACTGCAAATTTGGTGAGCAAATTCAGCAGCTCAGCATTTTAAACTGCTGCACCACCAGGGGCAGCATTATTATTACTACATTTACAAAATAATGTAAATGTAATAATAATAACAATAAAGTAAAACAATGCAATTATTATTACATTTATATTATTTTACTATATTATTATTTTTGCATTTATATTACTTTATTATTATTCTTTTTACATGTACATTGTTTTACTATATTATTATTTTATTGCATTTATTATTTTACTTTATTATTATTGTTATTATTACATTTATTATTTTACTCTATTATTACTGTTGTTATTTACATTGTTTTACTATATTATTATTTTATTGCATTTATTATTTTAGGTTATTATTACATTTATTATTTTACTCTATTATTACTGTTGTTATTATATTTCCGTTATTTTACTCTATTATTATTTTTATTGCATTTATTATTTTACTCTATTATTAGAAGGATACATCAGCACATTTGCACTGAAGAAGGTGAGAATAATGATTTAATCAGAGTTGGACAGTCTAATCTTAAATTAATTTTATGTAAATATTCAAAAACATTTAATGCCTCAATTAATGTAATTGTATTGGTATCCATTTTTATTTTGAAATTTACCAGTAGCTGCTGCATTTCCCACCCTCGGCTTACATTCGAGTCAATTATTATTATTATTATTATTAAACTTTATTTGTACCCCGCTAGCATCTCCCGAAGGACTCGATGCGGCTTACAAAGGCCAAGGCCTCAATACACAACATAACAATACACTTAATAAAACATAAAAATATGTTTTCCCAGTTTTTTTGTGTGGTAAAATTAAATGTCTTGGCTTATATTCAGGTTGATTTATACTCAAATGTGTGTGTGTGTGTATTCTCAAAGTATCAAAATCTTTCAAATTTTTGATCCTTTCTTTGAAGATGATGTACAGGGGTTGCGGGAATTAGAACAAAATCCAAAATCTACAAGTAGCAATACCTTTATTGGGAAACCATCAAAGCAGAAAACCCACTATCCAAGTTTTAAAAGCATCGCTGAAAATGGAGAAAAATGATAACCAGGATCAGTACCTATATGACTTTTAACATCGTTGCTCAAAAGCTTGCCTAACGTATTTTATACTTACGCTTTGGAGTTGGCCCAATAAAACCATTACAGTTTGCAGATCCTGTATCTTGTTGTGTTGGCTGCACAGCCAAGAAGAGTTTATCCTGAACGTTTTCCAGATTTGAAGATATTCGCTTTATTGGCAAGAGTGGGAGGAAATACTCTTTTGTCAAACTTAAGGTAGTGGGACGATCAAAGCGTTGAATCCAAATGCTGTGTACACAAAACAGAAATGGATTTCAAGCTTGTTGTTCTTGGTGTTTTAACTCTGATGCCATCTTGTTCTTTCCTCTGTAACTGTTCCTTAAGAGTTTTTTTTTTACATTTGCATAATGGGTAACTGCAGTAAAACTAGAGGTGATGAGTGTTTTATCGGTGTGGGATTAGTGGGGTGGGGAGGCAAGATTTATCAGCTGCCCGGAGTTAATGGCCTCACCCATCTCCTCCAGATGATCACTAGTCCTTGAAGTGCAAGTTGAACCTGCATCGTGTTAATTTTAATCTCACCACCTACACATTTTCTGGGGACAAAGCCTCTTTCAATAGAAGTTCAGGCTTTTTAGTATTTTTAGCTTCTGGGCAGGCTGTTGCATGCCTTTAAAAAAGATGACAGGTCAAACTAGGGATGATCAAAAGGAAAAAATGTCAGCTTACACATTTTGAGGCATCCATACCATGCATTGCCTTTATTTTTGCAGATACAGTAGACTCTCAGTTAACAGGCACCCATGTGGATTGCCAGAAGCTGGATAAATGTAATGTCTGGTTGCTTGAGAGTTACTTATATTACAATTTATTTATTTATTTTACTAGCTGCCCCCTGCCACGCGTTGCTGTGGCCCAGTCTGTGTATATGTGTTTTGTGTGTATATATGTGTATGTGTATATGTGTGTTTGCTTATATATGTAGTTTTTGCATGCGCTGTAGCATCTTTTTGCTTTTTTTGGCTTTTTAAGTCTCTTCCGCTGTGTTTTTCAGTGTTTTTATGAGTGATAGTCACTTGTTGGCCTGATAGATGACAACCAGAGTAGGAAAGGATAATGACGATGCTAGACGGATTACAGACTATGAATTGGTGAACATTGACCACAAGATGATTTTATTGCTGCTAGTATACTGTTTGATTGTTTTAATTAGTTATAACTGTTGACATTATATGGTAAATTTGTGTATTGTATATTGTACCATATTTTGTGAATTGTTAGGCATAGAATTGTGCCTTTTGTAAGCCGCCCTGAGTCCCCCCTCGGGGGTTGAGAAGGGCGGGGTAGAAGCACCCCAAATAAATAAATAAATAAATTGTATCCAAATTGGGTGTCAATTTGTTCAGTAGTTTTCTATTTATGTTAATCCCACAAACGAACATTACATTTTTATTTATATAGATTTATTTATTTACTTTATTTGTATACCGCCCTTCTCAGCCTTCAAGCGACTCAGGGCGGTTTACGGAGGCAACAATTCAATGCCCAACAACACCATAAAACATTTTAAAACATTAATACGTAATATAAAACCATAACAATAAGAACAACCCACACACTGCCTTGCCAGAGAAAGAAAATTTGCCACACAGATGAACAGTAAAGAACACAGATGAACAGTAAAGTTTACTCTTCATAGTTCAGAACAACATATTTACAATCATGTGATCAGTTACGTCGACTCACACAGTGTGGTTTTATGAGAATGGTCTTGTCCGTGTGGAGAATCTCCCTCCAGTAGCTCATGAAGCAAGGTAAAGGTAAATGTTTTCCCCTGACATTAAGTCCAGTCGTGTCTGACTCTGGGGGTTGGTGCTCATCTCAATTTCTAAGCGAAAGAGCCAGCATTGTCCATAGACACCTCCAAGGTCATTGGCCGGCATGACTGCGTGGAGCACCGTTACCTTCCTGCCAGAGTGCTACCTATTGATCTACTCACATTTGCATGTTTTTGAAATGCTAGGTTGGCAGAAGCTGGGACTAACAGGGGGAGCTCACACTGCTCCCTGGATTCGAACCTGCAACCTTTCGGTCACCAAGTTCAGCAGCTCAGTGCTTTAACCCACTGTGCCACCGGGAGCGAACTCCAAACTCTCTCTCTCTCTGCTTCCCTTTGAGAATTTGCATAGCTCAAGCCTGAAAAATGTAACAGTATTCAAAAGTCCCAGGCTCAGCCAGCTCCCCAGACATAGCCCGGCACACACAGTATCCCTCCAGCTAAAGTAAATGATGACAGGCATAACCTAACAGATATACATTTGGACAGACATCTAATCCAATTCAGCTGGAAGGTTTTGAATTTGAGTGTCCTGCTATCTATTAGCCCAAAAGCTTCTTCAAATCAAGCAATATGTGCCTTCAAATCGCCTCCCAAATTACAATAAATTGCATTGGATTTTGTAGGCAAGGTGATTTTGCTAGTTCCTTCTCTGAAATATTGCCTAAAGCACCTGGTATTTGTTGGTAGTCTTCCATCCAGGTATCAACCAGGGCTGACCCTGCTTAGCTTCCAAGACCAAACACTGTCCAGTGCATTGACGTTTAGGCCATAACTGAAACATTGCCACCCCCACACACCCTTTTTTGGAGCAGTAAAAGAGTTTAAAGCACGACATAGTTGTGAGTGGGTGCTAAAATGAAGTATAAACACAAAACTTGAGTGACCAAACAAACCTTTTTTTAACACTTAAGTGATTATGGCCCAGAGGCATGAAGCTACATGCGAATCATTACTCCCACATCCTTTCACTTGCAACCTATTTTTGCAAAATCTGCTAAAACACACTGAAGTGGGAGGAGTGATACATTACTTGGCTGACAAGTTTTCATTGCTTCTGTATTTACCTGCTTTCAAGAATTGCAGACCCTACAGGCCTGTCCAGGTGTTATGAATGAACAAGATATATAAACCTTGTGTTTAGGGATTCGTTTTCAGACACCGGGCCTGCCCTTTCTATACCTGCAGCTGCCAATCTTACAACCGTGTATCTACGTCAGTGGTTCCAAACTTTTTTTGACTAGGGATCACTTGACCAGGGACCACTCTCCAACATTATTGCCAAAAGGGATACAAATCAGCTTTTCGTCAATTTAAAATTCAGATTCTTATTTTGGGTGCTGGGCCAGAAAACTGCATTGGATAGCCCACATCAGCTCTAGTTCCTGATACAGAACATATGCCATTTAGTAGTCACCACCTGCTCGCCCATAGAAACCCGTATTTAATAATTCTCTGCACTTTAAGAGGGCTTCACGAGACCAGTCACTCTCGTTGCAACAATATAGTAACATAGAATCATAGAATCAAAGAGTTGGAAGAGACCTCATGGGCCATCCAGTGCAACCCCCTGCCAAGAAGCAGGAATATTGCATTCAAATCACCCCTGGCAGATGGCCATCCACCCTCTGTTTAAAAGCTCCCAAAGAAGGAGCCTCCACCACACTTCGGGGCAGAGAGTTCCACTGCTGAACGGCTCTCACAGTCAGGAAGTTCTTCCTCATGTTCAGATGGAATCTCTGTAGTTTGAAGCCATTGTTCTAATCTCCAGGGAAGCAGAAAACATGCTTGCTCCCTCCTCCCTGTGGCTTCCTCTCACATATTTATACATGGCTATCATGTCTCCTCTCAGCCATCTCTTCTTCAGGCTAAACATGCCCAGCTCCTTGAGCCGCTCCTCATAGGGCTTGTTTTCCAGACACTTGATCATTTTAGTCGCCCTTCTCTGGACACATTCCAGCTTGTCAATATCTCTCTTGAATTGTGGTGCCCAGAATTGGACACAATATTCCAGGTGTGATCTATCCAAAGCGGAATAGCTGTGGCCACGGCCCATATTTTAGTTTTTGCAGACCACTGGTGGTCCACGGACCACAGGTTGGGAACCACTGGTCTACACAAACATCTGGAGGTTTTCAAAGTGTCTGGATGGCCATCTGTCAAGAGGGCTTGGATTGTGCATTTTGCATGGCAGAATACGGTTAGACTGGATGTCCCATCGAGTGTCTTCCAACTCTGCGATTCTGTGATTATCTCCATACAATAAGAGTATAATGATAAAGCAATGTTCTTTATCAAACATAATGAGGTTTGGGATCAGAATCTATATCAAATCTGCAGCAAAAACACATATGGTATTCCATTTGGTTCACAGGCACACAATGTTGTGCATGTTGAGTGTTACATGGAAGGATAATGCAGATAGGGCTATTTTAACTCTTTTGTATCAGCAAATTCTAGAAAGCCAGGATTTGTTACAAAAAAAACTGAAACACCACCAAAAGGAAACATATTATCAAAATGCACAATAACCCTCAAATGTAACTATAAAAACACTTTCAGATCTAAATTTGGAAGGGAGTAAACAGGTTACATCCTAAAGTTTAGCAACAATTCATGATCCAGAGGAATGAAGTATTTTGTTGTTCATTCCAGATGATCTGGTTAGTGACACTGCTGTAAATGTTCCAACCTATCCCCTCTTTCTCCACTCTTCTAATTTCTTTTCACACACATATTTTATGCTCACTGACATCAGTTTTTAACACCAAGTCTAATTTTCATACTTAAATCTGCTGTGTGATCAATTCTCCAAAGCTATGACTCCCTTGTTCTCTGAGTTTGTTTTTACAAGCTGGATGTAGAACAACGTATATTAATATCCTCAACTCCATCTCTAAGGACGCTGACAACCAACATTCATTTGGTTTTAAATTCTCCTCGAAGATGATTTTAGTCAAATTCTGCATTTCAATCAGAAAGCCGAAGCACAACAAAAGAATGAGATAGGAAACGAAGCCAATCAATTCTGTAAATTATATGTGATTACTTATTTGGCATTACTCCATTAATGGTCTAAGGCTCTTCTTTCTGGGTCGTGGAAAAAGAAGGGCGCGTTCTTAGGACCTCATCACACTAGAGAATGAATCCACTTTAAATCCAGTTGTGTCCTCCTGCAGAATTCTGGGATTTGTAGTTTAGGGAGGAGCCTTTAGGAGTCTTGCTAAACTACAAACCCCAGAATTCTGCAGGAGGCAGAAACAGGATTTAAAGTGGATTCATTCTCTAGTGTGATGAAGTAGTTACTCTGATAGTAATGTATGTCACAAGAAATTCAATGTGCAGTTTTGACAAATATGAATTTAAAATGATGTGTGGGAATGAATGGAAGAATAGAAGGATGGATGGATGTATTTTGGAAACACCAGTATAATATTAAAGCCTGAAATGACTAACTATCTGCTTGCTGGAACTGTGATCAAAACCTGCTGATGAGAATTGATAAGAACTGTGACAATAATTCTTTCAAGTTAAGGAAATGTCTGCAACATTACTTATGTTAAGAAGGAACACCAATCAAGAAGAGTCAACATCTGGCCAGGAAACTGAGATGGATCCAGGATGGAAGATATCTATCATTAATTTACAACTTTACAACTACATCAACAGAATATTCCCATAAAAGACTCAGTCTAATAATGCTCAAAGTGTGACCGACCTGAGGAGTCTGGTTCACCCGCCATGCTCTACTCCATGGGAAGGAGAGAGATGGTGTATTCAGAGAGTATCAGGTATGCTATGGGAAAGCATGATTCTGGTCACTTTGGGGCTTTTTTCTCAAGGGAAGAGGAAGAAGTGTGCTTTTGGAGTCTTAGATTTTGTGCAGGGAGTCAGGTTCTGCTGTATGGAAAACAGAAATCTGGTCCTTGGCATTGTTCTTAGGGAAAGAAGTTTTGGCATTCCAGCATTTTGAAGTTTTGGCGTTATGGAAGTTTTGGAACTATGCATTGACAGGCTACAGGAAAGCAGGATCTGGCCTAACAAGGAGGGAGAAAAGGATATGGTAATATTTTGGATGCCTGAGGATGAATGCTTGTACATGTGGTGTGAATGTTGAGTGAAAATGTAATTCCCCTATGTTTGTTTGTTAACCAATGTAATTGTACATCCAATGTAGTTGCATAGAATCTGTATGTCTGTATGTCCAATGTCATTCTTTGTCTAAATGCTTTTCTGTAATCTGATCTACCCTCTCACACTGGAAATTGCAATAAAAAGAACCTATGCTTTAAATTTATTGAAAAGTCATTCATGACATGTACAACCACCATCATCCCCCCCCCCCCCCACATACACACACACCTCTACTTCCCTTTGTAATGGTGGGTTACAATGGAAATTTCTGTTGTCCAGCTAGCAGATACATCTTCGCTGGACCACATTCCTCATCCCGTATACTGTAGTTAAGAAGGCTGTACTGAAATAAAGAGCTAATTCTGAAGGGGAACGCAGGAAGTGGAAAAAACAGAACTGTATTTATTTAATTTATACCTCATACACACATCCCCATCTAGAACCCAGTAGCAGTGTATATTGAAATTATGCATAGCCTAAGATGTTCCCCAATGGAGGAAAAAAAGAAATGCTGCACCTCCCGTATTTGATTTTGATTTCTCACTGTAAAAAAGCAATCTCCAGGTAGACGATAATCAGCAATACGGAATCACAGAAGTGGAAGAGACCTCGTGGGCCATTCAGTCCAACCCCATTCTGCCAAGAAGCAGGAAAATCACATTCAAAGCACCCCCAACAGATTGCCATCAGCCTTTGCTTAAAAGCCTCCGAAGAAGGAGCCTCCACCACACTCTGGGGCAGAGAGAAAACAAGCTTGCTCCCTCCTCCCTATGACTTCCCCTCACATATTTATACATGGCTATCATGTCTCCTCTCAGCCTTCTGAGAGGAAGGCTAAACATGCCCAGGTCTTTAAGCTGCTCCTCTTAGGGCTTGTTCTCCAGACCCTTAATCATTTTAGTCGCCCTCCTCTGGACACATTCCAGCTGGTCAACATCTCCCTTCAATTGTGGTGCCCAGAAGTGGACAAATATTCCAGGTGTGGTCTGACCAAGGCAGAATAGAAGGGTAGCATGACTTCCCTGGATCTAGACACTATACTCCCATTGATGCAGGCCACGTAGAAACTATTGTTCTAGTTTTGCAAGGACTGTGAAGTTCAAAACTTTGCATGAGTAATTTTCCACTTCTTTGTTGTTTATTCATTCAGTCACTTCCAATTCTTCATGACCTCATGGACCAGCCCTTGCCAGAACTCCCTGTCAGCTGTGGCCACCCCCAGCTCATTCAAGGTCAAGCCAGTCCCTTCAAGGAAACCACCCATCCATCTTGCAATGGTCAGCCCCTCTTCCCTTTTCCTTCCATTTCCACCAGCATCATTGTCTTCTCTAAGCTTTCCTGTCTTCTCATGATGTGACCAAAGTACTTCATCTTTGCCTCTCATATCCTTCCCTCCAGTGCCATCTTGTCTTCAGTGTCATAAGTTGGGAGCCCCTTCCCACAACACCACCTGCTGCTCTGGGACCAGAGTAAAGAGAGGGGTCCAAGAAGATACTGTATTTATTTTATTTATTGTATTCTATATTACTTGTAAGCCGCTCTGAGTCCCCTTCGGGGTGAGAAGGGCGGTATAAAATGTCATAAATAAATAAAATTATCAGGCATTATTTTCTGGAGTGTGGACTGGTTGGATCTTCCAAACCAAGGCACTCTCAGAATTTCCACTTCTAAGCATGGCTAAAGAAAATTTTCAGCTCATTCTTGTCTTTTAGACTTGTTTGGTCAACTACTCTTTGTGTTTTATATTTTTTGACAATCATCACTTATCATACTTCTCTTCCCTCCTCTTCCTCACTATCCATTATATATATTTATATCCCATTACTACCTCTTGAGATGCAAACTTTACACTTCTTCACTGTACGTTAGCCTATAAACCCTTTTCAAAGTGTGTGTATTCACATGTGCCTTCAAGTCACCTGTCAACTTATGGCAACCCCAGAAAATTCATAGGGTTTTCTTAGGCAAGAGATGTTTTGCCAGTTTCTCCCTCGCTGTAGAAGTACGTATCTCTTAACCACTCTCCTTAGAAATAGGATGGCAATGTGCTGGATAGAACAGATTGCACATAATGTACATCCAGTGGGGAATTCTGGGAGATGTAGTGCAAAAAAACCCTAAATGTCCAGGACCTGTCCATAAATATGTGAGTGGTTAGGGACAGAGGAGAGAGGCATGCCTCGCTTGGCTGGCTTGTTTTCTAACTTTCTCATCCTGCAAACTCTGCCTCTTATCTCTTTGCTCAGCTCTGACAGCCAAATCCTATTAAGCAGCCATCCCTGTCAAGGTTTATTTCCCACAAAAGAGAAAGGCTCGCTCCTTAACAAACTGTGAGAGGTAGTGCCTGCAAAGACGGGTGAGAAGCAGGCTGGAGAAGAGGACGTGGCCAACGCTCATTTGTGAGCACCCATCCTGTGAAGTCATGACGGGAACAAGGTCCTAAACTCATCAAAAACTTTGGCACTGAAGCTCTCTGGGATCTGCCTTGCATTGGAGTGCATTCAGATTCTTGGCTTTCAGCTGGAAAATTCCAATCCTTTGGAGCAGTGAGTCCGCTTTGGTTTCCAACCTGAACTTTATAGGAGATTTCCATCTTATTTTGGTGATAGTGTAGGAAGATAAACAAAGGAGAAAATACTACCTTTCCACTGCTGCATTGTCTCCTACTTCTTTATTCTAAAATCTGAACATGATCAAGCTAGAATCAAACATTGTGCCCCTGGCCGTGCAGCGGGTTAAACCGCTGAGCTGCTGAATGAAAGGTTGGTGGATCGAATCCAGGGAGAGGGGTGAGCTCCCGCAGTTAGCCCCGGCTTCTGGCAACCTAGCAGTTAAAAAACATGAAAATAGGTACTGCTTCTGCGGGAAGGTAATGGCACTCCATGACCATATGATATTGGAGGTGTCTATGGATAAGGCTGGCTCTTTGGCTTAGAAATAATGGGCACCACCACTCAGAGTCAGACATGACTAGACTTAATGTCAAGGGGAAAGCTTTACCTTTACTTATACTCAGAACAAGCACTTGCCTTTTTTGCTGCAGCAACACAATGCTGGCTCATGTTCAATTTGTGATCAACAACAATCCCAAGGTTCACACATAGTACTGCAGAGCCAGGGATTCCTCACCCTTGACATATACATTTACAATTATGATACTAAACAGGCTTATTATCCAGACAGCCCTTCCCAGCACAGGTAGCAAAACATTAGGGTGTGGGAGAGAAAATTACTCTTCCTTTAAGTATCAACTTGCCAACTCTTATTAAGTGCTAATTGTCTTGGGCTTTTGTCCAACCTTTCAAAACTCGAACCTATTTATTAAAAATGGTGATATATTTGGATTCAATCCAATAATTAATTGATCAATCTGTTAAAACACGGGAAGGCTTTAGCCAATAAGGTATTGTTCAATGTTCTTGCATTTGTGTGGGTGTATTTAGGTAAACCATAAATCATCGTGAGGCTTTTTGACAATAAGGCTGGATTACAAGTAATGTAATTAAATGATTGATTACATTATTTCTAACCAGTCATTTGATTACGTGATTTATATGCCACCCTTTTTATCTAAAAGCCCCTAGATGATTTATCATTAAGATGATAATAATAATAATAATAATATACATGGTGCAATGCTTTGAGCATTGGATTACGGCTCTAGAGTCTAGACCAGGCATGGGCAAACTTCGGCTCTCTGGGTGTTTTGGACTTCAATTCCCATCATTCCTATCAGCCAATAAGCTGTTAGGAATGATGGGAGTTGAAGTCCATAACACTTAAAGGGCCAAAGTTTGCCCATGCCTGGTCTAGACTCTCAGCCTCAAAGAAAGATGACAAAGCTTCATCAGAACTATCTTACCAAGAAAATCCCATGAAATATTCAGCTTAATTTGGAAACTTGAAAACACACAACAGATGACATGACTGAACAGTATTAATTGAAAACTGCAGAGCAGAAAAAGTCAGAGAGATTTATAGTGCTTTTTAAGATGCATTTTTGAGTACATTTCAAGGAACAAATAACCATATAAATATGATTTTCTCCTACAGACGTGTTCACCACCATCTGCTCAACTTAAACCCTGCATTCTTTGAAAGTGTTTTAATCAGCAACTTCATGCGCAGCATCATTGGGTGCATCTACATTGTAGAATTAAATGTAGTCTGACACCACTTTAACAGCCATGGTTCAATACTATGGAATCCTGGGAGTTGTAGCTTGGTGAAGCATTACAACTCTTTGGTAAAGAAGGTTAAGACCTTATAAAACTGCAACTACTAGAATTCCATTGCACTGAGGCATGACTATTAAAGTGGTGTCAAACTGCAGTATAGATGAAGCCTATATACCAGTGGTTCCCAGCCTGTGGTACGTGGACCACCATTGGTCCATAAGAACTAAAGTATAGTCCATAGCCTCACCATTACTACACCATTGCAACAAGAGCGACTCGTTTTGCAAATCCTTCTTCTAGTGCTAAGGCTTATTAAATATGGTTTTCTGTGGGCGAGCAGATGGCGACTACTGGATAGTATATGTTCTGTATGAGAAAGTAGAGTGGATGTGGTCTATGCAATGCGATTTTCTGAATCAGCACCCCAAATAACCAAACCGAATCTAAAGTTGACTAAAAACTGATTCGTAACTCTTTTGGTACTAATGTTAGAGAGTGGTCCCTTATAAAAGTGATCCCTGGTCAAAGTGGTCTCTGGTCAAAAAAATGTTGGGAACCACTGATTGTTTATAAAGCTATTGTCCTCCCAACCCTGCTATATGCCTGCAAAACATAGACAGTCTACAGACGTCACATACAACTCCTAGAACAATTCCATCAGCGTTGCCTCCAGAAAATCCTGCAAATCTCTTGGGAAGACAAACAGACAAATGTCAGCATGCTGGAAGAAGCAAAGACCACCAACATTGAAGCGATGGTCCTTCGCCATCAACTCCGCTGGACTGGCTACGTTGTACGGATGCCCGACCACCATCTCTCAAAACAGTTGCTCTACTCCGAACTCAAGAATGGAAAACAGTATGTTGGTGGGCAGGAAAAGAGATTTAAAGATGGGCTCAAAGCCAACCTTAAAAACTCTGGCATAGACACTGAGAACTGGGAAGCCCTGGCCCTTGAGCGCTCCAGCTGGAGGTCAGCTGTGACCAGCAATGCTGTAGAATTTGAAGAGGCACAAATGGAGGGTGAAAGAGAGAAATGTGCCAAGAAGAAGGCGCGTCAAGCCAACCCCAACTGAGACCACCTTCCACCTGGAAACCAATGCCCTCACTGCGGGAGAAGATGTAGATCAAGAATAAGGCTCCATAGTCACCTACGGACCCACCCTGGATGATTATCCTACTCAGACATCAAGGGATTGCCTAAGTAGGGAACCACTGCTATACAATAATAAATCCAAACTGCAAACATTTCAGTATTTGGGAGCTCTCTCCAGTTCCTTGACAAAGGCCTGTCTTTTACCAATAAGACTCCCTTCTCTTGCCCACTTTGCAAACCAAGAACCCAGCATCCTTTTCCTTCTTTTCCAGCAGGAAGGCATTTACCATCTTGCACTGGCCTGGTGTTTGAGACAAAAGTCCTGTCCTATCCATCAAATGGATGGAACCCACTCATTCCAGTCATTTGTCCTTTGAACCAAGTGGAATATCAAAACATCCATAGATTATCCCATCACTTGCTGTTAGCATGAAAACAGACATTTATAACTAACCAAGTCATCTAAATGAATCAAAAGATGGAAGTGTCAGGGAAACAAAGAGGAAGGTATTCGGTCACATTGCAGAAAACTGTATCTCATTAGCCGCCCATTCATATGCAAATCCACTGGAAAGTATTTTAATTAAAAGCTTAGTCCTGATGGTCCTCCCTCTCACTGCTCTTGTTAAACAATTGTGGGCCGCTATGTGTATATGTATATACTAGTGTATGTGTGCATGCAATGCGTGCCAAGGAAATCAAAAAACCTATGTTTACATTTATTCAAATTAAACTAATTTGCCTAAATTGCATCAATTTGTTCTGCTAGCCAGATCTGAATTTGTGGAAAATCTGGAATTTTGGCAAGGGCCATCACTTCAAAAGCAAGAAAGGAGAATGTAACTCAATGGAAGAGCGCATGCTTTGCATGTGGAAGGTCTCTGGCTGAATCACCAGCTCAAAGGATCTCAAGTAGCAGGTGATGAGAAAGACACTTGAGACCTTGAAAAGATTACTGCAAGGCAGAGCAGACATGACTGGACTAGAATTCAGAGTGTAGCAAAGTTATGATTTGGGCTACAACTCCCAGAGTCTTCAGTCACTGTGGCTAATGGGCTCACCACTGTCTGGAAAGAAAAGTCTTATCCTAAAGCTATGTATTGAAGAGCAATGGTTCTCCTTCATCAAAATATATCCAATTTTCATGACTCCTTCCTCCAGATCTAATCCAGCTTTACGTATACACTACAGAATTCTTTTGTCTCCTGGTTCATTAAACTTAGTGTAAATCTATTTTTACATTATCACTAAAATTCCACTGGATGTTCTTCAGGTAGTGTTTTGGCTTTATGGTTGATTTAATGTTTTTCTATATCATTACCATACTTTTTGAAATTAGCAGTTCATTGTCTGTGCCACAATCTGCTCCTATCTTGTTTTTGTAGAGAAAATGGAGCTTCTCCGTCTTCTGCTTCTGCTTTCAGTTATGTAGTCTACTTGATTTCTATATTAGCTATCAATTTTCCATGTACAGGCAGTCCCTGAGTTACAATCATCCAATATACAAATGACTCGTAGTTAAGAAGAGGACTGAGACAACAGAAAGTGAGAGAAATCTACTCCTAGGAAGGGAAATTCACTCCTGAAAAAGTTATCATGTGCAAAAGGTGTCTCCACTGAAGCTTTATCGCCAGTCCTTGTTTCATCAACAAGCCGATTTTTTCAAAATCCAATTATTACAGGGACAAAAGGTGAGGTGCAATCTTCTGAACAGGGGCACAGACTGCAAAACAAATGCACAGGGATGTTTTCAAAAGCATAAAAATGCATATATTTGGCTAGAGTTACACTTTAAAAATTGGGCCTGTTTCAACTGTTACATACAAGTAAGTGAGCAAGGTCACATTCCTGGGAAAGAGCTTTCACCACTTTTCTCAGGACAACTGTCTGAAAATGATGCTGAGATTGCTTTGCCAAGTGTAGGGAGAGTATAGTGAAACCTTGGACAGAAAGCAAAGTTTTAGTAAACAAGAGGTAGAACTTTCAGAGATTGAGTTGTTCAGTTCGTCTACAGCAAAAGAAAGAAAAGAAAAAAAACAATTATCTGGTGGGAAAGTTAAGAGGAATGCTCTCCTTTAATTTTTGGGTTCTGGAAAGAGTTCATAATGATTTATGGGAGTCCGTTGCTTCAGTCGAGTCAACATTGTTATTTTATCACGATCTTGCTTTCAAGTGCTCTGTGTTTCATGTACCAAGTTGTTACCAAGCTTAGGTTTCACCTGGGAGTTTCCTGCTGTTTTGTCTCATGGTTTCTAGTGCCTTGCTTCATGGATTTCTATGTATTAATGGACCTGGTTTCCCTTTGAAGTTTTTGGATTATCTTGGATTTTGGACTTTTACTGTTTTGCTATTTTTAGTGCTTTGCCTACATATATTCTACAATAAACTGCTTGCTGATTTTACCAAGCTGGTGTGGTGTTCCTGCTCTGGAGTACGACAGAACCAACCTACAGAACCTGTCTTGTTCATAACTTGGAGACTGCTTGTATACAGTTGCTTGAAGAATGTGTGCTGATTCAGATTATCTCCTCTTTCATTTTGGAACCCAAACCAATTTTTCCTACGTTCTTTGATTCTGCTTTCTTTCTTGCTTCTGCGTTTCAATCACGTACGATTAAGAATGAGTCCAATTTTGGTTGGTGGTCCATTTCCTCCTGCACTCTAGCACAAAATCTTTCCATCTCTTCTTACTCTTCCTCTGTATAATCTTGGATTGTGGATCTACTGATAGGCTTTCCCTGAAGTCTTATTGATATTATTCCATCAGAGTTTGCATTATATTACTTGCCAGCCTTTGCTACATCTCTCCTAATCATGAACGTTTTGTTTGTTTATTTATTTAGAATGCAGATATTTATAATCTGTTCTTCTGCCAAAAATGTTTTTAGCAGTTTACAAATGTTAATGTGACAATTCCCTGCTCTCAGATTTGCAAGCTGGATAAAACAGAACCAACAAGGAAAGGAGAAAGACAACAGAAGAGGGAATTAAGTCTAGCAAACACATTGAAAGCTAAGGACAGGGCAGTGGCAGTTGGGATGGAAGGAGGACCTTTCATCTCCTTCTGGGTTTGGGCACGATGGAGATGCTTACATTTTCATTTCCTGAGTACAACACTTTGTAATTATTTCACATAAATGTGTCCTATTCCTGTCCACCCCAAGGACAGGAGTATTTATAAGTTCCATTTCTTGTTTTACTGTGTCTAGCTTCCCTTGATTCATGCTTCTCACATTGAAGGTTCCCTTAATATATGTTTTGCCATTTTCGACTTTCCCTTCACCTCTGAGCACGTAAACAGCTGAACGTCATTTCGGCTTGGGTCCAGCTGTGCCATTAGCCACAACACTACTCATACTTGTCCTCTGCTGTACCCTAGAAGCTTGTTGAATGCCTTTCAATCTGGGAGCCTCATCTTCTGGCACGATGTCTTGATTTCTTTCTGAATTGTCTCATCATAGGGTATTACGGCAAAAGACCTTCAAAAGAGGTTCACTGTGCCACCTTCTGTACAGTACTACGAGTGTTAGCTATGTCACTATTGATGTTATCTCTGAGGGATCCATGACCAACATGACCTTTCTCCACTGAAGTTGTCCAGTTGCTGTTTAGCACATTTAATCTGGCCATTCAGCAAAGGTCTGTCTGAACTGGGAGATCCTACAAACAGGCTTCTTGCCCCACAGGAGGAGTACACAATCCCATCACCATGGAAAGTCAGCGCCATAGTGGAACTGATAGCTACATCCTTTATGTTTTTGTCTGAACTCTTTCCAAGCTTCTTGGACAGCTTTTTAATCTGGTTTGTCTCAAAGAAGAGTTTTTAGAAGTGTTGTTTTATATTATTGTGTTATGTTGCCCTTATTTTGGTGAGTATGTGTGCATTTACTCATCTTCAGATGTTTTTATTTGATTCTGTAAGGCCCTTTAAAGGAGCATTCCTTCAAAACAGGGAATAAACAAAGGACAACATGTGCTTTATCCCTGAAATGACAGAAGGAAAATATTTGCTTGAACTTATACCGTAAGCTATGTTGGGTCCCATTTTAGCAGAAAGGCAGGATATTAAATAAACAAGCAAACCAACCAAGTGTTTCCTTGGTGATCCAGTCTGTTGGCTCTTTCCATTCATCTGATGAAGCTGACGCAAAGGTAGGTATCAACTCCTGGGATTGACTCAAAACGCATGAGCGATTTGCTAGAAAGCTAACACAATTCACTAGTCCTCCTGCCTCATCATACACACCTAGATGAGTCAGCTGGAAACAAGAGGATGGCAAGGAAAAGGAGAGCAAACTCTGTGGAGTTTACAAAAGCTTCTTGACACAGGAGACAAAACAAGGAAGAAAGGTGTGGATCCAGGGTGTGATGTGGAATTAGTACTTCGCTTCTTTGGCACTCAAATCTCTAAGTGCCTAAGAACAGGCTTGACCATTCAATTTGGTCCAGTTGAGATAACCAAAACTCAAGTTTAACTGAGATATACATCAGACTTTTTCTGTATGGGAAGCTTGTTTCCCCTTTAATACATATTGTGCTGCAAAGGAATTTAAATGGGATTATCCCAACCACAACCACATGTATAAAACTTAAACCTGAAATTCTGAATGAGACTTCAGTAATCTGTGAATGAACCCCTATTTCCTGAAAGTCTATGCTACAATTCATGCATTACCTTTTCAGCTGGTGGCATAGGGATACCAAGTCATCTTATCTGTCTCCTGAGGAATCTGTATAACAACCAAGTAGCAATGGTAAGAACAGACCATGGAACAACAGACTGGTTCAAGATTGGGAAAGGCATATGGCAGGGTTGTATACCATCAAGCGACCTATTCAACTTGTATGCAGAACACATCATGTGATGTGCAGGGTTTGAGGAATCCAAGGCTGAAGTTAAAATTGCTAGAAGAAATATTAACAACCTTAGATATGCAGATGATACCTTTTTGATGGCTGAAAGCAAGGAGCAGCTGAGGAGCCTTCTAACCAAGGTGAAAAAAGAAAGTGCAAAAGCTGGGTTGCATTTAAACATTTTTAAAAAACCAAGATTCTGGCAACTGGAATGACTGATAACTGGCAAATAGAGGGAGAAAACATGGAGGCAATGACAGACTTTGTATTTCTAGGTGCAAAGATTACTGCAGACGCAGACTGCAGCTAAGAAATCAGAAGACGTTTATTTCTTGGGAGGAGAGCAATGACCAATCTCAATAAAATAGTGAAGAGTAGAAACATCACACTAGAAACAAAGATCTGCATAGTTAAAGCAATGGTATTCCCTGTAGTAACCTATGGATGCGAGAGATGGACAATAAGGAAGGCTGAGCGAAGGAAGATAGACGCTTTTGAACTGTGGTGTTGAAGGAAAATTCTGAGAGTGCCTTGGACTGCAAGAAGATCCAACCAGTCCTTACTTCAGGAAATAAAGCCCGACTGCTCACTGGAGGGAAGGATATTAGAGGCCAAGATCACGAGAAGACTTTGGCCACATCATGAGAAGACAGGAAAGCTCTGAGAACAGAATGATGCTGGGGAAAATGTTAGGAAAAAGGAAGAGAGGCCAACCAAGGGTAAGATGGATGGATTGTATCCTTGAAGTGACTGGCTTGATCTTGAAGGAGCTGGTGGTGGCCACGGCCAATAGGGAGCTCTGACCTGGGCTGGTCCATGAGATCATGAAGTGTTGGTAGCGACTCAATGAATAAATAACAACATCTTTGTGCTTTTGCCACAAAAGACTAACCAACAAAATGATAATAACCAGGAATAAACCTGGATCTTATGCCCCCTTCAAGCTGGAATTTGGCACTGGTAAGAGCCAGGGTGCTACAGTGGTTTGAGCACTGGACTCTGGAGAGTAGTTGTTTGCAAAGGCAAAAGTCTTGCACTTATGATTATCTGTCACCACTGAGCCAGTGGGAATAATGCCGCCGTTGCTTCTATCTCAAAGCAGCCTGTGTCAACCTTTGATGTAATCCTACTATAAACAGAAAGACGGTTCTTTCTTTCTAGGAGACTGAAGTTCAAATCAGCTAATCAGTCATGGATTCACTTGATGCATTTTAGCTAAACCAGTATCAATTAACCCACACTTCCCATGTACAAAATGTTAACAATATCCTGCAAAAAAGGAATGCAGTACAAACAGAAAAAGTAATGGTGTGCTTTGCTCATAACAGCCCTTATTCTAATATACTGCAATATCTGCTTATAAGAGATTAGAACAGAGCTTAAACTTTTTTCCACTCATGACCCGTTTCCACACAAGAAATGTTTATGTGACCCCAGGTATATACATATATAAAATAGGTATAAAAATCAAACAATTGCTGTTGGTAAACAGCCTGTGCAAGATTTGCTAAACAGGTTGGTTTTCCTTTTTTGTGGAGTACAGCTGAAGCATTTTCTGCAACATGCTGCAAACACTGCATGTTGTTGCTAACAGATTGGTGTAAATGGTGGCATTCAGAAACCTTTTACCAGTGCCAAATTTTGCTTGACTCCCAACAGTGAGAAAAAAGGACCCCATTTGGGGTCAGGACCCACAGTTTAAGAAGCAGAGGGGATTAGATAATGAGCATTTCTTTCTCAAGTAAACCATGTTCTTCTTAAGTCCTACCCTTGTATGTTTGTACAGTCTCAAAGAGCCACGCTTGGTTTGGATTTGTATATTTTATCCCTCAGATTTTTGTTTTTGAACATCTTTCTGAGGTGTGTCCTATTAAGGCCAATGTGGTGTATTGAGTACTGGACTACTACTAGAGGCCAGGGCTCAAATCCTCACTTGACCATAGTCTCCCATGCAAGGCCACAATCTCTCAGCTTCAAAGGAAGGAAAGCAATGGGAAAACCCCTCTGAATAAATCTCACCATACAACAGATACTCCTTTGGGTCAGTATCAATCAAAACAACTTGAAAGCACACAACAACTGGCTGAAGGCTAGCAACATCCTCACAGCTGCTCAAGCCCCTGCTATACAGCCATATAAAATCCAGGTTATCAGCTTTGAACTCAATTACATATAATCCAGTTCAAAGCAGATAATGTGGATTATCTGCTTTGATAATCTGGATTAAATGGTAGAGTAGAAAAGGCCTCAGTAAGCTTTACACAGGCATGTGGACAATTTCAATAGAAAGGAATTAACCATGAAAATGAACAAAATCTGGCTACCGGTATTTAAAAAAACTCTAAAATCAGGACAGTAAATAAAGAACAATACTCATAAAACGGGAATTCCAGACAGGAAGCAATCAGGGCCAGTGAATCACCTTCCAACAAAGGATTCCCCCAGGCAGGAAGCAGCCAAGCCTTGAAGCTGCAAGGCTATTCAATGCTAATCAAGGTGATCAATTGCAACATTCACACATGTCTCAACCAGAGAAGAGTTTTTTTCTCCCACCTTGGACATTCCACAAATATGTAAACCCCTAGTATCCAACAGATCTCTCAACCTCTGAGGATGCCTGCCATAGATGTGGGGGAAACGTCAGGAGAGAATGCTTCTGGAACATGGTCATACAACCCGGAAAACTCACAACAACCCAGTGATTCCGGCCTTGAAAGCCTTCGACAACACATTCACACCAATTTCTCCCTGATAAATCCTCCATGTATCCAAAACATGAAAACATATTTTCACAGTGCTCTGCTAGCGATCTCCTTCCAGTAGTGAGTTAGGGAGGAAAATAATAGCAAATGCCAAAGGAAAAAAGGAGAAAGAAGGAAGGTCTGCACAGCACCTTCAATGCTGGGTTGTTGTAGTGGCCATGTTAAAATTTTGCAGCATGAAAAAGAGAAAGGAAGAGGAGGGAAAAAGGGAGAGGGCCGCTCTTTGATTTTGTTTTATGATAGCATCCATAAGAGTGCAAATTCCGACTTTATGGCAAGGAGATCTCACTATCTCTGAGGATGCTTGCCATAGATGCAGGTGAAACGTCAGGAGAGAATGCCTCTAGAACATGGCCATATAGCCCAAAAAAACCTACAACACAATGATTCCGGCCATAAAAGCCTTCGACAATACCTTTAATGCTTCTTTTTATTTCAGCATGAGCTTTCATGGATATCTAAAGCTGGATCTACACTGCCATATAGTCCAGATTATTGAATATAATCCACATTATCTGTTTCAAACTGGATTATATAAATCTACACTACCATGTAGTCGGGTTCAAAGCAGTTAATATGGATGCTATAAGGACTGTGGGGCCAAACGTAGACCCCTAGACATGATTTTGATTCGTTGGGGGGGGGGGGGGCGTTGAGTTTGATTTGGGGGGGGGGGTGAGGATCTACCCTAGCAAATCTTTTTATCCCAATGCTCCCATGCATATGGGATATATTGAGCATGGTGATCAGATCATGATATGAATAAACATAACAGCTTAAATAATGTACCAGGAAGGCCTTCTCGCGGACCACCCTGAGAATTTCGGGGGGGGGGGGTGAAGCCCCTCAAGCTCCCCCCCAACCCAGCTACAGGCCTGGGCCAAAGTGTCATATTCACATTTGTACACTTGTAGCTGTGTAAAAGAACATAACAAGGACTCAGATAGATGCAAAAAGTCGGAATTTGCACTCTTATGGATGCTATCATAAAGCAAAATCAAAAGGCTGCCCTCTCCCTTTTTCTTTCCCCTTCCTTTCTCTTTTTCATGCTGCAACACATTAACATGGCCACTTCTTTCAAATCTGGTACCAAAGCAGTACATGTTCTCCATCCCCTTTTCAATCACGCACTGCCTTTCACACTTGCTGCATGCACACTGTGTTGTAAATCTGGGAAACCACTAGAAAGAGCCGTTTCCTAACTTACATTTCTCTCCCGAAGGCTTTCCCGACTTCTCTCGCAGGAGTCCCTCCACATTAACCTTCCTCTGTGGCTGATTAAATGCATTCCTTCTGGCTCCTTTTCTGCTTATGCCGTCATTGTTGTACTTGGCCGGGATTTGCAAAGTTGCATTTGCTCAGGGGGCAAAAGAAGGGTCTGGGAGGCATCTAATCTCTGCCCTCTAATTAAATACACTGCATTATATGTCAGAGGGGGAGAGAGAGAGAGAGAGCGGGGGGGGGGGGGACAGCCCACTTGTCAGACTGACCCTTATTTACATTTCTTGGGCATATGCTGGACTTTTGTCTCCCTCCAAGGTGCACAGAGACACCTGCAAGAGGGAGAAAAAATCTTGCAGAGGATTTTCTTCATCCGGCTCTCCTACTGCTTTTTCCATAATGACTTTTATGGGTTTGCTCCTGATTTATGGCTACTGTACGTGGAAGGAGAGAAGCCACAGCCCCCAAGACGGATTCTTTGGTATCACTAAGAGCCCCTGATATGCATTTCTCTCTGCAGTACGTAAATATATGTACGTATTAAGGATCTGCAAATATTTACCTCTGGGATGCAAATAACAGCCACACACTTAAACAGTAAGGGAGATGGAAAAGGGGGGAAATATGCCCACCCTGCAGCCCCTTCCCCTTTGCACCAGACCCAGCTTTTCCCACGAAGGGAGGCCTCTGCTCAGGATGGAAAGGGAAAGAAGGAGGGAAGGACACAAAACTAGGAGGGAGGAAAGAAAGAAAGAAAGAAAGAAAGAGAAGCCCAAAGTTAAGGATAAATGGGGAGAAAGGGAGTCCAAAAAGAAAATATGAAGAAAGTGCTGGGAAGAGAGGAAGGAAGAGAAGCGAAGGAAGAGAAGGGAAAGCCAGACCAATGTGACTCCACGAGGATTTCTATCTCTTTGCCTCTCTCTCTTTCCTTCCTTTCTCCCTGGAGAGAAGAGGCCCAAAGCAATGTGTCTCTTCCTTCCCTCTTTCAATCTCTCCTTCCTCCCTTCCTTACTCCTTTATTTCCTTCCTTCCTTCCTTCTCTCTCATACAACATTAGTTAAAAGGGACCATCAAGGGCCATCTAGTCCAACCCTCTGTCATGCAGGAAACACACATTCAAAGCACCCCAGAGAGGTGGCCATCCAGCCTGTTTAAAAGCCTCCATAAAAGAAGCTTCCATCACACTCCTTCCCTCCCTTCTTCCTGTCACTTCCACCTTCCTTCCTCCACTTTCTTTCCCCTTTACCTCTCTTCCTTCTTTCCCTCTCTTTTATCATTTTCCTTCCCTCCTTCCTTTCTCCTCCCTTCCTTCTTTCCTTCCTCCCTTCATTTCCCTTCCCCTCTCTCCTTCCTTCTACCTTCCTCACTTTCTCCCTTCCCCTTCATTCTCTTCCCTTCCCTTCTTTTTCCCTTCCTTCCTTCCTTCCCTCCTCTTTCCCTTCTCTTCCTTCCCTCCCTTTCCTCCTTCCTTCCATCCCCTTCCTTCCCTCTTTTCTTCCTCCTTCCTTTCCCCTCTGTCTTCCTCCCTCTCACTCATTTTCCTCCCCTCTCTCCCTTTCCTTCCTTTCTCCCTTTTCTTCTTCCCTTCCTTTTCCTTCCCCTTTCCTCCTTCCTTCCTTTCTGCCTTTTCTCTCTGCTTCCCTTACTTCTCTACTCCCTCCTTCCTTTCTTCCTTCTTCATTCTCTCCTTCCTTTTTCTCTTTCTATCCTTCCCTTCCTTTTCCCTCCTTCCTTCCTTCCCTCTCCCTTCCCTCTTTCCTTCCATCCATCCTTTCACTCCCTTCTCTTTCTCTTGTTCCCTTCCATCCCTCCCTTCCTTCCCTCTCCACTCCTTTTCCTCCCACCTCTCCCTTTCCTTCCTTCTCTTCCTTTTCCCTTCCTTCTTTCTCTTCTCTTCCTTTTCCCTTTTTCTTCTCTCCTCCCTCTCCCTCTCCTTCCCTCCCTCTCCTTCCCTCCCTCTCCTTCCCTTCCTTCTCCCTCTCCTTCCCTTCTTTTCCTCCTCCTCCCTCCTCTCTCTCTCCTTCCCTACCTTTCCCCTCTTCCTTACCTCCTCCCTTCCTCTCTCCTTCCCTTCTTTCCCCTCTTTCTTCCTTTCCTCCTCCCTTTTCTTTCCCTCTCTCCCTTTCCTTCCTTCTCCCCTTCCTTTTCCCTCTATTCTTTTTCTTCTCTTCCTTTTCCCTCCTCCCTCCCTTCTCTCTCTCCTTCCCTTCCTTTCTCCCTCCTTTTCCCTTTCTCTCATTCCCTTCCTTCTCCCTCTCTCCTTCCCTTCTTTTCCCCTCTTCCTTCCTTCCCTCCTCCCATCCTTTTCCTTCCCTCTCCCCCTTTCTCCCCTTCCTTTTCCTTCCCTTCTCATCCTTTTTCCCTCCTCCCTCCCTTCTCTCTCCTTCCCTTCCTTTTCCCTCTTCCTTCTCCCTCTTCCTTCCCCTCCTTTTCCCTCTCTCTCCTTCCCTTCCTTTTCCCATCTCTTCCTTCCTTCCCTCCCTTTCCCTCTCTCCCTCCCCTGCGGCACTCACCCTCCCTGCTCCTCCTCTTCCCTTCCTCGCCCAGCTCAGCCGCCTCTTTCCCCGCCGACGCCGCATCGCCTCGGGCGCCTCCGACAGCCGGCGGGCTCCTGCTGCTGCTGCTGCTGCTGGGAAGGCTGCTACTGCTGAAAGAGGGGCGTGTCCTCGTACGACACGCCCCTTTCCAGAAGGGAGGGGCAAAAAAAGGAGGAACCCCCCCCTCTTTCCCTCCCAGGTAATCCCCTTTCCCCTCTAGTCCGCGGGCGAAACCCCATTGGCTGCCGCCGCGGGGCTCATTTGCATCTTCAAGTGGCGCGCGCCAGCCGGACCAGGACCACAAGTGGCGCGCGCCTGCCTCCATTCATCAACACCAGGCATGGGCAAACTTGGGCCCTCCCTCCAGGTGTTTTGGACTTCAACTCCCACAATTCCTAACAGCCTTCCGGCTGTTAGGAATTGTGGGAGTTGAAGTCCAAAACACCTGGAGGGAGGGCCCAAGTTTGCATAAAAGGCCGGGAAAATGCACCCTTCATTTCTGAAATTCCCTGGCAGCCAGGAAGACAAGGCTGCATTGTGCCTCCTGCAACATCACTTTCTATATCTTGTCATACAATATAATCATATACAGAAATAATAACATTGTAATGAAATAATCCCAATATATTATGTATAATATTTATAATGTAATATAGTATAGTATCTATTATTATATATACTACAATTTATGATATAGTACAATATATTACAGAATACTACTAGTATAATATACTGGTAGTGTGTTATATCTTCTGCCAACCTAGCAGTTCGAAAACATGCAAATATGAGTAGATCAATAGGTACCGCTTAGGTGGGAAGGTAACGGCACTCCATGCAGTCATGCCGGCCACATGACCTTGGAAGTGTCTATGGACAACGCCAGCTCTTCAGCTTAGAAATGGAGATGAGCACCACACCCCAGAGTCAGACATGACTGGACTTAATGTCAGGGGACTACCTTTACCTTTACCTAGTGTGTTATATATATATATATATTGTGGTATACTAGCATAATACAATATAATAATATGTAATAATTGTATATTATATATTACATGTAATATTAGTAATAATATTGCAGTATTATGCAATATGGAGGTTTATGCAACGCATGTATTTAAAAATAACTGACTACTTATCTTTATTGTGAATTGAGTGTGATTGGTGTGTAACATTGTTATATGGTAATATATAATAGTAATATTGTGCTATGCTAACAATATAATATATTGTATATGCATATCATATTGATCATATAACATAATGTAATATTATAAATAATATTGCAGTCTAGTGGTACAGTACAATATGGTAATATTTAATAGTAATATTGTGCTATGCTAACAATATAATATATTGTATATGCATATAATATTGATAATATAATACAATATAATGTAATACTACTAATAATATTGCAATCTAGTAGTGGTATAGTACAATATAGCAATATATAATAGTAATATTGTGCTATGCTAACAATATAATATATTGTATATGCATATAATATTGATAATATAACGTAATGTAATATTATAAATAATATTGCAGTCTAGTGGTATAGGACAATATAGTAATATTTAATAGTAATATTGTGCTATGCTAACAATATAATATATTGTATATGCATACCATATTGATCATATGATATAATATTACTAATAATATTGCAGTCTAGTGGTATAGTACAATATAGTAATATATAATACTAATATCGTGCTATACTAACAATATAATATATTGTATATGCATATAATAGTGATCATATAATATAATGTAATATTACGAATAATATCAGTATAGTGGTACAGTACAATATAGTAATATATAATACTAATATTGTGCTATGCTAACAATATAATATATTGTATATGCATATAATATTGATAATATACAATATAATGTAATATTACGAATAATATTGCAATCTAGTGGTATAGTACAATATAGTAATATATAATAGTAATACTGTGCAATGCTAACAATATAATATATTGTATATGCATATAATATTGATAATATAATGCAATATAATGTAATACTACTAATAATATTGCAGTATACTGGCACAGTACAATATAACAATATATAATACTAATATTGTGCTATGCTAATAATATAATATATTGTATATGCATATAATATTGATAATATTATTATATAATACGATATAATAATACAATGTAATAATATTGTAGTATAGCAATACTAATATATTAAATATAATTCCTACTGATAATATATAATATTATATAATATACTGTTTTATTATTGTATATTTGTATATTTTAAGTTGTGATGTTTTTGATTATGAGCTACTTTTAGTCTCTATATGGAGAGATAAAGCGGGGTTTTAATTAATTCATTAATTAAATATTGGATATGTAAAGAGTGACATGTTGGGCTGTCTGTTTGCCAAAAAATTGCATCTTGAGCAAGGAAGAGTTGCCATTGACCCTGGGAAAGACTCCAAGGAGAAACTCCCATTGGGGTTTGAGATGCTTGGAAAGGCTTCCAGCTGAGATTTTGGGGCACCCCATAGAGGTAGACAAACAGTATATGGACCAACATTACTCTCATATTCCTATATGAAAGGTATGTAAAGTAAGTCTCCCAAGTAACATTACCATTTGAAAGGATCCCGGTTAGCAAAGCTAAGAAATTATATTATGTCCATATTAAGTATGTGCAGAATTTTTCAGCTTATCTGTGGGATGAGATGAAAAATTTCAAAGTGGGATTTGGGGTGAGGGAGCTGCATAGTTTTTCAGTATAGTTTTAAATGCATTTTAATATTTTTATGTTTCCCGACACTAAGGATTTGATTTTAAAGCTTCACATTCCTATTTTAAGCTTTTGTTTTAATTGCATTGTATCATGTTTGTTACTAACCACATTGAGTATCTATATTGGGAGGAAAGAGAGATAAAAAAGGAGATAAATACCCAATTGCTTTTTATGCTTTTGACTATTCATCTTTACAAAGCTCTTAGTGTTTATAGGCTTTATATTGTATATTGTATTGTTTTGAGCACTGGTTGCTGTTTTGAGTCTTGTTAAGAGAGAAAAAGCAGCATATAAATATTATTATTATTAATAATAATAATAATACTATTAATACTGGAGTGTAGTGGAGGCTCCTTCTTTGGAGACTTTTAAACAAAGGCTAGGTGGCCATCTGTCAGGAGTACTTTGAATGTGATTTTCCTACTTCTTGGCAGAATGGGATTGGATTGGATGGGCCATGAGGTCTCTTCCAACTCTATGATTCTAAGATTCTATTCTATGATTTATGTGCCACTATATTTTAAAATATTTATTATCATTATTATATTTATTTTAGATAGCTCTGAAATTAATTCTGATTTAGTGATTACAGTCTTCAGGTTCTTACTGCATATTGTACTGTTTTGAGCACTGTTTGCTACTTTGAGTCTTGTTATGAATTAGAAAAGCATAGAAATAATAATAATAATATTTTTTATTATTATATTTATTTACTTATATGCCACCATATTTTAAAATATTTCTTTCAATGCTGCATTTTCTCTCATCACATTACTCAAAGTGGTAACAGTTCTATATTAATAAAAATAATATTAATTTTGGCTGGATTGCATTCTTATGCATTTCAACCATCTCACAATATCTGCCTGTATCTGCCAAAAATGGTTTTGAAATGGTTGAACAGAAGCTCTCTGAAGCTTTAGGTGCTCTTACTGCCTATTACAGAGAAAACCAATTGATTCCTAATCCATCTAAAACACAGACATGTGCTTTCCATCTTAAGAACAGACAAGCCTCTTGAGCTCTGAGGATCACCTGGGAAGGAATCCCACTGGAGCATTGCAGCATGCCCAAATACCTGGGAGTCACTCTGGACTGTGCTGTAACTTATAAGAAGCACTGCTTGAATATCAAGCAAAACGTAGGTGCTAGAAATAACATCGTACGAAAGCTGACTGGCACAACCTGGGGATCACAACTAGACACAGTGAAGACATCTGCCCTTGTGCTGTGCTACTCTGCTACTGAATATGCATGCCCAGTGTGGAAAACATCTCACCACATTAAAACAGTGCATGTGACTCTTAATGAGACGCTGCATTATCACAGGATGTCTACGCCCAACACCGCTAGAAAAATTATACTGTTTAACCATTATTGTACCACCTACTATCCGCTGGGAAGTGGCAGCCAGCAATGAAAGGACCAAGGCATTTACAACTCTGGGCAATTATCTGTTTGGATATCAGCCAACATACCAATGACTTAAATCAAGAAACAGCTACCTAAGATCCACACAGATACTCTCTCAGGAACACCTCAGCAAACAAGAGTTCAAAAGAGGCAGGCAAAAATCTCAATCAGTGGCTGATACTGGATGAGAAACCCCCTCCTGGGCACACAGAAGACTGAGTGACTTGGAAGATGCTGAACAGGCTGCACTCTGGCACCACGAGATGCAGAGCCAACCTTAAGAAATGGGGCCACAAAGTGGAGTCCATGACATGCGAGTGTGGAGAAGAGCAAACCACAGACCACTTACTACAATGTAGTCTGAGCCTTGCCACGTGCAGAATGGAGGACATTCTTATAGTGACACCAGAGGCACTTCAAGTGGCCAGCTTTTGGTCAAAGGAAATTTAGCATAATGGCACATTTTTAACTTTCTTTGTGGTTTTTTTATACGTCATATCTGTATTCTCAATTTGCTTCTGACACAATAAATCAATCAATCAAAATATATCTTCTCAAGGAATTTTGTAGATTTTCTAGTTAATAATAGTGACAACAACAATAATATATTTATTTGTATCCCATGTTTGCCTCTATAATTAAGCATGAAGTAGCTCAAAACAATAAAAAATACAAATTATAATCTCCAGCATAGAAATATTAAAACAGAATTAAAATAATTTAAAATATTGACAACAATATGATTTGAAAGCCTGCCTGGTTTGCTTCTGCTAAAGGTTATTATAGAGTCTCCTTGGATTATTTGAGATAGGCTTGTCTTTCTATTTGGCATCGCTGAACACTATGTAATCCCTGTTTTTTTCCCACTCCAAAATTTGCAAGTGTTTTTGGAGATCCTGGGAGATGAAGTCTCGAAAGGAATGTCCACGATCTCTGTCGCATCCCAAGACATGGAAGTCTTTGTGCCTAATTCCCAGTCGCGCACAGAGGCAACCCGACAGGTCAAATGAAGCATTGATTATTGGAGGTAAAAAGTTCACTGCTCATAAAAAGCTCATGTTGCAGCAAAAGGGTAATCATCATCTTCCCCCGTTTGCCACACTCCGGGGCTGCTTTCATAACATGAGCCCCATAAAGCCATGCAGCTCTCTCCAAAAGCCCTTCTTGTAGTAGCCAAAAGGCCCAAAGGTAGATCAGAAGAATTTTCAGGTGTATTTTTCTTCTTCCTTATAGGTAAAAGTAAAGGTTTCCTCTTGTCATTGTCTAGTCGTGTCCGACTCTAGGGAGTGATGCTCATCTCAATTTCTAAGCTGAAGAGCTGGTGTTGCCCGTACATACCTCCTAGGTCATGTGTCCAGAATGACTGCATGGAGCGCTGTTACCTTCCTGCTGAAGCAGTACCTAATGATCTACTCATATTTGCATGTTTTTGAACTGCTAAGTTGGCAGAAGCTGGGGCTAACAACGGGATCTCACTTCATCTCCCTGGATTCGAACCACCAACCTTTCGGTCAGGAAGTTCAGCAGCTCAGCAGTTTAATCTGCTGCGCCACTGGGGGCTCCCAAACAGAATTACATCACTGTAATTGGGTAATGGCAGCAGCTCTCACCAGATACATAGTGTTAATTAGCATAGCCATGTATTAATACACTACATATAAAATGGTTTGAGAGAAAAAATGTGGTTACATATAAATATAGGAGTTTTTTAAAATTTAAAATAATAAACCTCTGCTGATACACTGCATGAAAATTTTATGGGCCACCTTTTGGGTGTCACCTATTCCAATGGCGTCACTTGGTGCAGTTCATACCCCCAGCATCGTCTTAGTGATGACACTGTTTCTGATTATAATTAATGTATGGGTAGAAATGGGGCCCCTTGGTTAAACTGCTAAGCTGCTGAACTTGCTGACCAAAAGGTTGATGGTTTGAATCTGGGGAGCAGGGCAAGCTCCCACTGCTAGTCCCAGCTTCTGCCAGCCTAACAGTTTGAAAACATGCAAATGTTAGTAGATCAATAGGTAACACTTATGCGAGAAGGTAACAGCACTCCATACAGTCATGCTGGCCACATGGACTTGGAGGTGTCTACGGACAACCCCAGCTCTTCGGCTTAGGAATGGAGATGAGCATCACCCTCCAGAGTCGGACATGACTAGACTTAATGTCAGGGGAAAACCTTTACCTTTACTATGGGTAGAAAATGTATAAGGATTATTTTGGGAGCTGGAACGCACAAAAGTGGTACGAAAAAGAGCCTGATCTTTAGCCTTGAGCCTACTGAGGCCGCTGGTGTGTGTTTAAAGAGGTCAAGTTGGAGACTAAGCAAAGTCTTGAGTGAATGTAGGATGTCCTCCTGCCAGGACCAGCTAGTGCTTCCCACTCTGAACTCAATTTGCGGGGCTTTTCTTTTGTATTCCCTAGTGGGGAATCCAAGTGAGTTTCCAGCATTGTCCATAGTATTTTAATCATAGAGCCGTGATTAATCACGGGGCTAAAAAAGTCCCCCGGGGTCATGAAGTTCAGTCCCCATTTGAATTCTCATTTGGCTGCTTCCATTTGCTACGACAGGCTTTCAATTTATTGCTGTTGTGATTGCCGGTGCTGTTGTCCCGATCGATTTGCTTTCCTTATCCAGTTTCATCATTAAGGGGTTTTGGCTCCCAAGGTACCAAATGCAAGGGACCTGCATCTCAATTCCCTGCTTCCAAGAGGCTTCCGGCAATAAGAAAAAAATCATAAATATGGGGACAAAAGGTTGATGAAGATATATAAACTAGCCTCTTGATAGGATTTCAAGCATAAGTACACTTGAAAAAAATGTACTTAAAATCTAACTTCTATTGAGTTCAACCAGCATTTCTCAACCTGGGGGTCATGAAGGCATTTCAGAGGGGCCGCCAAAGACCATCAGAAAAGATGTATTTCTGATGGTCTTAAGAACTGCATTGGCAGAGAAGGCTGAAGATGTCTCCGCCTGTCCTTCTCTTCCTTTTTGGAAATAGACAGCAAATCCTCCCATCAATAGTCCTCCTCCACTGTGATTGGCTGGCCTCCCAGCCAAGGGGAGGGCTGTTTCTGAGATTCCAAGCAGGGGAGGGGAGAGCAGATGTGTTTGGAGCATGGAAACATGATGCGCATGTGTGGGGCGAGGGATAGCATGCAAGGGTGGAGGGAGGCTCACGCCAACAAGTCTATTCAAGGCATAGGGGTTCTGTGTGGAAAGTTTGGCCTGATTCTATCATTGGTGGGGTTCTGAATGCTCTTGGATTGTAGGTGAACTATACATCCCAGCAACTACAACTCCCAAATATCAAGGTCTATTTACCCCAAACTCCACCAGTGTTCACATTGAGTATTCGTGCCAAGTTTGGTCCAGATCCATCATTGTTTGAGTCCACAGTGCTCTCTGGATGTAGGTGAACTACAACTCCCAAACTCAAGATCAGTGCCCACCAAACCCTTCCAGTATTTTCTGTTCATCATGGGAGTTCTGTATGCCAAGTTTGGTTCAATTCCATTATTGCTGGAATTCAGAATGCTCTTTGATTGTAACCTGGGACTTTTAGATACTTTTAGATTGTAGGTTGACTATAAATCCCAGCAACTACAACTCCCAAATGATAAAATCAATCCTCCCAATGCCACCAGTATTCAAATTTGGGTATATTAGGTATTTGTGCCAAATTTGGTCCAGGAAATGAAAATACATCCTGCATATTAGATATTTACATTACGATTCATAACAGTAGCAAAATGACAGTTATGAAGTAGCAACGAAAATAATGTTGGGGGTCACCACAACATAAGGAACTGTATTAAGGGTCACAGTATTGGGAAGTTTGAGAAACACTGGGTTAAAACATTGGTTCGGTTAGCCCAATATTGACTCTGTTCTTGCAACTCTATGGCCATACTCTCGACAAGTTTGGAGTTTCGGGAAGAATTGTTCCCTGGTCCTATCTGAGGATCTGATTTTCAAAAATCCAAAATTATCTGATAATCCAAAATTATCTATAGGCACATCCAGGATAGTAAGGCATTTTCATTACATCACTAGCCAGTCATGCACATCTTTTTTTGTAGAGGAATGATTTCCTATGCAGATGGATTTCCATCCTCAGAGCTATCCAGCAAATGCTGGAGAGATAAAGCAGGACTCCAAGTAAGGCCACAGGAAACAGACTATTAATACCTTTGCATATATTTATGTCATAAGACCTATCTATCTCCAGTTTCTTTTCCTAGACATTCCAGTTCCAAAACGCAATGCAAGAATACAAAAATTGCTGTGTGTAGCAAATATCTTTTTCTTCCTTCCACCAAGTTAATTCTTTCCCTTGAAGCTTTTTAAACTTTCGCTGTCTTAATCACTATCCCATGCTGGTGGTTTTAAAGTTTTGCCTTATTTCTTGATCTGGTTTAACTCCTTGCAAGTATTGTTGGAGCATGCAAGAAATCAGTTAGTGTGTGTGTCAACTGTAAAATAAGATGCACGAAGCTGATTGGCTGGACTACATCCGGGGAGATAGCTGAGCCTGGGACCTTTAGATACTGTTACATTTTTGTTCAGGCTTGAGCTATTCTGGTGCAAAGAGAGAGAGAGAGGTTTGAAGACAGAAGCAGAGAGAGACAGATTTTGGGGTGCACTCTCGCTTCATGAGCTGCTAAAGGAGTTTATCAACATGAACAGAGAAAGACCATTTTAAACCTCTCATAAAAGGACATTATGTGAGTTGGTGCAACTGAACACATTGTGTATGTATTCTTCTGAACTAAGAAGAATAAATTACTTGTTTTTTATGCATATTTTCTTTCTCTGGCAAGGCAGTGTGTGGGCTGATCAAATGTAAACTACACATTATTTTCATTTAGCCACAAATGTGATTACCCCCACAAGCCAAACATCTGTCAGTTTTGGAAACATGGCAGCTCAGATTGATGCCGGACGCAGTTTATCTTTTTGGGGGCTTATCATGTGTCCCCACCTTCAAACAACCCCCACAGCTTCCAATTTTGGAAAATGGATAAGTCAGGATCTGCATTTTTATGGGGCCTGTGCTACAAATGGAGCAGCATTATTATTCCCTGAATATTCCACTGGGTGCCACTACAGCTAAATTGTCTAAAACACGCAGGTGTTGGATGCATGTTTTATGCGCTTTATGGCCATTCCCCCCAAAATGCAAAATCCCCAAGTGCATTAGCTAACATTGCTCTCAACAAAGTCCCCGGCTGAATCATAAGCAGGAACTATTGTTGTCCTTGTGTGATAAAATCTAACAAATGCCCCATACTGTGTGAAACTGGCGCAAACTAGCAGGCATTTAGTTAAGCATTTTCTAAAATAGCTACAAAATCTTTGGTCCATTAAGAGCAAGCACCACCTTGGACTTTCCCATCTGGTATGACCTGACAATAGCAAGCCGCAGTTCTGTGCGAAGAGTGCTAACAGTAGCATCCGCACTGCGTCACACCAGCAAGACATATGCTGCGTTGTTGCCTATGCAGTATGTGACATATGCCACACTTGGTTCCTACAGTGACATGAAAATCCTGATCCCAGGTATATCAGGGTTAGCTTACGGTCTGATACCTTCAGAGACTCAATTCTACATGTGTCTTAATTGCTGGGTTGCACATTGTTTGCATAATCAGAATTGGGTGCAGTTATTTAGAAGGAAAGAGTTGGATTTAGGCTTTCCTAAATGTGTTTCATTGGCATTCTTTACAAAGCCCCACAAGCTGCATTCATGCTTAAAGATAAATAAATGTCCTTTTGAGGGACCACAGCTGGAGAATTCTGAGAGTTATAGTCCAAAATGAAATATTCTGCATTCTGGTTTAATGCTGCAAGCTCCTCTGGGCCTCTGCCCTGTTATATATGGCTTGTGAGCATGTTGAGTAGTGCGCGGGATAAAATTAGAAAAGAGACATTTCAAAATAGACTGTCTGTTTCAGCCAATTTTATATTTGGATTATGGATGTGGGAAATGCAAAATGTATATATATCAGGCTGGCTGCCAAGTGAGATTTTTCTGATATGCCAACAGCTGTGTCACCAGTAAAAAATAAATCGTGTACCAAAGCCTTCATGGTGGCCAGCTGGCTTTCCTGAAATCGTTTCCAACTTCATTGGGATTTCCTAGCTACTGTCAACTAAAATGAACTGTCCAAGAACTAAATCCAAGAACTAAGTGAACTTAAAATGAAAAATAAACCCAATAACAATATTTGCGATGTGTTGCTGTGAATTGTCCGGGCTGTATGGCCATGTTCCAGAAGCATTCTCTCCTGATGTTTTGCCAAGAACTATGACAGGCATCCTCGGAGGTTGTGGGGTCTGTTGGAAACCAGGCAAGTGATGTTTATATATCTGTGGAATAATAATAATAATAATAATAATAATAATAATAATAATAGAACTCTTGTCTGTTTGAGGCAAGTGTGAATGTTGCAGTTAGTCACCTTGATTAGCATTTAATGGCCTTGTAGCTCCAAAGACTGGCTGATTGCTACCTGGAAGGATCCTTTGTTGGGAGGTGTTAGAGCCCCCGGTGGCGCAGTGGGTTAAACCCCTGTGCCGGCAGGACTGAAGACGGACAGGTCACAGGTTCGAATCCAGGGAGAGGCGGATGAGCTCCCTCTGTCAGCTCCAGCTCCTCATGCGGGGACATGAGAGAAGCCTCCCACAAGGATGATAAAAACATCAAATCATCCAGGCGTCCCCTGGGCAACGTCCTTGCAGACGGCCAATTCTCTCACACCAGAAGCGACTTGCTCCTGACACGACAAAAGCTGGCCCTGATTTATTCTTGTCTGGAATTCCCTTTTTTTTAGTGTTGCCCTTTATTTACTGTTCTGATTTTAGAGTTTTCTATAATACAGGTAGCCAGATTTTGTTAATTTCCATGGTTTCCTCCTTTCATCCTTGTGTATTTTTTGTGTAGTCTGACATGGTAGTTGTTAGAGTGGTCCAGTATTTCTGTGTTCTCAGTCGAATTCCAAACAAAGGATCCCCCCAGGTAGCAATCACCTAGGGTTTGAAGCTGCAAGGCCATTCAATGCTAATCAAGATGGCCAATGGAAACATTCACACTTACCTCCAACAGGCAAGAGTTATTTCTCGCAACCTGGACATTATTCCACAGATACATAAACCTCACTTGCCTTGTTTCCAACAGACCTTACAACCTCTGAGGATTCCTGCCATAGATGTGGGTGAAACATCAGGAGAGAATGCTTCTGGAACATGGCCATACAGCCCAGAAAACTCATAGCAACCCAGTGATTCCAGCCTTAGACAACACAGTATTGGCAATATTTTCAAATTAATGTACAACAGTATTATCAACTCTTGAGTTGTTAAGCAGCTCAAATCTAATGATTTGCATGATGTTAATACACATCTGTCAGGCTCACCAAAAGTCTGTAAAGGGGTATTTGTAGTATTTTAATACCATATTCTACCCATCGTATAACCAGCCTTTGTGTTTGGGCCGAGAGAGGCTAAACAGGATTTTGAACCCAGGTTAAAGCAGAAAAGATGATCTGTTATACCAAAAATGAGTATAACAGATCATCTTTTCTGCTTTAACCTGTTAGGAATTGTGGGAGCTGAAGTCCAAAACACCTGGAAGGCCAAAGTTTGCTCATGCCTGTGTTATACCACACTGGCTTTGAATTTAATTGGCTCCTTTGCAAAAGCAAAAGGAGCCTAGATTAAAAACAAACAAGACGAACCAACTACTCTGACTCAAAATGTGAGCCCCATTTGCCATACCAGCAGGAGCGAAATAATGTATTTTCTTTTCAGTCATTAGTACTTTGTCAACACATTTTCTTCTGCTGTGCTTTCAAAATTGTCTTGATGTAATGTCGAAAAACAAGATGAAGAAACTGGAACTGGACTTTTCTCTGTTCCTGGATGTAGTGATCCCGTATGTTTGCTCAAAGCTCAATTACCAGCTGTCTTGGTGAAATATTGCAGAGAAGTATTTATCTACTCACTACCTCTGCTTGGCATAGAGGGAAGCCGATTATTACAGAAATAATTTGTTGGAGGTGTCTTGCACCGTTGAACTCCAGACTGAATCTAAAGCTGTGCTTCTAACAAACCATTTCTTCACGGATATGTTTGCCAAATTGATTCTGACAGGATTCTTGCACCCTTAACTCCTAGAAGACTTAAGGTTTTGATATCTCATGGGGAGAAAGGTCATGTAATCACAGAACTGGAGAGTAGGAGGGGATTCCAATAGTCATCTAGACTGACCCATTGCTGATGTGAGAAAATATCTCAAATAGCAATAGCAATTCAATGTTTTTGCCACGCAAGTCAATCCTTGACAGATAGTTGACTGTCAGGAAGTTCTTCTTAGATCCAAAATCTCTATCATTCCAGTTTTAATCTACTGGTTCTTCAACTTCTCAACCTTTATATATTCAAAGATGGCTATCACATCCTCTCTCAGTCTTCTCTATTCTAATCAAAGCATATTCAGATCCTTCAACCATTCCTCAAGCTCAGAGAAAGGCATGGGCAAACCCCCTCTGAACAAATCTTGCCAAGACAACCCCATGAAAGTGTCACCATAAGTAGGAAACAACTTGAAGGCATGCAACAACAACCAATATCAGATGTACAGGGATATAGAATCATAGAATCATAGAGTTGGAAGAGACCTCGTGGGCCATCCAGTCCAACCCCATTCTGCCAAGAGGCAGGAAAATTGCACTCAAAGCACCCCCAACAGATGGCCATCCAGCCTCTGTTTAAAAGCCTCCAAAGGAGGAGCATCCACCACATTCCAGGGCAGAGAGTTCCACTGCTGAACTGCTCTCACAGTCAGGAAGTTCTTCCTCATGTTCAGGCAGAATCTCCTTTCTTGTAGTTTGAAGCCATTGTTCTGCATCCTAGTCTCCAGGGCAGCAGAAAACAAGCTTGCTCCCTCCTCCCTATGACTTCCTCTCACATACTTATACCCATGATCGGCCACTCTTCCCTTGGTCGTCCCCTCTTCCTTTGAGGCCATTGTTCTGTGTCCTAGTCTCCAGGCAGTGGTTCTCAACCTGTGGATCCCCAGATGTTTTGGGCCTTCAACTCCCAGAAATCCTAACAGCTGGTAAACTGGCTGGGATTTCTGAGAGTTGTAGGCCAAAAACATCTGGGGACCCCAGGTTGAGAACCACTGCTCCAGAGCATCAGAAAACAAGCTTGCTCCCTCCTCCCTATGACTTCCTCTCACATATTTATACATGGCTATCATGTCTCCTCTCAGCCTTCTCTTCTTCAGACTAAACATGCCCAGCTCTTTAAGCCACTCTTCATAGGGCTTGTTCTCCAGACCCTTCACCATTTTAGTCACCCTCCTCTGGACACATTCCAGCTTGTCAACATCTCTCTTCAATTGTGGTGCCCAGAATTGGACACAGTATTCCAGATGTGGTCCGACCAAGGCAGAATAGAGCATGGGTAGCATGACTTTCCTGGATCTAGACACTAGACTCCTATAGATGCAGGCCAGAATCACATTGGCTTTTTTTGCCGCCGCATCACATAGTTGGCTCACGTTTAACTTGTTGTCCATGAGGTCTCCAAGATCTTTTTCACATGTACTGCTCTTGAGCCACGTGTCCCCCATTCTGTATCTTTGCATTTCACTTTTCTGCCTAAGTCGAGTATCTTGCATTTGAGTGGAGTATCTTGCATATATCCAGTTCATGACCATAAGAGATAACAAGAGGACAATAACCTTTTGTTATGGTCTTGATTCACATTGGGGACCCACACTACTAACTTATTTTAAAAAATCAAGGTATTGCTCATTGCATGCATGGTATCATGTCCACTTTGGCTATTTAGTGCCAGCAAGCATACTTACTAATAGATAAGTATGCTGATAGGAAGAAAATAAACTCATTTTGAGATGTTGTATTGGAGAAGAGTTCTTTGAATATCATGGACTGCTGAAGAGACAAATAAATAGCTTCTAGAACAAATCAGGCCTGAACTCTCCCTAGAAGTAAAAAAGACTAAACTGAGGCTATCGCACTTTGGTCATATCATGAGAAGAGATTAATCAATAGAAAGAATAATTCTTGGGATGATAGAAGGCAGTAAGAAAAGAGGAAGACTCTATTTCAAATGGATAGACCCAATTAGGGTCCTAAGCTTGCAAGACCTGAGTGTTTTCTCCTTCATAGGATTGCTACAGGTTGAAGACAACCCGAAGGCTGTTAACAACAACAAAAGCAGGTTTCAGATTTACAACATGTGGTTTTACAATAAGAGTGCAAAGTCCACCAACTGGAGCCAGGTGCCAAACAATGGTAAGGTACAAAGTCAATTGTAAAACGATGGCTAGGATGTGAAGCCAGATTCATGGTGCATTCCTTATTTGTTTACTATGATAAAGAACAAATCTATACCTCATTTGCAGTTTTGTACCTGAAAACCACTGACTTTAACACAAAACTCTGGGCAACAGAGCTGCACCAAGATATTGCCAAACCACAATCTTCTGATCTTATCATTGAGGACTATGGAGCCTTGGAGATGGCAATTACATGATTTATTGTTTTTATATGCAGTGTTATTTGCCATTGTTAAAGATATTACGAGAAGAAGAAACTCTTGCCAATTCATTACCTCCCAACTAGCACTTCAGTAATGGGCATGGGAAGGTACGGCAAAGGATTCTGCGGAAAACCCATAAGCCCATTCTTCTTAAGTGAACTCACGTCTTCTTCTAACATCCTTCATTAAACAAGGTCGCCATAAAAAGGTAAGGAGTGAAAATGAGGCAATGCCTGGCTTTTATGGAGGTGTCATTGACACCGGTGTGCCTTTTGGATTCGTTAGTTAATTACTCCCAAACAATTACACATTCAAGTACTGAGAAACATTTCCCATCGCTGCACTTTCTAGCAAAAGTCATAGGCTATGTTTTGCCTATAGAAAGTCCCAAGTTCAGTCCCCAGAAACTCCTTATCTGAGGCCTCAAATAATCATTGCCAATCAGAAGAAACAGGTAAAGGTAAAGGTTTCCTCGACAATAAGTCTAGTTGTGTCTGACTCTGGGGTGGTGCTCATCTCCATCTCCATAAGCTGAAGAGCAGGTATTGTCCTTAGACACTCCAAGGTCATGTGGTCAGCATGACGACATGGAGCGCCGCTACCTATTGATCTACTCACAATTTGCATTTTTCTAACTGCTAGGTTGGCAGAAGCTGGGCCTAACAGCAGGAGTTCACCCTGCTCCCCGGATTCAAACTGCCAACCTTTCATTCAGCAAGTTCAGCAGCTCAGTGGTTTAACCTGTTGCGCCACCAGTGGGCCCACAGAAAAAATAACCAAGTCCTAAATTACAAATAGGCTCGATACAAGTTTCCTACACATGCAGGTTTCCTGGGTAGATCGGTCTGTGGCACAGCTTTCCAAACTGTGTGTTGTGAAATGTTAGTGTGTCGGCAACAGTGTGTAGGCGTGTCACATGAATGTAACAAGAAACCTCTCAGTCTATGCAAAATAAGCAATAAACCATATAGCTTTGTAAATATAATTCAAAGGTTTTCATGAGATGTGTTGTATGTATCCCCATACACTTTGTTATTGCAATTTACGTATGTGTTTGTATGTCTTATAAAGGGACTGGTAAAACTTTAGGTTTGCTAGTAAAACTGAATTACTGTGTCGTGAAATGATACATGACTAAAAAAGTGTGCCACCAACAGGAAATGTTTGGAAACCTCTGATCTAAGGCATGACTAACATAGATAAGAAGAAGAAGAACTTTATTTTTCTACCCCGCCTCTATCTCCCCGAGGGGACTCAGGGCGGCTAACATGGGGCCAAGCCCGGCAACATACAATTAAAAACAAAACAATAGCAAGTTACCAATTAAAAAACACAAAACAGCATAACAGTAATAAACAAACATCAAGCAACAGCAACCCAAAAATTTTGGAGGGGTGAGGAGGCCAACATACGAAGTGATTTAAAAGGTAAGTAGTTCGATAAGGTGGATAGGAATATAACTGGTACAGGAGACAACATGAAAACAGTGCAATTTGACAGGAATAGGATCATCTCAGTTTAACATACATATATGAATAATGATGTAATATAGGAATTCAGGTTAAATAGTTAAAATAAATCACAGTACAATCATTTATCATAGGGGTCATCAGTCGAAGGCACAACGGAACATCCACGTCTTTAGTTCCTTACAGAATGTGGCTAGGGAGGGTGCCTGCCTAATCTCCCTAGGGAGGGAGTTCCAGAGACAGGAATGATGATGCTAGATCACCAATGTGGTGACTGGCAGTGGTGAAAATCGCTTCCTTTATGCTAAAATTGAGTCTGACACCTTGGCCTGACACTAACATTTTTATAAACATGGACACACAACTCCCAGTTGTCACCATGGGTGAATGGAGACTGTGGATGCATATACACTGTAGAATGTAGAATGAATGCATTTTGACAGCACTTCAACTGCCATAGCTTAATACTATGGAATCATGAGATTCATAGTTTTATAAGGTCTTTAGGCTTTTCTGCCAAATAGTGCTTGATACCCCACCAAACAAAAACTTCCAGGATTCCAAACCATTGAGCCAGGGCAGTTAAAGTGCTGTCAGACTGTATTCATTTTACAGCACTGGTTCCCAACCTGTGGTCCGTGGACCACAAGTGGTCCACAAGAACAAAAATGTGGTCCACAGCCTCACCATTACTACACCGCTGCCTCGAAACCAGATGGCAACAAGAGCGACTGGTCTCGCGAAACCTCTTATAGTGCTGAGGCAACGGGGATGTCAGGAGGGGAGAAGCTGACTATCCACAAAAGATTACTATTAACACATCAGCTCTAGATTATTAAATATGGTTTTCTGTAGGTGAGTGGATAGTGACTACTGGATGGCATATGTTCTGCATCAGAAACTACAGCTGATGTGGTCTATCCAATGCAGTTTTATTAATCAGTACCCAAATAACCAAACCAAATCTAAAGTTGACCAACAACTGATTCGTAACCATTTCAGTACTAATGTTGGAGAATGGTCTGTGGTCAAAGTAGGCCTGGTCAAGTGGTCCCTGGTCAAAGTGGTCCCAGGTTAAGTGGTCCCTGGTCAAGTGTTCCCTGGCCAAAAAAAGCCTGGGAACCACTGATGAAGAACAATTATAGTTTCCCCTCTGCATCCACGAATTCTCCATTCATGAATTTTAAAGTTGACCAACAACTGATTCATAATCATTTTGGTACTAATGTTGGAGAGTGGTTCCTGGTCAAGTGGTCCTTGGTTTAAAAAAAAGCTTAGGAACCACTGTTCTATACTATTTAGATGCATCCTCTGCAGTCACTTGCATTTGCCTATGCCTTCCCCTCCTCTTCCCCTCCTGCTGAGTCAAAGGAATGCAAACTACTTTTGCACTTTTAACTCAATTTGTAGCAGCTCTAGGAAGCAGTAGACAAAAAGGAAAAGTGAAAGGAGGAGAGAGAAAGTGGAACATTTTTAAAGTAGTTGGAAAAACTGGGATACTAGAGGCACAACAAGGACTGTTCCAGCCTCATTGGGACAGTTGGAGAGTATGAATTTTGCAGTCTATCACTCAATCAGTCGGTGACTAAATGGGTCAGATTTGCTTTCCTTTTAATTCCAGAAGTTATCACTGGCTCCCAACCAGCCATGATCAGATAGTAAGATTGTTAAAGCCAGGAAAAACAAACTAATGAACATACTGTTCTCAAAACTCAGAGATTAAACCAGCTTGAAATGTGTGTGACATGCCCCCCCCCCCCCCCACTCCAAGTTTTTTCAACGACAAATGTACAAATACTAGGGAGGAACTAAGATCCACATTCATCACACATGCCTTGTGTTGTTGTTGGCACAGAGTTTAATTTGGTGAGAAAATATTGCTTCCCATCAAGAGAAGCTATTCTGCCTCATTAACTCCTGAACAAGCCCTGCACCCCCCTGGCATCCCATCCCAGGCCCATAACCTGGAAACTTTAAAGAGAAGCATCAATGAAGGGGGAAAAAAACTTCATTGTTGGATGGCTAAATCAACACACTTTTTAAAAAGGCCACAAACAGCACTATACATTAAATTTACTGGGGAAGATAATTCTTGTGTATGTTTTGCTTTTGTGTTTTTTCCTAAATGCAATTTGATATACTGAATTGATATCTGTCATTTTTGTTTTCCTGCATTTATTTTGTTGCCCCAAATTTTTCTGAAATTAAGCAAAGAGTACTAATAAGATTGCTGATAGTAATGTGGTGCTTGGGAAGTAGTAGATACCACGGCTTGCCAAAAAGACAAATACATGGCCCAAGAACAAGTCAAGTCCAAACTTTCCCCTAGAAGCCAAAATGACTAAACTGAGACTCAAGGAACAGGAATCAAGGAACATGAAAGGCACTGCAGACTACTTCAACCAAAGAAGTCTGCCATAGCACAGCACTTGATGAACCAACCTGGGCATCGTATATTCCTTGAGAACACAGAAAAGTTGGACCATTCTGACAGCTACCATGTCAGACTTTACAGAGAAGCCATTGAAATCCACAAGCATGTGGACAATTTCTACAGAAAGGAGAAAACCATGAAAATGAACAAAATCTGGCTACCAGTATTAAAAAACCTCAAACAGGTCAGTAAAGAATGAACACTAAAAAAACAGGGGAAATCCAGACAAGAAACAATCAGGACCAGCTAATCACCTCCAAACAAAGGATTTTCCCAGGCAGGAAACAGCCAAGACTTGAAGCTACAAGGCCATTAAATGCTAATCAATGTGGCCAAATGCAACATTCACACTTGCCTTAAACAGACAAGAGTTCTTTCTCCCACCCTGGACCTTCCACCTTCCACTTTCCTGGTTTCCAACAGACCTCACAACCACTGAGGATGCCTGCCATAGATGCAGGTGAAACATCAGGAGAGAATGCTTCTGGAACATGGCCACACAGCCCGGAAAACTCACAGCAATCCAGTGATTCTGGTCGTGAAAGCCTTCGTTGATACATTAAACTGAGGCTATCCTATTTTGGACATATTACAAGAAGACTCGCCAGAAAAGACAATAATTCTCAATTAAGAAAGCCATAGCACCGAGTTTGCAAGATCTGAGCAAGGCAGTTGATTGGCCATCTTGGAGGTGTCTCATTCACAAGGTCACCATAAGTCAGAGTTGACTTTATGGAAATCAACAATTGACAGTATGGAGATAGTATAGTATAGCAGTTTGATTATAAGTCTGAGAAACCATGGTTTAAATCCTTTCTCAGCCAAGGAAACCCACCAGGTGATCTTAAGAAGGTTGTTGTTGTTGTTGTTGTTGTTGTTGTTATTATTATTATTATTGCCATAGTGGGAAACCCAAAAAAGCTTGTGAAGAAAACACTGGCCCCTTCTGCATTATATGGTCAGTGTAGGCTCATATAATGCAGTTTAGGCCCCTTCTACACTGCCATATAATCCAGATTATTCTAGCAGATAATCCACAGTATTTTCTTTGAACTGAAATATATGAGTATACACTGCCAGTTATAATCCAGTTCAAAGCAGATAATCTGGATTTTATATGGCAGTGTAGATGAAACCTCCGTTAAACTAAATTTGGGACACTGAACGGCATTATATGATTCTACACTGACCACATAATGCAGTTTCAAACTGAATTATATGGCAGTGTAGATGGGGCCACCATGGTAGTTTTACTGTGAATTGGAGTGACTTGAAGGCACGTACCAACATGGATATGGAGTTGGGTTTGGATGCAGTTCATTTCTTGGATATCCACAACAGGAACCATTTATCTCAATGGACATGCACTTTTCAGCCACTTAGTCATTTCATTTTGCAAAAAGCAAAGAAAAAAAACAAAGCTGCAACCTTTCTTTAATTCTTCTACTCTTTAATAGATTTCCCTGGCATTCTACCATTCACACACACACACACACACACATCTTTTGTGCCCAGGCCAATAGAAGAAGTCACTGTTGGAGACAACCTTCCTCCAAGGAAGCTATCCTTGTTAAAGCAGCTTGTATCTTATTCCAAAAGCAATTTCCTCTTTTCCTCCTCAAGCCTAGCCATCTCTGCTTTACAGCCAGGCCTTGTAATTTCACATCTGCTGCCAAGAGTCACTGCACAGCCTGGTCGAAAATTTACGGTAGCTGGGCAGCTTCAGCGGAGAGCGCGCCAGCGGGGGATATAAATAACCACGGCCAGCCAATCTTCCTTTCACAAGGATCCAACATTATACTTTGGAAGATGGATCTCATCTTTTTTGTTGCTTTGGGGCTTTTGTTTCAGCTGCCGCTGCTTCGTGGCTACGAACCTAAAACAACCCCTCTCCTGCTGCCTCTTCCTTCATTTGGTGACTTGTGATAAATGACAAAGCTCCAAGGCAAAATATTTCCCCAGGTCTCCTGTCCCCCTTGCCAGTCGAAACCATTCTCGATGATGATTTGCACACCTTTGGCTGCAACCCACCAGGCAAGGTTGCTTTCACACAGCTCCCTGATTTATTTCAATGCGGCATGTGTGGGGACAGGGGAATCACACGTCCTTCTGCGCCCTTCAGATTTATTTCGTGAAATTTATACCCCCGCGAGGGGGGATAGCTCCACAGAAGAGCACATGCTCTGCATGCTATTAGTCCTCTGGCTCAGTCCCTCCATACTTAGATAGAAAGATTTTAGACTTATGACTTCCTTAGACCATCTGAAACAAGGTGTATCAGCGGTCTGGACCAGGAGCCCCCGGAGGTGCGGTGGGTTAAACCCCTGTGCCGGCAGGACTGAAGACCGACAGGTCGCAGGTTCGAATCCGGGGGAGAGGCGGATGAGCTCCCTCTATCAGTTCCAGCTCCTCATGTGGGGACATGAGAGAAGCCTCCCACAAGGGTGATAAAAAATCTTCCGGGCGTCCCCTGGGCAACGTCCTTGCAGATGGCCAATTCTCTCACACCAGAAGCGACTTGTAGTTTCTGAGGTCGCCCCTGACATGACAAAAAAAAAAAAGCAGTCTGGACCATCCTGGCAACATCACAAGTTCAGCTCTCAAAGTAGTAAAACGTTGTTCGTAGGCTTTCAAGTCTTTCTGACTTACAGCAATATTAGGTCAAGCCTATTACAGACAAGATTTGTCTGTGATAGGCTTGACCTAATATTACTTGACCTAATATTGACAAGATTTGTGGTGGAATGAAAATCACACGTGGTTCACGTCTTTACCAATTCACACACTGCCTTGCTGGAAAAAAGATATGCCATGCAGATGTTCAGTAAAGAGTAAGGTGTTTACTCTTTGTTATGCAGAGCAACATATATACAGTCACGTGAACAGTTGCATTGACTCACACAATGTCATTTGAGAGAGATTCAAATAGTCCTTGGGTGTCCATGTGAAAGATCTCCTTCCAGCAGTCCAGAAGCAGAAAATGTACAAACTGTCTTAGCAAGCTCCTGCACAGAAAACCTAAACATGTAACTGTTGCCAAAACTCCCAGGCTCAGCTAGCATCCCAGGCATAGCTCAACCAATCAGCTTCGTGCTTTGCATTTTTCAGTTAACACACTCACCCACTTTTTTTACATGCTCCAACAAGATTGTTTCAGAGAGCATTTGCTGTTGCCTTCCTCAATCTGTTCTCTTGCAGCTACTGCATTGTGCAAGCAAATAAACACATAACTTCATGGAGGAATCCTTTTTTTACACCTTGCAATGCTGGCACTTTGTTGATGCAAATTCCTATGACCAGTCTTCCACAGTCTTGTTTCCAAACCATGTTTTCCCTGCCCTGTTTGTGCATCCTATGCTTCCCTATATTTCCTCCTCCCCTATTTGTAATAATTGCACAGTTGCACAATTTTAGTGTTCTCATGAGATCTTCCTCTGGTTTGTAATATCAGGGCTGCAGCAGAAGGACAGAGGAATTGAAGAAGAACAACAATATTGGATTCACTGACATTTCCCGCATCAGTGAAAAGAGACATTCCAATCTTGATTCAAGTGCAGAGGTATAATGTTGCATGGCAAACTCTACCCAATAGTGTTTTTATCCTGCTGTAATTGGATGTGGGAGTTCTGATGTGCCAAGTTTGGTTCAATTCCATCGTTGGTGGAGTTCAGAATGCACGTTGATTGTAGGTGAACTTTAAATCCCAGCAACTACAACTCCCAAACATCACGGTCTATTTTCCCCAAACTCCACCACTGTTCGTATTTAGGTATTCATGTCAAGTTTGGTCCAGATCCATCATTGTTTCACAGTGCTCTCTGGATATAGGTGAACTACAACTCCCAAACTCAAGGGCAATGCCTATCAAACATTTCCAGTATTTTCTGTTGGTCATGGGAGTTCTGTGTGCCAAGTTTGGTTCAATTTCATCGTTGGTGGAGTTTAGAATGCATGTTGATTGTAGGTGAACTATAAATCCCAGCAACTACAACTCCTAAACGTCAAGGTCTATTTTCCCCAAACTCCACCAGTGTTCGCATTTAGGTAGTCATGTCAAGTTTGGTCCAGATCCATCATTGTTTCACAGTGCTCTCTGGATGTAGGTGAACTACAACTCCCAAACTCAAGGGCAATGCCTACCAAACCCTTCCAGTACTTTCTGTTGGTCATGGAAGTTCTGTGTGCCAAGTTTGGTTCAATCCCATCATTGATGGGGTTCATAATGCGCTTTGATTTTAGGTGAACTATAAATCCCAGCAACTACAACTCCCAAATTACAAAAACAATCCCCCCACCCACCCCACCAGTATTCAAATTTGGACGTATTGGGTATTTGTGCCAAATTTGATCTAGTGAATGAAAATACATCCTGCATATCAGATATTTACATTCTGATTTATAACAGCAGCAAAAGTAGAGTTATGAAGTAGCAATGAAAATAAATGTTATGGTTGGGTGTTGCCACAACATGAGGAATTGTATTAAAGTGTCACGGTGTTAGGAAGTTTTAGAAACAATGTACTAGCAGAACATAAACTTTGTAGTTTTGTAGTTTCAGGTCCAGCTTCCTTACATTTCCTCCTAATGTTTTTTTAAAAAGTAATATTTCAGGTAACTTCATAAAGGAGTTTGTTTAGAGCCACTACTAGTCAAGATGTGTCAAAAGCATTTGACTTAATGGGCTTCTCTGAGTTGAGCTGGAGAAATTCGCTGAATGCCAGCCAGGGGTCAGAGCTGAGAAAAGAAGCCAAGAGAGGAAAAAGGTTGATCATCAGCCCATGAGGCCACTTAATACCAATCTTAAAGGGTCTGCCCTGGCTGCCAATATGTTTCCGGTATGGATTCAAGACACTGCTGGTGATATTCCAAGACCAAAAAGCATTTTAATGAGTCAAAGAGCACAAGCAGAGAAAAGAGAATATTACACTATAGAACACAATTTCTGTTCCTGGATTATAAGTGTCATTTTCAAATTGATTCTATTATAAAAACATGGGAAAAGTTTAATGTACTGTCGAAGGCTTTCATGGCCGGAATCACTGGGTTGTTGTAGGTTTTTCTGGGCTATATGGCCATGTTCTAGAGGTATTTTCTCCTGACGTTTCGCCTGCATCTATGGCAAGCATTCTCAGAGGCAGTGAGGTCTGTTGGAAGTAGGAAAATGGGTTTATATATCTGTGGAATGACCAGGGTGGGGCAAAGTGACGCCGGACTTGTGTCTGCTGGAGCTAGGTGTGAATGTTTCAACTGACCACCTTGATTAGCATTTAATGGTTTGGAAGTGCCTGGGAGAAAAAGTTTATTACACTGCAAAAATTTTGCAGGACACCCCACAGTACATTTTGCTATAGTTTTTCAATCATATCTCATTAAGGCTTAATCAATTCAACCCAGTTTGCGGCAGCCACAAAAAAGAAGTTTCTGGAGTATAATGACTACTTTTTTTTTTTTTTTAATTTTATTATTACAATGTAAAAAACAGACAATACAAGACAAAAACAAGACGAGACAATACAGCTAGAAGTACAGACAATAGACTAACTTGACTGAATAGACATAACAACCTAGAGACCGGAGTCGCCTAAGCACACTTTAGTCTAGATTTATTAGTATACTAACCTCTTCATAGTGCTTATCTTCTCCCAGTACAGATATACTACTAAACACAGAAATTAAAAAGGGGAAAAAGAGGTTTACCCCCTCTAATTTAGACTTCCTCTCCGTTCTACTCTGGTATTTTATGGGGAGTGAAAACCCCCTCTTATTCTGTTTCCTTAGACGTTTTTCTTTTCTTTTTCTTCATCTTTTCACCTTATATATAGCATCTACGAGTTCCTACTTACTATGATACGGATGTTAATATCTTTGTGCTCTGTTATTTTAACGTGTGTTTATTTGCTTTATTTAATCTTTCTCTTTTTAGATTCCTTGTTCTTATATTTAGATATATTCTACCTTTTCTCATATTCCTGGTTTATGTTTCCATATGTGTTACTGTCTTCTTATAGTATGGAGTAATTTGGTTTCCTTTATCATGTTGTATTAATAAACTGATAGCTTTATTTTCTTTTTCCCGAGCCATTCCTTGATCGGAGTCCAGTTTGTTGCGGTTATGGGTGTGTTGCGTGAGACCGCGAGGATATACGATAGATGGTCCATATTCATTGTATCAATTATCTTCTCTATCCAATCTATCTCTGACGGTATTTCCTTTAATCTCCAAACCTTGGCTAGCAGTATGCGAGCTGCTGTAGTCAAGTATACAAACAGTTTTTCCGTTTCTTTGTCCCACCTCTCATCTGATAGCCCCAAAAGAAAGGATTCAGGTTTCAGAGGGATGTTTTTTTTAAGAATTTTTTGGCAGTTCTCCTGTATGATCTTCCAATATTCCTTTATGTTTTTGCACGACCACCACATGTGGTGGAATGTCCCTTCTTCTAATCCGCATTTCCAGCATTTGTTGTTCATATTTTTAGAAAACTTTGCTAATTTAGCAGGCGTTAAATACCATCGGTGTATTATTTTAAACCAATGTTCCTTGAAACCGTAGGAATATGTAAATTTCATTTTCCTATTCCAGATTGTGTTCCATTCGTCCAGCGAGATCGATCTCCCAATTGATCTTGCCCACTTAATCATGTAGTCCTTAACTCGTTCTTCCTCCGTTGCCCAATCAAGAAGTAGTTTATATGCTTTTGTTATAAACTTTTTTTGGGGATTTTCTAGGAGTCTATCCCAGGCCGTTGGATTTTCCATGAATCCCTTTTTGTTGTCTATCTTGAAATATTCTTTTAATTGCCAATACTGGAGCCAAGTGGTGTTACCGAGTTGTTCTTTTAGGGCTTCCTGTGATTTGATTTTGATTTCCTTTCCCTCTCTTGTTGTTATATCTTTGTACGCCGGCCACGATCTCCAGCCCAATTCCTTCCTCTGGTGGGCTTCCAGGGGAGAATACCAAAGTGGTGTCTTGGGGTACATCCTTTCTTTATGTTGATCCCATACTTTTAAAAGGGCCGCTCGAATAAAATGGTTTCGAAAATTTTTCTCCACCCTTGCCTTGTTGTTCCACAAATAGGCGTGCCACCCAGTTCTGAGATCGTGGCCTTCTAACATGAGTAATTTTTTGTTTTTTAATTGAATCCAGTCAGTGATCCATTCCAGACAACATGCCTCGTAATATACTTTAAGGTCGGGCAGTCCTAAACCTCCGCGTCTTCTGTCGTCAGTCATGTTTACATGGTTGATTCTGGGTTTTTTATTATTCCAGATGAATTTTGAAATGTCCTTCTGCCAGTCTATAAATATCTGCTTTTTCCTAATTATCGGAAGGTTTTGAAATAGGTGTAACATTTTCGGGAGTACATTTGACTTTATTATCGAGATTCTGCCTAGCAAAGAGAGATTCATGTGTTGCCAGTTCTTCAGCTTTTCCCTTATCTCTTTCCACTTCGCTTCATAATTGTTTTTAAGTAATTGTGAGTTTTTTGCTGTTATGTGAATTCCCAGGTATTTTAATTTTGATGTTATCTGTAGTCCAGTGGCTTTTGTCAACTTCTCCTTTCTTTCTTTTGAGATGTTCTTAGTGAGTATCATGGATTTTGATTTGTTGATTTTGAGACCGGAAACTTTACCGAATTCTTCTATCTTCTTGATCCAAAGGTTGATGTTGTCCAAAGGATCTTGTACCGTACACACTAGATCGTCTGCGAATGCTCTAAGTTTATAGCATTCTTTTTGAATCTTTATCCCTTTCAATCTGGTGTCCTCTCTGATCTCATTTAATAGTGTTTCTAGAGCTAAAATAAAAAGAAGGGGCGATAGAGGACAGCCCTGTCTCGTACCCTTTCCTATATTTAGACTCTTTGATTCCAGACCATTAATCTTTATAGAGGCCTTTTGTTCAGTGTAGATGGCATTTACTGCATTTAGGAAATTAAATCCCACATCCATCTCTTTAAGTATGGATTTAAAGAAATTCCAATCTAAGTTGTCGAACGCCTTTTCGGCGTCTACCGACAGGATCGCAAGTTCTTTTTGGCTGTGGATTTCGTGGAATTCAATGATGTCCAGGATATTTCTGACGTTGTCCTTCATTCTTCTATTAGGCAGAAATCCTGTCTGTTCCTCTTTAATCCACGATGTTAGCAATGTTTTTAGGCGGTCTGCAAGGATTGTTGTAAAGATTTTATAATCACTGTTTAGAAGTGAGATGGGCCTATAGTTCTTAACATTGAGAGGGTCTGTTTGTTCTTTGTGAATCATTACTATATTCGCTTCCTTCCATGTGTTTGGCATCTTTCCAGAACTTAAGATTTCATTCATTATTTTTTCCAACTGGGGTATTATAATGTCTTTTAATTTTTTGTAGTAGACCATGGTCATTCCGTCCGGTCCTGGAGCTTTCCCGGATTCTAGCTTCTTTATCGCGTGCTCTATTTCCTCGGGCGTGATGTCTTTGTTAAGGGTTTCTCTTTGTGAGTCTGACAGTCTTTCTATTTTTTGTTTACTCAGATACTCATGAATTTTTTCCCTGTTTATTGGGTCTTTACTATATAGCTTCTTATAAAATTTGTGAAACTGGGCTACTATCTCCTCACTTTTTGTATATATTTTGTCTCCATCTACTATTTGGGTGATGATCTGTTCACATTTTTTCTTTTTGATTTTCCTCGATAACCATTTTCCTGCTTTATTTCCATTCTGGAAGTGGTCTTGTTTCACGAAGGCTAGGTTTCTTGCCATTTGTTCCAGTTCTAAATGTTCTTTTTGTTTAATTAGCGTCTTCAGTTCTAATTTGATGTTCTCCTTCTTTGGATGTTTTTTTAGTTCTTTCTCTAGCGCTTCTATGTTATCATTTAGATCTTTCTCTTTCTGTTTTTTCTGTTTATATTTCCTGCTATTTTGTTGTATAAATAGCCCTCTCATGTATGCTTTACTAGCGTCCCATATAATGTTTTTAGCCATGTTCTCCTTATCGTTTATTTGAAAAAACTCTGCAAGTAGATTCTTATTTTTCTTGATGTCCTCCTCTGTTCTCAAAAGGTATTCGCTTAACCTCCATCTTTTCCTGCCCTTTTTGTGATTTATTATCATTTCAATTGGACAATGGTCAGAGTAGTAACGGGGTAGGATTCTAATTTTGCTGACCCTTCCTATTAGTGTCTTCGTGGCCCATACCATATCTATTCTCGTCCATCTCTTGTGTCTGTCCGAGTAATATGTATAGTCTCTCACCCCTTTGTTATAGGTTCTCCACACATCCTGTAGGCCTAGATCCTTTTGCAACTTGAATAGACTGGCTGGGATTTTCCCTCCTCCCTCTTTCTTCGTTGTGTTGTCTCTTACATTTTTATCTAGATCAATATCCAAAACACCGTTAAAATCCCCCAGAAGGATGAGTTCATCATATTCTTGTTCCAACAAAAAGCTTTTCAATTTATTTACACATTTACTTTTTGCATCATTTGGCATATAAACATTACATATAAGTAAGATCGTCCCCTCTCTTTCAACAGTAACTCCCAGTATTCTACCCTCTGTATCCTTGAACGTCTGTTTCGCTATTATGGGTTCTCTTACATACGTAGCTACTCCTCGTTTTTTTTCGGGGGCTGAGGAATAAAAAACTTTGAAACCTTTCTGGGTGAGATGTGATACGTGTTTCTGGGAAATGTGTGTTTCCTGGAGTGAGATTATATCGTACTTTCCTTTCTTTAAGCTGTTAAATATCTTCTTTCTCTTGTTGGGAGAGTTTATCCCATTGATGTTATTTGATATACATTTAATGTTCCACTCCATCCTTGTTTTTGATTGTATCCTCTTCCTTGTTCTTTCCTTCCTTCACATCCGGTTCCCAACCCTTCAGCTCTTTACTATAAGATGTTCCTCCTGGTGATGTCAGTCTTGCCCTTTTAACTCCTTGTTTGTGATCTTGGGTTGTGTCATTTTCTATTTCCTTTTTTAGTCTTTTGTAGAAGTTTTGTGCTTTTTCCTCCGATGTCAGCCAAAAACGTTCTCCTCTGTATGAAACCATCACTCCTTCTGTTCTTTCCCAGCGGAATCTTATGTTAAGTTTCTTTAATTCCTCTGTTAAGAAGAAGTATTTCTTTCTCTTAAGAAGTGTGGAAGAAGGTACTTCCTTCAGAATGATCACTTTCTTCCCTTTGTATGTAGATTGACCCTGATTGTTCTTCTTAAGGATACCATCTCTGATCGTTTTCTTCGTGAAGTGGACTATGACATCTCTATCTGCTTTGTTCCTCTTTGCGTAGCTAGTGGAGATGCGATATACCCGGTCAATCTGGTTTTCGAGATCCTCCTCTGGTTGTTCCATTAATTTCGCCGTTATTTCGATTACGATTTTCCTGATCTCTTCTTGCGGTTCTTCTATAATGTTTCTATATCTTAGCTGAAATTCCAGTTCACTTGCTTCTAATCTTTCCTGCTGTCGTTCTAGTACTGTACTTTTGCCTGCCAGCTCTTCCAGTCTTTTCTCACATTGTTCTTGTTTGCGGGTCATATCCTGTTTTTCCTTCTTCATCTCTTTCATTTCTTGTTGGAACATGTGGATATCCTTTTTCATCATATTTAGTTCCTCAGTCATTTCCTTACGCATTTTCTTTAATTCTTCTTGGTATGCATCTTGTTTCTCCGACAATTTTTTCAGATCTTCCTGGTGGGCGTCCTGCTTTGCCGAGATACCTTGGATTCCCTTTAGAATTTCTTTCATGGTGTTATCTTCTGATAGTGAGTTTTTTTTATTTGTATTTGGGGCCCCTAGTTGTTGTGGTGGCTTCTTCTCCCCCTCTTTGTCTTTATCTTTGTCTCCTTTTTCTCCTCCTCTCTCCCCCTTATTTTTTGGAGTTGTCATCTTTGTTTTCTCTAAGCAGCAGTTACTGATCTGTTAATTGTCCTCGTCTAAAGGTTCCGAGTGATGTGAGTAGGACTCTAAGTTAGGCTGTGGGGTATCAGCTTTGTTTTTGCTAAGAGGGGCTGTTTGTGGTTTAACTAATATGCATCGCACACTGTTCTAGATTTATTTTCTCAGCAGCTCGTCCGTACTGGGAGAGGTGAGAGAGAGGGATAGTAAGGGGGGGGAAGGAAAAGTGGGAAAGCAATGTATCTGTGTGTATATGTATATATTGTTATCAGGGGGAAGGGTTTGCTTGAAAAGTAGGGGATATGTCTATGTTCACACCTTCTTCTTCTTCAGACCATCCCCTCCTAGGCTTCAGCTTGCAGCAATACACCATATAACAACCCCAGCTTCCCTCTTCACATGTATCGTTTCCCTGAATCCCTCCCCTTTATTCTATATGCACTTCATAATCTTCATAATGACTACTTTCAAAGTAAGGACCGCACAATTAAACAGGAAATAACACTTTCAAACCAGGAACATAATTTGTTTTCAAATTTTATTACTTAGTTTTATTGTCACCAAGCAATCAGTGGTAGTTCAGATTGTTTGCTGTCTTATTACAAGGCATAGGGTAAATAAAGATATGGCCCAAATACCCCAAAGGCACCAATTCCATTTGATCTTGAAAGCTAAGCAGGGTCAGCTCTGGTTAGCATTTGGATGGGAGGTCAACAGTGTCTACCAGGTGTGCGAGGCCAATCATAGTAGAGGAGGGCTTTTGCTAGGAGAATTCACTCTTTCATGGCTGGAATCACTGGGTTGTTGTAGGTTTTTCGGGCTATATGGTCATGTTCTAGAAGCATTCCCTTCTGACGTTACACCTGTATCTATGGCAAGCATCCTCATAGGTTGTGAGGGTGCTTTCCATAGATAATAATATGTCAGGTTTTACAATGTATTGTAATGTAATATAGCCGAGTCATGCACTGCTAATGGGCTTCTATTGGAAATGCTGGGTCATGCATTAACTGCATATAGAACTTCATTTGGGGAATGTGTTCTGGCCTAGTCCAGGTGATTGTGAATGATGTAATCCTGGCTCTGAGTTAAGTTAATGAGTTGGGAACCAATCAGAGATTGCTATGTGTAATTGTATAGAATTGTATATAAGGAAGTCATGTACAGTGTGTATTTCTCTCCTTGTGCTGTGATGTTGTTCGTCGAAGGCTATATGTAATTAAAAGAACCTGTCTGATGAGACAAGATATAACTGTATGCTGTGGTAAGTTTGTAATGTCATCTAGACTGGGGAAAAGACAATGGTAAAACTGACAATGGCTGGGCATGTGCTCAAGTGTCTGTAAAAGGTTCCAGTGTGGCTGCAGGCTGTGGGAGCAGTTGACTGAAAATACAGTGCAGGAAGAAGCTACTGGAAAGTGCTGAAGTTGTGCAACTGATCTGCTGCTGAATTGTGAAGTTAATCTCAACATAATAATAATAATAATAATAATAATAATAATTTATTTGTACCCCGCTACCATCTCCCTAAGGGACTTGGTGCGGCTTACATGAGGCCAAGCCCACAGCACATCAATAAACAAAGGCAATAACAAATAGTCAATACAAAACAGTTAAAATAAACTCAAAAACAGAAAATACACAATAAGCAATAAACAATAACAATATCAATAACATACAGCATTTAAATGGCTGGGCCAAATGTAATAATTAAAATTTAAAATGCTGGGCATGAACAAGGTAGGGCAAACTAGGATAGGGTTTTCAGAGAAAGATGAGGGCACAGATGCAGGTGAAACGTCAGGAGAGAATGCTTCTAGAACATGGCCATATAGCCCGAAAAACCTACAACAACCCAGGATTTATTTATTTATTTACTTACTTACTTTATTTGTATACCGCAGTTTCGCAGCCCGTAGGCGACTCAACGCGGTTAACAACAGGGGCAAAAATTCAATGCAACAACATGCAAACAATTTAAAACAATTAACACCATAATATACTAAGTAATTACACATCAATAAACAACACATTAGCATCTCGTAACTAGAATCCTGATCCAACTCGTCGTCCGTAATTCCGTTTTCCTATATTCATTGCACTGCTTATCCGAACGCCTGTTCAAATAGCCAGGATTTCAGTTTTCTTCGAAACACCATTAACGACGGGGCTGATCTAATGTCCATGGGCAGGGCGTTCCACAGCCGAGGGGCCACCACTGAGAAGGCCCTGTCCCTCGTCCCCGCCAAACGTGCCTGTGAAGCAGGCGGGATCGAGAGCAGGGCCTCCCCAGAAGATCTTAAAGTCCTGGTGGGTTCATAGGCGGAGATGCGTTCGGATAGGTAACTTGGATTCACTCTGTTTCCAAAAAGAAAGAGAAGGACAGCCTTCTCTGCCAAAAAGATCTAATGATCTTTGGCAACCCATCTGAAACTCCCTCATGCAACCCCTCAATTTAACTGCATTGAATTACAATATAGGGCAGTGTAGATTGATATAATTCATTTCAATGACCCCCTTAGGGGCTGCGACCCCAAGCTGAGAAACGCTGATCTAGATTATATGGCAGTGTAGAAGGGGCCTTACTCTCTTCTACTTTAAGATGGATCTATACTGCCCTATATCCCAGGATCTGATCCCATATTTTCTGTTTATCCCAGATTATCTGGCGGCATAGACACATATAATCCAGTTCAAAGGAGATAAAGGTGGTATAAACAGGACTTTGTTCTCTCCCAGGGATTAGTGGCTTCTCTCCAGTTGGTCACGGAGTACATTCTGCTTTTCATCATGACGCCATAAAGCTTTGCTACACCCTTTTTCAGTTTTAGCTGTTTCCCATTGATGTTGACCTTAGACACTGAATTGCCTTTTTTCCAGACAAAAGAACTCTCTCCTTATGATTGATTATCATACCTCTTTGCAGGCCAGCTATCGAGAGTTTTATTGATGTCCTGGAATTTCCCCAAGCTGTTTACTCACCCAATGTTGGTCACATTCCTTATTTATTTCCTTCCCTTTCTCACTTTTGTGATATTTGATTTCACAAGGAGTGGCTGTTTCGTTGGTCGCTACTTCCTTGTCTGAGGTTTTTGGAGTTTGGCCACAGCGTTATCTATCCCGAGTTCCAGTGAATAAGATCTCTAACAATACTATTATTGTTAGAGATTATTATTGGGGCAACTTCTATAACTTTTACATTCAACTCACAGGTTACACAGATCTTATGCAACACTGTTGCTTTTTGGCACATCCGAAGTAATGTTGCACACCACTATTTTTTCCAGTGGAAGTGGACCTTAGGCTCCATCTACAATCCAGATTCTGAATCCAGATTTTCAGCTTTGAACTGGATCATATGGTAATGTAGACTCATATAATCCAGTTCAAAGCAGATAATCTGGATTGGCAGTGTGAATCCAGCTCTAGAGTTGCATGGGAGGACCTAGAGATTCCTAGATGCAACATTTATAATCAAATTAATGAATAAACAAATCTGCCAAGCCATGTCTAAGTCTCATATTAGTTATATGGACTCTTCCACCATTTTTACTTTGCTCAACACTGCCCTCTAGAGGCAGTGAGGGATTCAGCATCCTGATAACCACCTGAATAGGATACTTCTGTTTTGTTGTTTACCAAAAATACAGTATACTCTCAGGCTGGATCTACACTGCCTATAATCCAATTTCAGAATGCAGATTAACTGCATTGAACTACAATATAGGGCAGTGTAGACAGATATAATTCATTTCAATGCAGCTGTTTTTTTCCTTTGGTCGTGTCAGGAGCAACTTGATAAACGGCAAGTCGCTTCTGGTGTGAGAGAATTGGCTGTCTGCAAGGATGTTGCCCAGGGGACGACCGGATGATTTGATGTTTTTATCATCCTTGTAGGAGGCTTCTTTCATGTCCCCGCATGAGGAGCTGGAGCTGATAGAGGGAGCTCATCCGCCTCTCGCCGGATTCGAACCTGCGACCTGTCTACAGTCCTACCGGCACAAGGGTTTAACCCACTGCGCCACCAGAAGCTCCTTTAATGCATCTAATCCACATTCTGAAACTGGAGTTAACCGGCATCCATTGGCCAGGCAAATGTAGATTCTCATTGTTTGAGAGTTACTATGAAAAACAGGCCTAATTGTCTATTGTATACGCCATACAATAAACTGCATTTACTTGATCTGGATATTGAAATAACATGTTGTCGAAGGTTTTCATGGCTGGAATCACTGGGTTGCTGTGGGTTTTCTGGGCTGTATGGCTATGTTCCAAAACATTATCTCTTGCTGTTTTGCCCACATCTATGGCAGACATCCTCAGAGGTTGTGAGATCTGTTGGAAACTATGGGTTTATATATCTGTGGACTGTCCAGGGTGAGAGAAAGAACTCTTGTCTGTTTGAGGCAAGTGTGAATACTGCAATTGGCCAGCTTGATTAGCACTGAATGGCCTAGCAGCTTCAAAGCCAGGCTGATTCCTGCCTGGGGGAATCCTTTGTTGGGAGGTGTTAGCTGGCCCCAATTGTTTTCTGTCAGGAATTCCCGTTTTTTGAGTGTTGTTATTTATTTACTGTCCTGATTTTAGAGTTTTTTTAAAAAATACTGGTTGCCAGATTTTGTTGATTTTCATGGTTTCCCCCTTTCTGTTGAAATTTTCTACATGTGTAATAACATGTAATTAAAAGCAAATAAAGAGCAACTTAACTTAAAATTAATTTTAGTGTGAATGTCATTTTTATTTAAAATATTATTAAATAATAAATATTTCATTATGAAATAATACATAGGTTAAAAGTAAAGGTTTTCCCCTGACATTAAGTCCAATCATGTCCGACTCTGAGGGGTGGTGGTCATCTCAATTTCTAAGCCAAAGAGCCAGGGTTGTCTGTAGACGCTTCCTAGGTCATGTGGCCGGCATGACTGCATGGAGCACCGTTACCTTCCCGCCAGAGTGGTATCTATTGATCTACTCATATTTGCATGTTTTTGAACTGCTAGGTTGGCAGAAGCTGGGGCTAACAGAGGGAGCTCATGCTGCTACCGGATTCAAACCTGTGACCTTTTGGTCAGCAAGCTCAGCAGCTCAGCGGTTTAACCCACTGCGCCACCGGGGCCTCCTTTTTAATTTAAAGTATTTATTTAATTGTTTTCACTGTTTGCTTGAAAGTTCTGGTTCCTTGAGTTCTGGTTAACTGAGAGTCTACTGCTTATGGCTTGCAGTTCCACCAAATAATGTGATCCAGTTAATCCTTAGAAAATCATAATATGTTTCCCCCCAGGGATACAATGGATGAATCTACACTGGTCGACTCCTATCTTAATTAAGTTAAGGGCTCCACGGAGCACAGTTTGAGAACCGCTGGACTGGGAGTTTGCTGTAGATCTTTTCATGGAAAAATACATGAGTTCTTCTTCAGTGGATCATTTATATGCGGTTGGCTTGAACCCAAATAGAAACAGCCCATGGCATTCATTATGGAAACTGGAGATGGGAGAGAAGAATTTACGCTACATACTTGGATGCTACAGTTAAAGTGCTACTCTCAGAAGAGTTTGAGGTCGGCTTCTTCACATTCCTTGCTAAGAGGTGGAACAGAAGTGGAAAGGAAAAAGATACTTGGCCCTATAGTGTAACCTTCTAATGACATCATAATTGGAAGCTTATTAAAGGACAGGTGTGTGAACGCTATGCGAGGTTGGATTTTGACGCATCTGAAGCATCTAGCAATTATCATCAAAATTATAACCACCTGAAGCCTAATCCTGCCAAGACACAAGTGTATGCTTTCCACCTACGCAACCGTGAAGCCAACAGGAAATTGAAAGTCAACTGGGAAGGTCAAGAACTTTCTTTCCATCCTAAATTTCTCGGTGTCACCTTAGATCAGTGTTTCTCAACCTTCCTAATGATGTGACCCCTTAATACAGTTCCTCATGTTGTGGTGACCCTCTGGCATAAAATTATTTTTGTTGCTCCTTCACAACTGTAATTTTGCTACTGCTATGAAGCTTAATGTAAATATCCGATATCCAGGATGTATTTTCATTCACTGGACCAAACTGAGCACAAATACCCAATATGCCCAAATGTGAATGCTAGTAGGGTTGTGGGGAGGACTGATTTTGTAATTTGGGGGTTGTAGTTGTTGGGATTTATAGTTCACTTATAATCAAAGAGCATTCTGAACTCCACCAGCGCTGGATTTAAACCGAACTTGGCACACAGAACTCCCATGACCAACAGATAACACTGGAAGGGTTTGGTGGGCATTGACCTTGAGTTTGGGAGTTATAGTTCACCTATATCCAGAGGAGTGCTGTGGATTCATGCAGTGATGGATCTGGACCAAACTTGGCACAAATACTCAATATGCCCAAATGTGAACACTGGTGGAGTCTGGGGAAAATAGACGTTGACATTTGGGAATTGTATTGGTAGTATTGAATGAAACATGCAGAATATTCACAGGATGTCTTAAACCTACACCTGTTGATAAACTCTACAAGCTAGCTGGCATTGCCCCCCCCCCCCTCGATGTGCGACGGGAGGTTGCTGCTAAATTTGAGAGACATTATTTATTTATGTATTTATTTACATTTCTACCCCGCCCTTCTCACACACACACACACACACCCCCAGGGGGGAGACTCAGAGAGGCATACATTGGCAACAATTCGATGCTGCAACAAATATGACTATAACAGCAATATAAACAATAAATAAAACAATAGATTTAAAACAGTTAAAACATTATAATAATCATATAGCTATTTCCATCATTATCACAGAGGCCATCCAGTCCAAGCCCATTCTAAATAAGGTTGAACACTGTGAAAGCCATCCACTACATGGCTACCAGCCGCCTCCCAGTAGACTCAAATCAAGGAAAAGCTTTCTGAGAACCACCACTCCTCTTGACATTCCCCCAGCAATAGCAAGGGTATTCCTCTGGGTAGCTAAACCAGAAAATCCCAACTGGATGGCCCCCCACGAGTGTCTTCCTCCAGGGGCAAACCAAGAATGAGCAACTTGGAAGTTCCTGAACAGACTCAGAAGTGGAGTGGGCAGATCAAAAGACAACCTTGCAATATGGCCGGGGGCGGCTCAACCCATTACGCAAAGTAAGCATTTGCAGTATAGTTGATTTTGCCCAGTGGCACTCTTGAGGCGTTATGGGCGAAAATAGACCTTGACATATGTGAGTTGTAGTTACTGGGATGTATAGTTCACCTACAATCAAAGAGCATTCTGAACTCCACCAATGATGGAACTGAACCAAATATGGCACACAGAACTCCCACGACGAACAGAAAATATATATCAGTGATTGGTTTGGGGGGGGGGGGGGGAGGGCACCAAAATACTGTTTGATTACCATTGAAAATTACCTAGGGCCGCCTCTGAATATGGCACTACCTAAAAGAATCCCATACCTTGTGTGACTGTGGAGCAGTACAGACAACTTCACATCTGTATGCTTGTCCACTATGCCCTGCTTCATGTACAGAGGAAGAATTGTTGGAGGCTACAGACAATGCCATTGCTGTTGCCCGTTTTTGGTCAAAAGATATTTAGCCGCCTGCGCTCCTATTTTTATCAGTTTCATACTCATTTATGCAATGCTTTTGATATGAAATAATAATAATAATAATAATAATAATAATAGTAATACTAATAATTAAAAGCGAAGTCTCTTTCTGAGGCCCCATCTACATTGCCATATAATGCAGTCTCATAATGCAGTTTGACTGCATTGAACAGCATTATATGGCAGTGTAGACTCCTAATGCAGTTCAATATAGCTAAACTGCATCATGAGACTGCATTAAACATAAACAATTGTAAGAGACCTCGGAGGCCACCCAGTCCAAGCCCATTCTGCCATGCAGGAAAAAGCAGAATCAAAACATCCCCTGACAGATGGCCATCCAGCCTCGGTTTGAAAGTTTCCAAATAAGGAGCCTCCACCACAATGTAGATCAGTAGTTCTCAATCTTCCTAATGCCATGACCCCTTAATACAGTTCCTCATGTTGTGGTGACCCCCAACCATAAGATTATTTTCGTTGCGGCTGCATAACAGTAATTTTGCTCCTGTTATGAATCGTAATGTCAATATCTAATATGCAGGATGTATTTTCATTCACTGGACCAAATTTGGCACAAATACCAGATATGCCCAAATTTGAATACTGGCGAGGTTGGGTTAATTTATTATTATTATTATTATTATTATTATTATTATTATTATTGTATTGTATTGTATTGTATTGTATTGTATTGTATTGTATTGTATTGTACAGCGTGCCTGCCTTTTATTATTGCTGTCATTGTTTACCTTTTGGGCACTTTTGCACTTGGATACCTAATAAAACTGAGTTAAGGTGTATGATGGATTATTGGGTTGGTTTTTGGTAGCTCTATGTTATGTTAATTGAACAGAATGCTTCTCGGTTTTTCCCTCTGGAGCACGGTAACCTCTTCTTTCACAAATACTTCATCAGCAGAGGGAAAGCAGATTCTTATCAGTTAGCCATTTGCATTTAGAGTAGCTTTTGACTGTTACAGGGCTGAGCTCGTGCTCTTGTGGGCAAAACCAGCCTCGCTTTGCTGCAGTGACTATATTTTGTTTACAACACATCAAGTATGTTTCAACCCCACCATTAAGAAGAAAAAGTTGCGCTCACAAAGATCTTTCCCTTATGGGAGGAAATCAGAAGGGGAAATTGGGTAAGGCACATCCACACTGTATATGTAATGCAGTTTGACCCCACTTTAGCTGCCATGGCTAAGGATTTGTTCATTTTCATGGCTACCAGTATTAAATCTGGCTACCAGTATTTAAAAACTAAAAAATCAGGATAGTAAATAAAGAATAAAACTAAGAAAACAGGGAAATTCCAGATAGGAAACAATCAAGACCAGCTAGCGCCTCCCAAATTTATCAAATTTCATGCCATTCTCCAAATCCCAAAAAGAAAACAGATTGGACATTACTAAAATGTTTTTTGAAAAATGAAAATCTGGAAATAAAAGTAAAAGAAACTAATATATGAAATACACGAACAATTGAATTTATACACAAAAAGGACTAGCAAGGTATAAATTAATTCTTTTACTTTTGATAATAATTCTTCTTTTCAATTCTCTTTCCCCCTCCCCTTGGATTTGGTTTTTGTGTTTGTTTTTCTCTTCCTTGCCCCCCCCTTTTTTTTGCACTCCAGGTTTATTTATCCTTCAACCTTCCTACTTTCCTATATACTTATAATGTTCTCCCTCTTTTATTGTATCAATAGAACTTTCCCGAATAAAAAGTATTAGTAAAAAAAAAAAAAAAAGACCAGCTAGCACCTCCCAACAAAGGATTCCCCCAGGCAGCAATCAGCCAGTCTTTGAAGCTGCAAGGCCATTCAATGCAAATCAAGCTGGCCAATTGCAACATTCGTACTTGTCCACCCTGGGCATTCCACAGATATATAAACCTCTTTTGCCTAGTTTCCAACACTCACAAATGTATTGTCAAAGGCTTCCCAGACTAGGAATCCCCACCCCAAGTCCTAGTAGCACCTTAGCATAACAAATTGTCGCTGCACATCGCACTTTTAACCTTACGTGCCTCCTGCCATTCAGCACTTTTAACCCTTGTACCCCAGTGCGCCGGCCGAACCAGTTTTTAATAATGTCCTGATGTACTGCCATTGTTGTTATTTTGCTTATTGTTTGATTTGCTTAGTACTGCGGTGTTATGTTATTTTGCTTATTGTTTGATCTGCCTTGTTGTTGTGATGTTATATTCTCTATTGTATTGTGTTTGAGGCTTCGGCCTGTGTAAGCCGCATCGAGTCCTCTGGGAGATGCTAGCGGGGTACAAATAAAGTTAATAATAATAATAATAATAATAATAATAATAATAATAATGGCTGGAATCACTGGGTTGTTGTAGGTTTTTTCGGGCTATATGGCCATGGTCTAGAGGCATTCTCTCCTGACGTTTTGCCTGCATCTATGGCAAGCATCCTCAGAGGTAGTGAAGTCTGTTGGAACTAGGTTGGAACACAACAACAGAGAAGAAAAAAAACAAGGACATCTAATCACCTCTCAACAAAAGTTTGCTCTAGGCACTGTTAGGCCATTATATGCTAATCAAGGTGGTCAGTTCACTTCACTTCACTTCACTTTATTTCTTAATTAGTCGCTCTCCACCAAGGTGCTCCGAGCGACTTACAGTCTAAAATAGCAGTTGAAACATTCACACCTAGCTCCAGCAGACAAGAGTCCTTTGTCTCACCCTGGTCATTCCACAGAGATATAAACCCTTTTCCCTAGTTCCAACAGACCTCACTACTTCTGAGGATGCTTGCCATAGATGCAGGCGAAACGTTAGGAGAGAATGCCTCTAGACCATAGCCATATAGCCCGAAAAAACCTACAACAACCCAGACCTCACAAACTCTGAGGATGCTTGCCATAGATGTGGGCAAAACCTTAGGAGAGAATGCTTCTGGAACATGGCCATACAGCCTAGAAAACTCACAGCAATCCAGTGATTCTGGCCATGAAAGCTTTCGACAACGACAGTATAATCTCAGTGCTACTCGGAACAAGAAGCAAATCTGCTCCTTAATTTCCCAAAATGAAATCTCTAGATTTGTTTTTAATCTCTGAAGGTTCAAAAGTTGCTCAGGTATGAAATCTATACCTTCTTAAGGCATATTTTAAAGTAATCGAAACTTTCTAATAAGTTCCCCAAAGTTCCTATCCTGCACAGCATCTTCTCTTTTAATATCCCCATCGCTCCATTTTTGTGGATTTAGGTAAATATCCCCATGATGTGGATTCACCATGGGGCATCTGCTGGAAGTAATTGCTGGGGAAGGCATCCACAATCACAAAGGATTAATCTTTTAGAGAGTTTTTAAGGTTTTATGAAGGAGGTTGCCAAGCATCTTTCAATGAGCCAATTAAAACATCACTCATCTTTTTTGATATGTCAGTTATTCAGGCTGTCTCACCTGACTGCTCGGCTGGAAGGGAAAGCCTTTCATGGTTAAGCAGGGGTGGGGTGGGGGAGCCGTGTGCGAAATTCGCCATGCATACTGCTGACCCAGTTGTCCCCGGCCTCTGACGCCAGAGAGTTAAGACGGCGTGGCGCTCCACCCTCCCGGAGGTTGACGCTCAGTTCTGTTGACCAAGCACTCCGTACTATTCCACTATTTCTTTGGCTGCACTTAGGTGGCTTAAAGCCCACAACCAGTGCCCAGAGGATCAGCAGTTCTGTGCACTGGGAGATCCCTTGGCAGAGGTCCTACCACATTGTGTGGGGCATGAAAAACATGACTTGTTCATTCATTTATCAATGATATGTTTATTGTATTCGTCAACCAAAAAAGGTTCTGTGTAGCTGAGAGAAACCCATCCTTACATTGCTTCACCTCAATCTAAAATACACAAAACAAGGAGAAGGAGAAGAGGAGAGAAGGACAAAGACAAGGAGAAAGAGATGGAGAGGGAAGAGATGGAGAAGGAGGAGAGAGAGAAGGAGGAGAAGAAAAAGATGGAGAAGGAGACGGAGAGGAGAATGAGAAGAAAAAGAGGAGACAGAGGAAGATGACAAAAAAGAAGAAAGGAAGAAGAGGAGGAGGAGGAGAAAGAAGAGGAAGGAAAAGGAGACAAAGAAAGAAAAGGAGAAGAAGAAGGGGAGAAGATAAGAAGATGGAGAAAGAGAAGGAGAGGAGGAGGAAGAAGATGAAAAAGAAGAGCGGGAGAAGTAGGAGAGAAGAAGGAGAGGAGGAAATTGAGATAGAGGAAGAGGATGAAAAAGAAGATATGGGAAAGAAGAGGAGGAAGAAAAAAAGGAAGGAAAAGGAGAGAAAGAAAGAAAAGAAGATGGAGGACAGGAGAAGAAGGAGATGGAGAAAGAGAAGGGGAGGAGGAAGAGTCCCAAAAAGAAGGCAGGGGAAAGTAGGAGAGAAGATGGAGAGGAGGAAACAGAGATAAAGAGGATGAAAAAGAAGATAGGGAGAAGAAGAGGCCCCTCTTCCTTTTTCCTTCCATTTTCCCCAGCATAATTGTTTTCTCCAAGCTTTCCTTTCTTTTCATGAAGCCTGGATACACAAAATTGTGGAAATGGAATTCTTGGAAAGGTGGGCCACACCGTGCCCTTCCATAAACTGCAAATCCCAGGATTCCATAGGATAGAAAGTAGAAAGTGGAATCATGGAAACATAGTTTTCTAACTGTGCATCTCTTTAAGGAGTGAAAGTTTCCTGGATAGACTTTCCCATGGCAGTTAGGGAAGGGAGTGACCACAACTGCAAGCTGAATGCTATCATTCTCCAAGTTGGGTCTGGTTATAATTGCACATTTATGCAGTTCTTATTCATAACCAGTGTCCTCATCCTTGTAGGAAATGGAGTTCACCTTCTTTCTCATTCCCTCCTCTTTCTGTTTACTGCAGTCCTTTCTCCCCTCCTTGTCCTCTTCTCATTGGTTCATCACTAGCAAGCAACCTGAACATTGTACTTTTCTTGAGGCGTCCATATTTTGACTGGCGTCCGGAGGCAAACAGATACCAACCCAACAAGTCGCTGAGCTGGAAAAAGCAGAATGGCTTATAGGCAGAAGTTAATGGGCACAGAGTGTCTGGGAGCAATTCTTATTCAATGTGAATGGCTCAATTTGAGAAACCAGAGCATTTTGCAAGAAATTAAAAGTTTTTCAGAACTTTCAAAAACTTAAAAATTGTTGCATCATGTGCCTGGATTTACTCTGTTACCTGGCAGACCATTTCTAGAAGAATTTGTCCTCTTTGTGAAGGAAAATAAGGCTGAACTTGGCTACCAACTGAACTGAATCATATTAATTGATGCACCGGTTTATTAAAGGAAGTTTGTTTTGTCCTCCTTGGATGCCTCGGCTTCCTCCTTCCTCCTCAATAAGACATTTCTGCCCAGTGAATCCATGTTTTGGTAGACTCTCAAGCAGAAACATTCCCATTCATTATGTCCTGGTTATCCTAGCATGGCATTCCAGGATTCACTGATTCATTTCACACAAGGTCAGAGCAAGCAGAAGAGTGCATAAAAACAACAACAAAACAAAGCTGACAGGTCACGCAGCACTATGCACACAATCTTTGCACAACTGGAACTTTGTGGTTACCCTTTTCCCAAATGGTTTTAAGGTGGATATGTCTCATTTGATTTCTTAAATGAATGGGATGTAAATGGCATTTTGGATTAGGATATAACTTAAATCCAAATAAATTAGATCAAACATGTTGTCGTTGGTCAATAAAGGCTACAAACCCTTAATACAGTTCCTCATGTTGCGGTGACCCCCAACCATAAAATTATTTTTGTTGCTACTTCACAATTGTAATTTTTCTACTGTTATGAATTGTAATGTAAATATCTGATATGCAGGATATGTTTTTATTCACTGCACCAAATTTGGAAAAAATATCTTATATGCCCAAATTTGAATACTGGTGAGATTGGGAAGTTGATTTTGTTCACCTACAATCAAAGAGCACTCTGAACTTCACCAACGATGGAATTGAACCAAACTTGGCACACAGAACTCCCATGAAAGAAAATACTGGAAGGGTTTGGTGGGCCTTGACCTTGAGTTTTGGAGTTGTAGTTCACTGATATCCAGATATCAAACAATGATGGATCTGGACCAAATTTGTCATGAATACTCAATATGCCCAAATGTGAACACTGGGGAAGTCTGGGGAAAATACACCATGACATTTGGGAGTTGTAGTTGCTAGGATTTATAGTTCACCTATAATCAAAGAACATTCTGAACCCCACCAATGATAGAATTGGGCCAAACCTCTCACAAAGAACCCCCAGCTGTATTGCATTAAAACAAGCAAACAAACAAACAAAACACAAAGTTTGCAGACTTGGTATTCTATTAAACGTCCTTTGACCAGTAGCTGGTCACTTGTAGTGCCTCTGGTGTTTCTGCAACAGAACCCCCATGACCAACATAAAATACTGTTTTCTGATGGTCTTTGGCGACCCCTCTGACATCCCCCTCACAACCCCCAGGTTAAGAAACACTGGCGTAAAGCTACAACTCCTAGGTTTCCATAGCATTGAGCCATGGCAGTTAAAGGGGTTCCAAAATGCATTAATTATACAATGTTGATGCACCCTACATTACATTGTTTAACCCACTTGCGTAGACATGCATACAAGTACATTAAGCACATCAGAAAGGAGCTGCTGTATCAGTCCAAAAGCCAATCTACTCCAGAAACCTTCCTCGACATTGAGAAGCCAGATGCTTACCAAAATATCACAAAGAGGACATGAAAACAATACCAGTCTCCCACCTCCATATATAATGAAATTGGCATTTTGGGGCTGGGGTAGGCACACACACATACCTGTCTTTTCCATGGTTTTCTTTATGAGTTTTCTTTAAAAGCTCTGTTTCCTGGGAGGAGGCTTTGATCAGTTTATCACAGCAAAAAAAAGAAAGCAGTCGAATGCAATCTCAAGGACTATGATGGCTCATCTATTATGGCATATCATGAACTGGAAAGGTGCCATTAGATTCTTTCAACATAAGTATCATTCAGTCTAAGTGGAGTCAAGGAGGGGCAGAGCGGCTCCTGGTTAATGTAGTCAAAATGGATCAATATGAGCCATTTCGGAGGAAATTGAGTATCCAAAGCTGGCTCCAACTCACCTCTTCCAAGAGAAAAGGACACAATGGCATGGAAATAGAATTATAATGCAGAGTTTGAGATACAGAATAAGCATTTACTTGCACACAGAGACACACAAATCACCAGGCGTCTCCTTACCAGAATCAGGATTCATACATCCTATAATAACCTCCACATGTTAATTTATGCACTACATTATCTCCTGATTTCCAGTACACTGACTTTCTTCTTGGTTTGCTTATACATCTGTGGTCTCCTCATCTTATAAAGCATTTTAAAAGGGTTGTAATTCCTCAATTTATTGCTGAATTATCATGTGGCGTTTGAATTTTAGTGGGAATATTTCTTTATGTTTTCACTGTTTTAGTTTGAGCAAAGGGCCCTTTAAGCACCACTTGAGTAGAAAATATAGAGATGGCGATTAATTAAAAAAATAACTGCAAAATCTTCAGAATGCATTCAAAATAAGGACAGGATGAAATAGGCTGAGCTGGGAAAACTGCCTAAGGATGTTCAGCGAAGTTTAGAATGAGCAAGGATTTGAAGTTGTTGCATCCATAGATAGATCCACAGAAGCTCTCCGAAGCTCTAGGTGCTCTTACTGCCTATTACAGGGAAAACCAGCTGATCCCTAATCAGACATGTGCCTTTCACCTTAAGAACAGACAAGCATCCCGAGCTCTGAGGATCATCTGGGAGGGAATCCCACTGGAGCATTGCAGTGCACCCAAATACCTGGGAGTCACTCTGGACCTGCTCTGACCTACAAGAAGCACTGCCTGAACATCAAGCAAAAAGTGAGTGGGCGCTAGAAACAATATCATACAAAAGCTGACTGGCACAACCTGGGGATCACAACCAGACACAGTGAAGACATCTGCCCTTGCACTATGCTACTCTGCAGCTGAGTATGTATGCCCAGTGTGGAACACAGTTCACCACACTAAAACAGTGGATGTGGCTCTTAATGAGACATGCCACATTATCACAGGGTGTCTGCGCCCTACACCACTGGAGAAATTACACTGTCTAGCCAGTATCACACCACCTGACATCCGCCAAGAAGTAGTGAAAGGACCAAGGCAGTGACATCTCCATCCCATCCCTTGTTTGGGTATCAGCCAGCACGCCAACAACTTAAATCAAGAAATATTTTTCTAAGATCTACAGAGACACTCACTGGAACACCCCAGCAAGCGAGAGTCCAAAAGTGGCAGGCTCAAACCCAGAACCTCAATCAATGGCTGATACCAAATGAGAGACACCCCCTGGGCACACAGAAGGCTGGGCGACTTGGAAGGTGCTGAACAGACTGCGCTCTGGCACCACGAGGTGCAGAGCCAACCTTAAGAAATGGGGCCACAAAGTGGAATCCACGACATGCGAGTGTGGAGAAGAGCAAACTACAGACCACCTGCTACAATGGAACCTGAGCGCTGCAACATGCACATTGGAGGACCTCCTTGCAGCAACACCAGAGGCACTCCAAGTGGCCAGCTACTGGTCAAAGGATATTTAATCAACTACCAAACTCACATTTTTTTTTGTATTTTGTCTGTTTGTTTGTTTGTTTTTGTTAAAAATGTAATACAAATGTCTGGTTGTTGATGACACAATAAATAAATAAATCCATAGATAAATCCATATAAAGATTTGAGTCCAAGAAAAAGTAGTATTCACTACCATATAAGCTTTTGAAGACTCTAGTCCATAGACTGACTCTTCTATATCTATGTATGCTGAAACAAGCTAACACAAGTCCATTTCCGAACAGATAAACCTACTTGAGATGCCAACAAGCATGTCAGATCTATTGTGGTATGGCCACCTGCCAACACCACAATAGATCTGAGGTGCTTGTTGGCATCTCTGCAATAGAACTATTATAAAATAAGCATGTTGCATCAGATCCCATCTGATCTTGGAAGCTAAGCAAGGTCAGCTCTGGTTAGTTCTTGGATGGAGGATTGCCAATGAAAACCAGGTACTGAAGGCTACATTTCAGAGGAAAGAACTGGCAAAATCACTCCTGAATATTCCTTACTTAAGAAAACCTTATGAAAAATTGAAAGCAACTTGGCAATTTGAAGGCACATCCATAAAGAATCATGCCATATAGTGATTGTGTCCAATCTTTTTAAATCCAACCACAGGGATTCAAACAATGCAAGATAACTGGCATAATGTGGTCTCCAGAATTTGCCCACCCATCACAAGGTATTAACATATAAGCTTACTTGAGATGCCAACAAGCAAATACAAGTGAATGTACAGACCTTGGCTTTGATGTCCAACAGGCCAGGAACTTAAAAACACAACGCAGATTGGAAGGCATGGCGAGTTTCCCCAGGTGTCCAAACTGCAAATCCTGTGCCGTTTTCACATCTGCGCTGTAGATTAGTCACTGAGACTTGGAAACTCCGCTTGGGAAGATATTCCCGCACACAGAGGAGAAGGCACCCAAGTTGTGCCTTCTGTTGATCTTGCCTTAACAAATGCTGATGCTGTTCTTACCGACAGCATATTGCAGCATGCGCACTCTGCAATTATCAGCATTGCCTCGGGGATCTCGACAATGATGGGGTTCTGAGGCCACAGAGTAGAAGACAACAGTGACAGGGCAGGAAAGGGAAATTTCAAGGAAGTCTATAATGCCTGGCGCTGATTTAATCTCACTGAAAGATTCTTAGGGTGTATCCAAACTGTAGAATTGATGCAGATTGGCACAATATCAACTGCCATGGCTCTGTGCTATGAAACCATGAGAGTTGTAGTTTGGTGAGTCACCTGCACTCATTGGCATAGAAGACAAAAGACCTTGTAAAAATACAACTCCCATGACAACATAGCATTAGCCATGGCAATTAAAACTGGTGTCAAACAATATATTATTTATTTACTATATTTATGTCCCACCTTTCTGTACCATGAAGGGGACTCAAGGCAGCTTATAAATAGACAATAATGCAATGCCTTACCAACAATATGCAGTTAAACTACATTTAAATTAAAATTAAAATCAAAATTAAGTACATTCAAAGATTATAAAACATTACTATCAGTATAAAACCACGCAAGCTGCAATCATAATCCAGGTGAAAATGTGGCTCTGGGATCAAGCTTTCAGAGAAGAACCATTGTGAAATAGTAGTTATTGCACATAATTCCAGTTTATCTATTGCACTATGGTTCTTCTCTGAAGGCTTGATCCCAGAGCCACATTTTCACTCTTTTTCTGAAGGTCAGGAAGGAGGGGGCTGATCTAACATTGCTGGGGAGGGAGTTCCACAGCCGAGAGGCAACCACTGAGAAGGCCCTGTCTCTCGTTCCCACCAGTCGCGCCTGCGAAGGAGGTGGGACTGAGAGCAGGGTCTCCCTGGGTGATCTTAATATCTGAGATGGTTCATAGGGGGAAATCCATTCGGACATGTAAACTGGGCCAGAACCATTTAGGGCTTTATAGGCTAAAGCCAGCACTCTGAATTGTGCTTGGTAGCAGACTGGCAGCCAGTGGAGCTGACACAACAGGGGGTTGTGTGCTCCCTGTACGCCGCTCCAGTTAGCAATTCTGGCTGCCACTCGTTGTAGCTTCCAAACAGTCTTCAGAGGCAACCCCAGGTAGAGCGCATTGCAGTAATCTATTTGGGATGTAACCAGAGTGTGGACCACCATGGCCAAGTCTGGCATTACAACAACATAAATTCTACAAGACAGACACATCTTCACTATCCAAAATCAAAACTTTTATATAGCTCAATAATTTTAGACATATGCATTTGCACATCTTGATCTTCATTCACATTGGAGACCCTCATTTAGGGGATGCCAATTATGATCAGATTTAGGCCTCTGAACATTAAGAAGAAAGCTAAACATTAAGAAGAAAGCATATTTCTTACAAATAACCATTTTTTTCCTCTGAGAATAGGATTTCCCCGGGAATATATGCCTCTGCAATGAGATTTTCACTTTACAATGACGAATTGCAAAACAAAGCATATGAAATACAAGATACGTGGATGATGAAAATCCAATAGAAGTCTTTCACCACAATAGGCATGTGTGTTTAAAAAAAGCTTGCTAAACACAATGTCAAGTGTGATTCTTGTATTAAGACACGAAGGTGCTCTAATCATACACAAAATGTGTGTGTGGTCCAGTTCATAGACTGGGAGGAGAATATTGATGGTGAAAGATGAGATCTCTCGCCTCAAAGTCTGTCTTGCTTGGGCTCTAAGTACAAGAATGGATTACAGCAGTGGTCCCCAAAGTCTGATCCTCCAGGTGTTTTGGACTTCAGTTCCCAGAAGCCACGGCCATCTTATCCAACAATCAGAAATTCTGGGAGCTGACATTCAAAACACCTGGAAGACACAAAAGTTGGAAACCTCTGGTTTAATAATGATTTCAGGAGGCTGCACTCCGTTTCCACATGTCTGTCGTCAGAGTTTGTTAGGCTGTAACTTTTAAGGTGCAACCTTAAGCAAATTCATGAGGGAGGAATCCTGAAATGAATTCAGAATTAATTACTTCTGGAAGAAAATCTGCATAGGCTGACATGGCAATATTGAAGAGTGGTGAACACGCAGAATCAAATACAAATTAATAGCACGTCAGCTTCCTCCCTTTCTCTCAAACTTGTATTTATTGATTGGTTTAGCAATTTCTATCCTGTCCTTCTGACAGATTTATATAATGTCTAGGGTGGGTTACAAAAACTGGAGGACTAAATTTCTCTTGCCAGGATAAAGTTTTTGCTCTCTATTCAACTGTTGCCATGTTTTTAGGATACAACCAATCAGGAACTGACATGTATAAGGTAGGTAAAGTTTTTCCGCTGACATTAAGTCCAGTCGTGTCTGACTCGGGGGGTTTGTGCTCATCTCCATTTCTAAGCCGAAGAGCCGTCATTGTCCATAGACATCTCCAAGGTCATGTGGCCAGCATAACTGCATGGAGTGCCGTTACCTTTCCGGTGGATCTATTCACATTTGCATGTTTTTGAACTGCTAGGTTGACAGAAGCTGGGGCTGACAGTGGAAGCTCACACCGCTCCCCAGATTCGGTCAACAAGTTTAGCAGCTCAGCAGTTTAACCCACTGCACCACCAGGGGCTCCATGTATAACCCAGGAACCAATCAACCTTTAAAATTCCCATATTTTCTTAGTGTAGGGACATGTGGAGATTAGAATATCCTCATTTTCCAGCCAGAACCAGAATATTCCCACACATGAAAATATTTCATTTTTTGGGCTTTGTAGCCATTACTCCCACGTTTTCAGGGAACGTCATTTGGCCACCCTCCATTTTGAAGCAGGAGCAACTGGGATAAAGATACTGTCTGGACGAGCCCTAAGTCTCCATGAAGATATCCAAAAAAGTTCTCTTTGTTAGTTTAGAGGGCATAAACAAGTAGATAGGGGAAGAAATAGTCCCTATGGTATCATGAGTCCAAGTTATTTAGGGCTTTCAAGATCATCACCAATGTTTTGAAAAGAATGGTGCCAAGAAACAAATTAGTCATCAATATACCAGACTGAAATGAACCCATGATTAAATGACCACTTCTACTATTCTCAAGTCTGCCCTCTGAACCACCTGAAGTACCAGAAGACTCTTCAAAAATAACTCCATGTATAGCACTCTGACTAATCTGATTCAAATGTTAGGTATCATCAAATTTAGGTCTTGATCTTATAAGGTTGAAGCACTAGCATAAACTAAGTGCAATGGGCAAATTTTCTGTAATCCAAGCCTTTTATGTTCAGTTCACCAAAGTGACTTTAGGTAGCAAAACCACCTCTGAGTATTCCTTGCCTAAGAAAACTCTATGAAGTTTGTGTGATTGTCGTATGTTGACAGGTGACTTGAAGGCAGGCACACACACTGCAGAGCTACCATAATTAAAGGCTCAGAAAGTACAAGTCAAAGAATAAGGAAAGGATTTTAATTACAATGGTACAAAATCTGCCAAACCAGCTTTACACAATTGGTTATCTCTGCGGCAGCTACTCCTGAAAGCCAACCTGCAGGCTGACATTGCAACGTGAAGCCAAAATCTGCATTACAGTTTAATCTTATATGAACCAATTTAACTTCAAATTAAGATAGATTCACTTCTTTATAGAATATTGCCCCCTTGCCCCTACTATGAATGGGTAGATCCATAAATTTGTGAGAATGACTCAAGGAACATTTGAAGAATTCTATTCCTTTCAAATATAAACTGGCTGATCTTGGGCAATGTTTGTGTTGTATGTCAGCCTGTTCAGCCTGTGATTCTGTCTGATGTTCATGTTGATGTACATGGTGGCATGATGTTCATGTTGATGTTCATGATGAGAATGGGGATGATGTTTCTGATGATGGGCCTGTGGATGAGGGTTTGCTTGGGCCTGAGTTAAGTCCTGAGTTAAGTTTAGAAGAGAGGCCTGCACTGTCTCAGGAAGATTCACAAGGCCACATTCCTGAGAGAGACCTTTTACCGCTTTTCTCAGAGCAACCATCTGAAAATGATGCTGAGATTTATTTGCCAGGTACAGGAGTTCATAGTGAAACCTTGGACACTAAATGGAAGTTTTAGTGAACAGAGGCAAAACTTTCAAAACTATCATCATTGTGTTCTTTAGTTCCGCCCCTTTCCCCAGGGTTCAGGAAGGAAAGGGAGCCATTTTAGCTCTGTCTTACAGTTGAAAGCTTAGCTACAGGACGTGAATCACCTTCACCTGTAGAGAAGCTTCGGTTCTTACGAAATTCCGGGGGAAAACAGACTCCAGCTGGAGAATCTATAAAGCCTTGACTGGTAGGTCCACTAGGGACCCAAGAAGCAGTTTGGAGCCGGGAGTAGAGCCCACACCAGCAAAGTTTAGAAAGTAGATTGCCCAAGGAGGGGTTAAAAAGGGTTTTCCTTGTTAAAGAAAGAAATAGTTCTCCAAGCAAGGTGCCTGTCCTTTATAGACAAGTTAAGAAGCATTGGTTTGATTTGTTGAAGATCTGAGAAGTATTTGGTTGTTTTGTTGAAGACCTAAGAAATAATAAAGAACCTTGTTAAACTTTTCAAGCTTCTAAAGACTTTTGTATAGGAAAATCCTTACAGCCTCTCAGCTGAGGCACCCCGGCTTCCTGCTGGGCACAAAGAGCATGTCCTGTTCAAAAGCCAATTGCTATAGGCCCAGCGTGCAACAGCACAAGTTCAACAAAATACATATGCAACAAAATACTGAAAGATAAAATTGATAACAATAAAATTGACCCAATTAGACTTAAAACAGCATTAAAACCCATATTAATTCAAAAGATACGTAGCCTGCATTGCAGTAGTCAATTTTAGATGTGACTAGTGCATGGACTAGCATGGTAAAGTCAGGCTTTGTGAGGTATAGTCGCAGCTGATACACAAGTTTTAATTGTGTGAAGGCCCTCCCGGCCACCGCCGACACCTGAGCCTCAAGTGTCAGTGCTGAGTCCAGAAGGATCCCCAGACTGGGGACTTGTGTCCTCAGGGGGTGTTCACAAGGAAAGAGAAAAAGAATTTCTCAAAGTTTGTGTTTCCTGTCCTTTTCCATCTCTAACCTGTCTGAAATTGAAGTTTTTACTCCACTGACAGGTGTCCAAGCATTATTTGACATCATGTGTGCACACATATCCCAAGAAGCAAATATACGGCACGATTTCCAAGAAGTAAGATGCAGACTTAGTTTATAATCGTACAAAATCTTGTAAAATGACAGGACACCTGTGTTGACCAAACAATGGCTTTGTAACTAGAGAACATCAGACAGTTAACACTGCTTCTTCACACGACAATAAATCTGTAGCGCTGCCCTACATTTTGTGACCTCTTCACATCCTCATTTGTTCCTTTATGCAGTAAAAAAAATTGATTAATTTTCCTTTGACAGCTTTTATTGTGGCCTGACATTAAACTTGAATAAGACTCTAATTTCTATATTAATGATACCAAGACCTGGCTACAGACCGTTTCATCAAGATCAATGGAAAGGTTTTGTTCTGGTTCATTCACTCTTTCATTTTATATTTTGCAAAAGAAGTTCATAGGTAAGAGTGCTGGCAACATGACCTGGCAGAGCGTTCCCAGTGAGGCTTGCCACCAAATCCTCTTTTAATTCTCATTTTCTGGGCAAACCCTCTGAGCAGCAAGGCACCTATTCAAGTTCCTTTCAGTGTTCCTGACCCAGACTGCTTTCATGTGCCATAATAATACACCAGAATTCAAGGGAATTTTGCCTTTTCAAGGGCCATCCAACCTGCTGCTGTGTGCTGGCTAATTGCTCCTGCTTGCAGCCAAAGGAGCCAAACATCCTTAGGGCACTAAAAAGTCATATTGGAGATCATCTTAGTAAGAGTAAAAACAGAAAAGTAGGCACTTCCTTTTGTAAAACAGGCCTGCACAACTGGGGAAATGGTGGTAGACATTTTCCCCCTGTGCCGCTCCCATGGACTGCACTGCTGCATTTTGGCAAACCAGAACATATAAAATTTTCTTAGTCAAAATGCACTGGATCATTTCGAGGAATTCTGTACAACCACAGATTCAGGGTACATCTATCGCAGAGATGTCAAATTTATTTTCATCGAGGGCCACGGCAGCCTTAGGGTTGCCTCCACTGAATCCATGGATGGAGAATTCATGGATACAGAGGGAAAACTATAATTGTTCTACATCAGTAGTTCCCAAGCTTTTTTTGACCAGGGAACACTTAACCAGGGACCAATTGACCAGGGACCACTTTGATCAGGACTACTTTGACCAGGACCACTTGGCCTGGGACCACTTTGACCAGGGACCACTTTGATCAGGACTACTTTGACCAGGGACCACTTGACCAGTGACCATTTTGACCAGGACCACTTTGACCAGGACCACAGCAGAAGCGACTTGCAGTTTCACTCCTGACATGACAAAAAAAGCAGTTAATGTGGGGGTGAAACAGCATTAATTATGCAATGTAGATGCCCCCTCAGTGTCTCTTTTATATTAACCCTGTATTAGACATATTTCTGTCTTCCTACAACTCTATAAAAAGTCTTCCTATCAGAAGACTCTTGTCCAAGGGCTTCCCACATGTGGCCATGGAGTTGCACTTGAATGTGGGCCTTGGAGGCCGAGGGTAACCTGGGGAGCCCACTGAGAGGTTTTCTTCTATTACACATACTTTACATTCCTCTTTAGCCTTGCCATGTGCACAAGGTAAGAGCTTAGATGGGCATTATACCTTCAATGTTGATTGGAATGTGTGGACGAGATCAAAGGCATCCCCAGCTGCTGGACGGGACATTAATGCTTTGGAAATATCTTGTCACCGAACCCTTTCTTCATCCTCCTTCCACTTATTAAAGCAATAAGGTTTCGCCACATGGTCAAGCATTCCCAAGGGATTAGCGGAGCAGTGGGGTTTAAGGTATCTTTGCCCATCGTCTCCTCTCGCTCAGGACTCGGTTAATCCACCCGCAAACACTTTCCACCTTGATCTTGGAGACTGACGACTGTCACGCCCAAAATACCACCTGGTTTCAGAAAGGCACAAAGTCAACCTTGCAAGGTTCAGTGGCTCTCTGGAAGATGAAAGTTTGGGAGACATAAAAGAACAGGGGCCTTTGAAGGAAGAGGGTTTCTCAAGGCCAACAATCAACAAAGGAAAGCAATTCCATACTTCTAAGGGACAGGTTTGGGGTTTTGTTTTTGTTGGGTCTGTGCATCCAGAAGGCAAACACAATGGGGAAAATAGAGCCAGGAAGACACCTTAACACTCAAGCATCGTTCTGGAGGAATTCATTAAATCCAGAATTCATATTGGCGTGCAATCATAGAAAAATAGAATTATAGAGTTGGAAGAGACATTGTGGGCCATCCAATCCAACCCCATTCTGCCAAGAAGCAGGAAAATTGCATTCAAAGCACACACACACACCCGACAGATGGCCATCCAGCTTCTGTTTAAAAGCCTCCAAAGAAGGAGCCTCCACTACTGAACAGCTCTCACAGTCAGGAAGTCCTTCCCAATTAAATCTCCTTTCCTGTAGTTTAAAACCATTGTTCCACATCCTAATTTATTTATTTATATTACATTATTTCTATCCCGCCCATATCAGCCCGAAGGCGACTCAGGTTCGAATCCTAATCTCCAGGGTAGCAGAAAACATGCTTGCTCCCTCCTCCCTATGCCTTCCCCTCTCCTCTTGATACATGGCTCTCATCATGTCTCCTCTCAGCCTTTACTTCTGCAGGCTTACCATACCTAGCTCTTCAAGCCACTTCTCATAGGGCTTGTTCTTCAGACCCTTATAGGGCTTGTTCTCTGGACAGTGATTTAAGGCAGCTCCATAATCAAAACAAGAAGAGACATGTATTTCCACATATGTTTGGAAAAGACAAGATATACATTAATATCTGTTGTTGTAAGTTTTTTCGGGCTATATGGCCATGGTCTAGAGGCATTCTCTCCTGACGTTTCGCCTGCATCTATGGCAAGAATCCTCAGAGATAGTGAGACCTCACTACTTCTGAGGATGCTTGCCATAGATGCAGGCGAAACGTCAGGAGAGAATGCCTCTAGACTATGGCCATATAGCTAAAAAAAAAACCTACGACAACCCAGTGATTCTGGCCATGAAAGCCTTCAACAATATACATTAATATCGCTGTTGTGTGCCTCAAAGTCATTTTTTACTCAAGGGGCAGAATTCTTGGCAGAATGCCTTTGCCTTCCTCTGAGGCCGAGAGAGTGTGACGTGCCCAAGGGCACCCAGTAGGTTTCCATGGCCAAGCAAGGATTTGAACTCTATTCTTCTATAGTCCAACACCCAGACTTATTTTACTTTAAATACAATTCAACTGATTGAATAAATAAATTGATGCAATATACACATTAACATACAATATTTATTATGCAATATATCATGTATACATTTATATATAATATATAGTTTTAATATATAAATTGAATCACTAATTTAAAGACAATAATCATTTACAAATTACCAGTCTGTGCTGTGTGTGGCAGATTTTAATTTCATTTATATGTTTAATAGCTTTCGAAACATCCTCTTTCTCTATCTGTATATGTTTTGTGTTTCTTTGTGTGTTTCTCTGTGTACATATGTGTGCACACACACACATGTATACACATATATAAAGAGGATACACACATATGCACAGACATGCAGGCACATACCTTCCTCAAAAGAATGCAAATAATTAGTATTTTACACAATTCTCTATTTTTGTTCGTACATCAGCCTTGCAAATTGGGATGAACCAAAAGATACTATGTAGCCTCCATTTTTGTGTCTTAAGAGGAATCTGAAAATTAATGCAGCTCAGTGCTAAGGAATCATGGAATCTCTAATTCTCTCTACCAAAGTATATTGGCGCATCACCAAATTATATATTCCAGGGTTCCATAGCAATGCACTTAAAGTGGTGTCAAACTGCACTAATTCTACCGTGTAGATGCACCCTTAGTCTCCCAAATACTCACCTAACACTCTTATAACCCTACAGATATGAACAGGTCTTCTTGATATTATAAGACTTTGATAATGCACTTTTTGCAATATACAGTTTTGGGATTTATATGGGATTTAAAAGCAAAGCCAGTGAGAGAGTGGCTTAATGTCTTACATATGTTGCTTCCCCAATATTAAATAATTCAAAAAAAAAGGAACATTTGTGGTTTAGAAAATGTATGCCACTCAAAACCTTTCCCTTGATGCAGAATGTTATGTGAGAGGTTTAGCTAAAAGTAAAAGGTTTTCCCCTGACATTAAGTCTAGCCGTGTCCGATTCTGGGGGTTGGTGCTCATCTCAATTTCTAAGCTGAAGAGCCGACGTTGTCTGTATTTATTTAAAACTTTTATATCCCGATCTACTCTATGGAGTAATTTTGCTACTGTTATGAATTCTAATGCAAATATCCAATGTGCAGGGTGTATTTTCATTCACTGGACCAAATTTTGCACAAATGCCCCATACACCCAAATTTGAATACTAGTGGGGTTGGGCAGGGTGTGCGCGGGCGATTTTGTCATTTGGGAGTTGTAGTTGCTTTCATTTATAGTTCACCTACAATCAAAGAGCATTCTGAACTCCACCAACGATGGAATTGAACCAAACCTGGCACACAGGACTCCCATGACCAACAGAAAATACTGGAAGGGTTTGGTGGGCATTGACTTTGAGTTCTGGAGTTGTAGTTCATCTATATCCAGAGAGCACTGTGGACTCAAACAATGATGGATCTGGACCTAACTTGGCACAAATACTCAATATGCCCCAATGTGAACACTGGTGGCATTTGGGGAAAATAGACCTTGACAATTGGGGAAAATAGACCTTGACAATTGTAGTTACTGGGATTTATAGTTCACCTACAATCAAAAAGCATTCTGAACTCCACCAATGATAGAATTGGGCCAAACTCCCCACTCAGAACCCCCATGAGCAACAGAAAATACTGTGTTTTCTGATGATCTTTGGAGACCCTTCTGCTGCCCCCTCGCCCCCCCCCCCCCCCCGGTGTCCCGAACCCCAGGTTGAGAACCACTGCTGTAGAGGGACTCACACCACCAAGCTCATGTGGCTAACATGACTGCATGGAGCGCTGTTACTTTCCCACCAGAGTGGTACCTATTGATCTATTCACATTTGAAGAAGCACTGCCTGAATATCAAGCAAAAAGTGGGTGTTTGAAACAATATTGTATGAAAGCTGATTTTCAAAACCTGGGGGTCACAACCAGGCACAATGAAGACATCTGCCCCTGCGCTTTGCTACTTTGCTGCTGCCCAGTGAGAATGTGGCTCTTAATGAGGCATGCCGCATTATCACAGGGTATCTGCACCCTACACCACTGGAGAAATTACACTGTTTAGCCGATATTGCACCACCTGACATCTGCTGGGAAGTAGCAGTCAATAGTGAAAGGACCACGGCAGTGACATCTCCGGCCCATCCCCTGTTCGAATATCAGCCATCACACCAATGACTTAAATCAAGAAATGGTTTTCTAAGATCTTCAGAGACACTCGCTGGAACACCTCAGCAAGTGAAAGTCTAAAAGTGGCAGGCTCAAACCCAGAACCTCAATCAATGGCTGATACCAAATGAGAGACTCCCCCCCCCCCCCCCCCCGGGCACACAGAAAACTGGGCGACTTGGAAGGCGCTGAACAGACTGCGCTCTGGCACCACGACATGCAGAGCCAATCTTAAGAAATGGGGATACAAAGTGGAATCCACGACATGCGAGTGTGGAGAAGAGCAAACTACAGATCATCTGCTGCGATGCAACCTGAGCCCTGCCACATGCGCAATGAAGGACCTTCTTACAGCCACACCAGAGACCCTGCAAGTGATCAGCTAGTGGTCAAAGGACATTTAATACAATGCCAAGTTTGCAAACTTTGTGTGTGTGTGTGTGTGTGTGTGTGTGTGTGTGTTTAAATACAATTCAACTGTTTGGTTCGCTCCTGACATGATAAATAAATACTCACATATGCATGTTTTCGAACTGCTAGTTTGGCAGAAGCTGGGGCTAACAGCAGGAGCTCACCCAGCTCCCCGGATTCAAACCGCCAACCTTTTGGATAGCAAGTTTATCAACTCAGCAGTTTAACTGGCTGTGCCACTGGAGGCACCGGAGAGGTTTAGAGAGACTAATGCTTATATATATATATTTAAATTTGGGTGACTGACACCTTGTGGTTTCTCTCTCAAAAGAAACTGGTGGCTGATGTGATTCAGACATAGGAAACAAACCTCTTGGTTCTTGGATAGTTCCTGCTATTTCATTCAAGTTGATCACAATCTAGAACTACATCAAGTACATCTCTCAGTCTTGGAGAAGGACCAGTTTTGAACCCACTTGGAGAAAAGCCTGAATCTTTCTTTGAACTCTTCACACAGCATCCATTTAAAACCTCCTTTGAATTCTTGGTTGCTGATTCAGCTTCTTAGGAGTCAGCTGGCAAACCCTTCCCACTGGATGCAGAAACCTGTTTGATTTTGTTTCTGTGGCATGCGGTTCTGCAGGTACATCTGCACCCTGCCCACACACTCTTCCCAATTGGAGACAAGAAGTTGCCTAAATGTAATCCCAAAAGTCTCACTCTCTTCTCCAAATGGAAAAACCTTCCACAAGGTCTCTCAAGTCGAACAATCCCTGTCTTCCTGCACCTGTTCGGGCTAACAAGACTGAAGTCACTTTCAGCACTGTGGATGATAATACTCATTGGAATTGACAACTTTGTTTTTTAAAGTCCTGACTGCAGGACATATCCAACCCAATTTGCACATAATATATCCTCCAACATTTCAGAAATAAAAATGTATAGTAATAATGATCATTATAATATGATTACCTGCCTCTCCATGCCAAGGGAGACATGTGGCCAAGAAACAGAATGTGGTCTAAACGGCAAACGTTATAAATGAGGAAGAACACATATAGTCAGAGAGGTTGTAGAAGTTAGCTTTTGCCTGAGTCTATTGGGAAGGGCAAACAATTGAAGTCACCAGAGGACATTTCAAAAGCAGCAATTAAGTGGAAATGGGGATCTCATCTTGACCCACTCCAAATTATAGAACCACTTTCAAGACTCCACTTTCAAGACTCCAAAGTTCTCAATACCATGGATAAAGAAATGCGGAGAAATGAACTACATGTTTAGGAAGAGAACCTTGATTTGGGAAGTGAGGTCTCTACTAACTAACTAATGAAATTCCAACGTTGATGAGACTGAGGCAATTCTATCTCATGTATCAATATAAAGCGTTTCCTGACCCCAGAACTGAAAGGAAAGCATTTCTCTTGCCCTTACAACCAGATAAGGCAGTGGTTCTCAACCTGTGGGTCTCCAGATGTTTTGGCCTTCAACTCCCAGAAATCCTAACAGTTGGTAAACTAGCTGGGATTTCTGGGAATAGTAGGCCAAAACACCTGGGTACCCACAGGTTGAGAACCACTGAGATAAGGGTTTCTTATCTCTCTTCTGCAAATGAATTGACCTTCGATGTGTCTGAGAACTATGCCTTTGTTTACAAAAGTCTTGCCTTCTATCTTGACTCATTAAATTCTGCACCTGACAATTCATCTTCAGAAGACAGTTTCTCAGAGAAAGACTGTTGAGGGTCTCTCCCAGGAATGTGACCTTGTGAATCTTCATGAGACACCTTGGGCCTCTCGTTTGTGCTTAACTCAGGCCCAGGCAAACCCTCATCCCCATTGCCAACAGACCCAGACCCAGAAAACCATCTCCATTCCTATCATGAACATCAGACACAATCACGAGCTGATCTACAACAACCCTCCCCCAGACTGCAGACCTATGTCTTCAAGGGAAGTATGACCCCTTCCAACACAGGCTGTAATCCCACACTCTCATCCACCTTCTGACTGACCAGGAGTGCCTCTGTCTTGTCTGGATTAAATTTCAACTTAGTAAGATCCTCCCTTTGAATAACTCTTTGGAAATGAAGTCTAAATTCCAGAATTCCAAAGCTCTGAGAGCTCCTGCCTTTGCTGTGGAGTTCCCCAGTGTGCTATCCTCTCGCCCCTGTTATTTAACATGTACGTCTGGCCACTTGTTGGACTGGTGCAGAGCTTTGTCATAGAGTGCTACCAGTATGCAGATGATACACAGCTACTCTTGCATTTCGAACCTGGGACAACCGCGATTCCTGAGAACTTTAGGCTGTGTTTGGAAGCAGTGATGAGTTGGCTGTGAGCGAGCAGACTAAAAATGAACCCTGCAAAAACTGAGATACTCTGGCCCGCCCAGCCGCCAGAATTAATCCAGTCTCTGCCTGATTTCGATGGGGAAGCTCTGGTTCCATCTGCCACTGTTAAAAGCCTTGGGGTTGTGTTGGACTCATCGCTGACAATGGAGGCCCAGATCACTGCCATAAGTAAGCAGGTCTTTTTTCATCTTCGCCAGGCAAGGAAATTGGCATCCTACCTTTCGGTAGAAGCATTGGCAACAGCAATCCACGCAACAGTCACCACGAGGTTGGACTATTGCAACACCTTATATGCCGGCCTTCCAAAGTCAACAACCCAGAAGATTCGGATGGTCCAAAATGCAGCGGCCAGGCTGCGGGATCATCTATAAGATCCCATATTACACCGATTCTGCAACAACTGCATTGGCTACCAATAGAACATCGGATCTCTTACAAGATACTGATCCTGACATTTAGAGCTCAAAATGGCCAAGGACCTTTATATCTTAGGGACCGCCTCATTCCTTTTCCCCATCAGTGGTCACCTCGATCCACCCAGGAAAATCTCCTATATATAGGAGGTACACCTGGAAGCTACAAGGCATAGTAGAGCTTTTCCGACCTATGCTCCAATTCTGTGGAACTCATTGCCTCCATATATTAGAGCAATGTCGGAGTTGCGACCTTTTGTAAAGTCACTCAAGACTTGGCTGTTTGGTTGTGCATTTAAGTAAAGTGATCAGATCTAATTTGCCAAATAGTCACTGTTGAATGTTTTTATGTTGGATGTTTTTATATTGTGTAAATGCTATTTTAGATTGTAAGTCGCTCGGAGCACCTTGGTAGAGAGCGACTAATTAAGAAATAAAGTGAAGTGAAATGAAGTGAAGTGAAGTGAAGTGAAGAATGGGTGCACCAAATGGATAAGGGCCATCAACCTAGACTGTGTTTATTGCCTAACATTTTGTTTTATCTTAACTTTTTAACAAATCCTGAAACAGAAATCTCTAGCTAGAGCGGCCACCCCAAAGCAGCAGCCAAAAAGAAGTCATGCTCTAAGCTGAATAAAATGGGAAAATAAATAAATAAATTCAGGGCATCAAAAATTTAAGATTTGGAGACAAATGTACAGCTGTCTTGGACAGAAATTGTCCTTTGCTTTTTAAAAAAAAATCTGGGGAACTTAAGTTTTTGTTGCCTGGTTTTCTTTTCATCCTCATCCAGACACATCTGTCCATCTTCAGAATTTACTCTCCTCCTCCTTCCATGCCTCAAGCTGTGAATCTGGCAAAAGCTCTCCTTCCTTTTCAGACCCTCCGCAAAAAGCCAGCAGTAAAATGAAAAGAAACAGTAAATAATTGGCTCCGAGTGTAAAGCAACATTTAAGTATGTTAAGAAAAGCCCGGCTGGATCCCTCCAAGGGTCTATCTAGTCCAGCATTCTGTTTTCCCACAGTGCCCAAGCAGATGCCTATGGGAAGAATCAGCCACAATGGAATCATCATCATCATCATCACCATCATCACCATCATCAATACTATTAGTAAAAAGGAGAGCAGGTACAGTATTCAAATGTTTCATTAAGGAGTCCAGCTGCAAAAAGGAAATAATCATTCTTCAAAGTTGCATGTTGGTTGGCTTCTTTCTTTTTTCATCAAGAGAAGGATTCGTATGTTTCACACAAATATGTATTTTTTTGTTTTGTGTATAATCCTGTAGGGCAAGATATATGCATTCTGATGCACATAGGCATAAGTTACCTGAGGAGGAAGCTATTGTAGAGGTTGGATCAGAGGGCAGTGGGACTGAGAGGAGGACCCCCTCTGAAGATTGCAATGGGCATCAAACTAGCTAATCAAGATTTATAAAATTGTATTGTTGAAGGTTTTCATGGCTGGAATCACTGGGCTGTTGTCAGTTTTTCAGGCTATATGGCCATGTTCTAGAAGCATTGCTTAATGTTGTTTATTCATGGTAGCTGTTACTCTTAAGTTAGAAAGCCGATGAGGCTGTCAGTCAATGGGCACAGCTTTCTAAATGTGGCAATGAAATAAAATTAAAGTGAAATCTACTTTTGTAATCATGATTCAGTGTTGTAAGATGACCCTCCCTCGCATCACTATTATCTTCTCTTTATTGGAAAGTTTTTATTAAAATCTGGTGACAGACTTGAACATACTCACGGGTGGTGTCTCCTTCCTTCCTTCTTGGTCAGCGGTGGTATTATTATTATTATTATTATTCCTTATGAAAGGAAAATAACTCCTCTCCTTTAATAGTTGTATAAATAGGGGATTGAAATAGGCATTGCTTGTTCTATCAATGTGTGACAAACACTTGCTGAAATCCCCTGGTTAAACCACAGAGCTGCTGAATTTGCTGACCGAAAGGTTGGCGGTTTGAATCCGGGGAGTGGGATGAGCTCCTGCTGTTCAGCCCAGCTTCCGCCAACCTAGCAGTTTGAAAATATGCAAATGTGAGTACATCAATAGGTACCGCTTCTGCGGGAATGTAACAGCGCTCCATGCAGTCATGCTGGCCACATGACCTTGGAGGTGTCTATGGACAATGCCAGCCCTTTGGCTTAGAAATGCTGATGAGCACCACCCCGCAGAATCGGACACAACTAGACTTCATGTCAGGTGAAACCTTTACTTTACTAAAGATGTAATAGCCTGAAGTTTTCTGGCAAGTTCATGACTGGAGCTGAAGACAGCTTACAAAGATTACAGCTAAAACACACATACAAAGAGGGAAGTAAAATCATAAAAACATATAAAAACATTAAACTTGTAGTACTGATACACTTTCTGCTTTTTAGTGCTTTCAGTAGACGATTCCGCATACATTTTCTCATCTCCATTGAGAACGAATGTTTCAATACCTAAAGACAATGCACCAAGGAAATGGCCAACTCCACTGGACTTTTTTTTTTTACAAATAGTTCATTTACACACACACACACACACATACACACACACACACAAACGTTTTGCCCCAGAGAAACACATAAAAACACATTTTGGCACACAAAACATTTTTTGCACAAAATACAGTTTCCTGCACATTTTTCTGCAGAAACATTTTTTTTTAAGTTCCAAAAAATGAAAAAAAAATTCAGCACACACAAAAGGACTTAATAATCTTGTACATTGCAGAGAAGAATGATAACATATTCATTCTCACATGCAAGAGTGCCATAAGCAAAGTTTTACATTCCTATTTTGTAGGAATTGCAGGAAGGCGGCACAGGCCATCCTCGGCAATTCTCATGCTCTCCTCTCAGCCTTGGTAACCTTCATAACAAAACCCAGTCTGAATGGCTTCAGAAGTTATTCAGGCCAGAGCAAATGTTGCTCGTGTTTTATCTCCCGGGAAACTCAGAAACCTTCCAAGAATGAAGTTAAGGACGCAAAGCAAGGAGTCGGGAAATAGCCAGCGAGCGGTAACCTACTGTCTCTCTCACAGACAACAAGGCCCTAGTGTCAAAGCCACAGGACCAAGGGCGCGCACACACAAACACACACACACAGATGCAGATGGCCCAAAAGAAAGGCTCTCTAAACATTGCTTACAAGCAGGTGGCTGTGTTCGGGAGAAAGAGACACACAGAGAGAACAAGCAACCAGGCGCAGGCAGACATCGAGCAGCTTTCTTTCGATGCTGCCTGGGGGAATGTAAGGAATTGGAGCCCAACAGACAGGGAAACATTTCTAGGGACTTCGGACATTATCACACACAACCCACAGTCCCACGTCACAGGAAAGCAATGGGATAGCAGCGTGTGATAATGTCTAAATGTTCCTGTGATGCGGAATACCAGCTACTTGCTATCCTGACGATTGATGGCATAATTGTTGGCTTTGCACAATGTTGGCAATGTTAAAGGGCAGGCATATAGCCAGGGAGGGGGGGCTGGAGGGGCTTCACACACACCCCCTCCCGAAATTCTCATGGTGGTCCGCAAGAAAGCCTTACTGGTGCATTATTTAAACTGTTATGGTTATTCATATCATGATCTGATTACCATGCTCAATATATCCCATTTGCATGGGGGTATTGGGGTAACGATACAAAAGATTTGCTAGGGTAGACCCTCTTTCACTCACACTCACCCCCCCCCAAATCAAACTCAGCTCCCTCAAAATCCTGGCTACAGGCCTGTTAAGGGGTTTTATTTTTAAAATTATAATCATTTTGTAAGCTGGATAACTTAGCCACGGTGATGCAATGGGTTAAACCCTTATGCAGGCTGAACTGCTGATCTGAAGGTCGGCGGTTCAAATCCGCGAGATGGGGTAAGCTTCTATCTGTCAGCTCCAGCTTCCCATGCAGGGATATAAGAGAAGCCTCCCAAAGGATGGTAACACATCCGGGCGTCCCCTGGGCAACGTCTCTGCAGATGGCCAATTCTCTCAAACCAGAAGCAACTTTGAGTTTCTCATGTTGCTTCTGGCATAATAAAGGAAAAAAAGCTGCATAACTATATATATTCCAGTGAGAGGAGTGCAGAGAATGCTACCAGAGAAGTTCCCGGACTCACCACACAAGTGTGGTGTGATCAGGAGCCATTGATGGGCTTTACCTCTAACTTCTTCATTGCGTGGAGGTGGCGGAACAGCAACAAGTATCATACAACATCATGCAATAGGGAACATCACCAAAGGTGATAGTCCTGCTACTGTGCCAATTTTTCCCAGATCATACCAGCCTGAGGTCTTGTATCAATTGTCTTGATTAAGCAATTGGAAAAGCACTGGACTCGAAACTATGGCTTTTACATGCTTATCGCCATTGCGCAATGCTTAGCTGATTCTAGATCAGTGGTTCTCAACCTGTGGGTCCCCAGGTGTTTTGTCCTACAACTCCCAGAAATCCCAGCCAGTTTACCAGCTGCTAGGATTTCTGGGAGTTGAAGGCCAAAATATCTGGGGACCCACAGGTTGGGAACCACTGTTCTAGATCATGTAATAAATCTCCTGCATTGTCCTGTATCTACTCCTTCCTTCTTATGTTCATTGTGCCCAGATAATGCGTGGATAATTGTTCGTTGGGGATAGGAAAGGGATAGGAGGAGAATAACATCCATTCTCTACTTGTGGCTGCCGCAATTCCGGGAGTGCTGCAGAAAATTATCACAGTAAGAATAGCGCTGTAACTACAGTGATATTGGAACCATTAATGGCCTCCCCTCTTAATGAAAAGACACAATCCAAGAATGAGTTTGATAAAATGCAACCATGTGTAGCACATGATGCAGTAGTCACCAACCAAACAAGCTATTACAGTGCCATAATTGCACTTTAATGTCTTCACGTGATAGCACCCCAAGGGAAGATTCCCATGAAAGCAAAGCATGATTCTTCCCTCTTATGAGGTTTATGAAGTGACTTCATGAGCATATAAACATGGAAACATGATCTAATACAGCTATTGCAAGCTACTCTACAAGACAGATGGTAAAGTTAGCACAACTCAATATAAGTTAGCCTTTCTGTCATTACAGGTAGGTGTCTTCATCAAAAGCTTGCACAAACAGGAAAGTCTTTAGCTGCTTTTTGAAATATGTCAGGGATGGGGCTGTTTTAACCTCCTTGGGGAGGGAGTTCCAAAGAGTTGGAGCAGCCACCAAGAAGGCCCTCTCTCTTGTCGTTGCCATCCACATTTGCAATGGTGGCAGGAACAAGAGGAAAGCCTTGCTAGAAGATCTTAACATTCAGACAGGTTGGTATGAGGAGATGTGGGCTGATAGGTAAGTAGGACCTGAACAGTTTAGTGCTTTGAAGGTCAAAACCAGCACCTTAAATTGGACCTGGAAAGGAATTGGCAGTCTGTGCAGGTGCTTTAGCACAAAGGCCTGTGCTAAAATAGATTGATTTGGTTCAAAGGTATTTCTAGATTCCTCCCTCTCTGCCTTGCCCTTTTTATGCTGTGACAGACTCACTTGCCAATTTTCTTTCAAAGCATATAAAATGATTCACATTTGGTGACCAAGGTCCTAATCTTCTCCTGTCTAGTCCCAAGCCCCCCAAAAGAAATACGCAAGTGTTTGGATGTAGGAACTTTTTTTTTCAAATTTTGGAATATCTGTATTAACATACATGTATATCAGTGGTTCTCAACCCTTTTTTGACCAGAGACCGCTTGACCTGAGACCACTTTGACCCGGGACCACTTTGACCTGGGACCACTTGACTAGGGACCACTTTGACTAGGGACCACTTGACTAGGGACCACTTTGACCAGGGACCACTTGACCAGAGACCACTTGACCAGGGACCACTTTGACCAGGGACCACTTTGACCAGGGACCACTTGACCAGGGACCACTTGACCAGGGAGCACTTTGACCAGGGACCACTTGACCAGGGACCACTTTGACCAGAGACCACTTGACCAGGGACCACTTTGACCAGAGACCACTTTGACCAGGGACCACTTTGACCAGGGGCCACTTGACCAGGGACCGCTTTGACCAGGGACCACTTGACCAGGGACCACTTTGACCAGGGACCACTTTGACCAGGGGCCACTTGACCAGGAACCACTTTGATGAGGGACCACTTGACCAGGTACTACTTGATCAGGGACCACTTTGACCTGGGACCACTCTCCAACATTAGTACCAAAAGGGTTACGAATCAGTTTTGGCCTACTTTAGATTTGGTTTGGAGTGCTGATTCTGAAATTTGCATTGGATAGACCCCATCAGCTGTAGTTTCTGATGCAGAACATATGCCATGGTCAGCGACAGGAAAGGAGTTGCAGGCGATGCAAAAGAAGTGGGAAAAAAATAAAATAAGAGGAAGGAGGGTTGTAGACCAGATTTTCATCCTCGCGGCCCACTGGTGGTCCATAGCCCACAGGTTAAGAACCACTGATGTATATAATGAGGTATCTTGGAGATGGGACCCAAATCTAGACATAACATTATTTTATGTTTCATATACACCTTAGATACATAGCTTGAAGGTCATTTTAATACTAGTATTTTAAATAATTTTGTGCACGAAACAAGGCTTGGGTACACTGAACCATCAGAAAGCAAAGATGTCACTATCCCAGCCATCCATGTGGTCAGTTTCACATTTTGGAGTCTTTTGGATTTCTGGACAAGGGATGCTCGACCCAAAGGTGGGGAGACAGATCCTAATAGTATTGGGACTTCTTTGGGAGGAGAAAGAGTGGAAATCCTTCCCCAAAGTTAATCACCAAGAAAGAGCAAATACCAGAACAGGGAAGTAAAAATGTAGACAGATTGCTTGTATGGTCTGGGAAGGGGCTGCAGCAGAATAATTTAATTAAAAAGATAAGATCGCCCAGGATACTTAGGTAGCTTATAGCGGCTAATACCCCTCAGCCTATCAAACCATTTATTGTTTTCTTTAATAACCCCCTCCCCTCCTCAACAGACACACAGACAAGGCAACCCAAATGGAAACCTGCATACTTTACAGTTTCATTACAAGTGGAAAAAATGTTAATGACTGGTGGAAGGGAAATGGGATCCCTGGTTGTCTCTTTAAGAACACCCAGCCGATAAGTTTTCCAGAAGGTGACTGATGGATGTCCAGTAAAGGAAATCTGAAATGCTTATCGGCATGATCTTTGGGTACTTTTACACTCATTACAAGGTATGCATTCAGGGAACAAGAGCCTGATACTTCCATCCAGGCAGCTGCAATTGACGGGGTCCGATATGCAGGGCATACATTGTGGCACGCATCTGCAAAGGAGATAATCTTCCCCTTAGATTCTCTAGATATTATTTATGTTACATAAATCTTGGTTTTCTTTACCAAATAAACCTAATGTAGTTTCAAGGGTAGTAATGAGAGCCAGTGCAATATAGTGTTTTGAGTGTTGGACTCTGGAGACCAAGGTTCAAATCCTTGATGTGCCGTGGAAACGACTTGGCCACCTTGGACATGTCACATACTATCAGCCTTCAGGAAACTCTCTGAAAGGGTTACCATAAGTCAGAAGTAACTTGAAGATATACAACAATGCACCCCATGATGCACCAAATTTATAAAAAAAACCCCATTTCATGGTTTAACATAGGTCTTCTTAAACCTCTCCCACTTGCAACCCCTTTCTACCTGAGAAAGGTTTTTGCACTATGTTTCCATCTGAGAAATGTTTATGCGAGCCCAAGTATATAGGTATGTAAAACAGATATAACAATTATATATTGAGTGATAATAAACCAGCAAGTCTTGCTAAACAGCCTGATTTTCCTTTTTGTGAAGTACAGCTAAGCATTTTCTGCAGAGTCCACTGTAAACACTGCATGTTGTTGCTAATGGATTTGCATAAATGTCTAGGTAGTGTTCAAAAACCTTTTACCATTGCAAAATGTTTCACAACCACAGCATTGAGCTAAGGGACCCCATTTGGGGTTACAACCACAGTTTAATAAGAAGTGATTTAAAAGAGAAAATATGATGGCAAAAGCATGAAAATGTGAAGCCTGAGAGATAGCAGAATTTGTGTGTGTGTGTCAGGAGTGACTTGAGAAACTGCAAGTCGCTTCTGGTGTGAGAAAATTGGCTGTCTGTAAGGACGTTGCCCATGGGACGCCCAGATATTTTGATGTTTTACTCCTTGTGGGAGGCTTTTCTCATGTCCCTGCATGGGGAGCTGGAGCTGACAGAGGGAGCTCCTCTGCACTAACATTGGCTAACATTGGCTACCCTAACATTGGCTATGTTAGTTAGGACTACTGGAAGCTGAGATTCAAAACATCTGGGGGACTCACAATTCCTACTCATTTCTGGTGACTAAATAAAGAGCCACTCAGTTCTGACTTGGTCCAAGTTTCACAGAAGCTCAGATTTAAGAAACAGAAAGAAGCTGATAGCAAGTTGTTACAGTAGCTCTATTGTGTACAGTATTTAAATTTATATTTATAGTGTCAGAAGTGAATACAGGGTATAACTGTAAAGTATTTAAAAGCACAAAGTTAAAAACTTGGCATTATACTAAATGTTCTTTGACTAGTAGCTAGTCACTTGGAGTGCCTCTGGTGTTGCTGCAAGAAGGTCTTCCATTGTGCTTTTGGCAGGGCTCAGGCTGCATGTAATAGGGGGTCTGTGGTTTGCTCTTCTCCACACTCACATGTCGTGGACTCCACTTTGTTGCCCCATTTCATTTGTCTACAGTACTCCTAGAGTAGTTCTCTAGTAATGCTGTAGTTCTACTCATTCCTTATTCCTTGTGTGAACATGAATAATTGCTTGCATTTTTATTGCTCCTGTGAGATGCCTTTGTTTCTTCTATCTGTGATGATACCAGGCTGCTTGGTATTAAAAGACGAATAAACTGCAGGGATATTTGATATTTACACTAAGCAGAGTACAACATGCAAGTGCAATATGAGTTTGTAGTAGAAACAGAAGTTATTGCTCTACTACGGTAAGAAAGTAAGGTATGTATATTATCTTTGGAAATCCACCCAAGGACAGGAAAAGAGATAAAGGGGAAGAAGTTATATTTCATTACAAGAACCCCTTATAGCTGTGGAAATAAAGTAGCAACCATAAATGGATTTGGAGTCCCTTAAGGCTGTCCAACTCTGAAGCAAAGGTAACAAAGGGTGTATCTACACTGTGGAGTTAATACAGTTGGTAGTTAAAGTTAAAGGTTTCCCCCAGACATTAAGTCTTGTGGTGTACAACTCTGGGAGGTGGTGCTCATCTTCATTTCTAAGCAAAAGAGCCGGCATTGCCCATAGACACCTCCAAGGTCATGTAGCTGGCATGACTGCATGGAGCACCGCTACCTTTCTGCAAAAGTGGCATCTGGAGCGGTACCTATTAATCTACTCACATTTGCATGTTTTCGAACTGCTAGGTTGGCAGAAGCTGGGCCTAACACTGGGAGCTCACTCCACTCCCTGGATTCAAACTGCCAACCTTTTGGTCAGCAAGTTCAGCAGCTCAGCGGTTTAACCTGCTGTTCCACCAGGAGGCCCTAATACAGTTGGGCATCACTTTAACTACTCTGGTTTAATGCTATGGAATCATGGGAGTTATAGCTTTACAGTCTTTAGCCTTCTTTGCCAAAGATTGTTGATACCTCACTAAACTACAAATCTCAGGATTAGAAAGCACTGATGCATGGCTATTAAAGTGGTGTCAAACTGCATTGATTTTTTAAAGCATAGATGATTATACTGGCCAACACATATTTTGATGTTTCAAATGTTAGTCCTGTTTCTGGGTAGATTTGACCTGTTGATTCCAAAAAGCTCTAGTTTTTGAGATACAGCTGCCATATACCACTCTAAATCAATTTCCCCATAGAAAACCAGGATAACAGTGTCTAAGAAGCTAAAGCTAATGCAGTCTCCCCAATTTAATTTTCTGAACCATCACCCCAAATAACCCCAGAAGCAGGTCTAAAAACCAACACACTAAGAAAGAGAAATATTTTTGTTGGGCTGTGTTACCTGCCCTAGAGAAGGAGAAATGAGATCAACAGGTGGGAAGGAAGCGAAAGAGTCTATGACCAGGAAGGCTAAGGAAAAATGGTTGGGAAAACACCATAGATTATCTAGTACACATTGCCGGCCCTCTCGTACTTGATACTTCTTTGCTTCCAGTATAAATAACTCTCTAGTGATGTAATGCAGTAAAAAAAGAGAGAGATAGCAAGATTCCTAGAATCAATTAATCTTTGAGCTGGAAAGGGTCACAAGAGCTATTTTCTCCAACCATTGCCATGCATGTAAGAATACACAATTCCAGTACAATACTCTTGAAAAAGGAGCCCTTGATGGTGCAGTGGGTTAAAGAGCTGAGATGCTGAACTTGGTAACCAAAAGGTCACAGGTTCAAATCCGGGGAGCACTGTGAGTTCCTGTTGTTAGCCCCAGCTTCTGCCAACCTAGCAGTTCGAAAACATGCAAATGTGAGTAGATCAATAGGTACAGCTCGATGGGAAGGTAACGGTGCTCCTTGCAGTCACGCCGGCCACATGACCTTGGAGGTGTATACGGACAATGCTGGTTCTTCAGCTTAGAAATGGAGATGAGCACCATCACCACTACCATCTCCCCCCGACTGGACTTAATGTCAGGGGAAACCTTTACCTACCTTTACCTGATCTTGAAAAATGCCTATCAACCTCTCTCTAGATGTCTAAAGAAGAAAATACCACCAGTCCATTCCACTGTCTAATAATTTCTACAATACATTTTTTTTTTGTAATTTGAATTAATTGGTTCATGTTCTAGTTCCTGAAACATCTGAAAACAAGTTCATATCATCTTCTACACAACATCTCTTCAAATGTTTTAAAGCAGCTCTCATGTCACCTCCTGTCCCACAGAATTTCTTTTCGGTGCTGCTACTCACCCGTAGCCCACCTTTCACAACCCAATTGAAAATTGGTTTGTTTGTTTGTTTGTTTTCTATTTGCTTCCCCAAAAGCTACCAAACAGTACAAGCTATAGGACCGCTGGACCTCGCTTTTCTATAGGATAGCAGCCATGCTAAAGGCTTTCCCTAAGACAAAAGAGAAATGAAGAATAGAACACCTTTCACCCTAAGGTTGTGTCTGGTCACAAAGGTTAAATGCCCATTAACAACAGAAAGGCTTAGCTACCCCAGACCAACCCTACTCTAAGTTTAGGTATTTAATCAGAACTCCCTGGGGGGAAAAAAATCAAGATCAAACCTATGAAACAGGGATGGAAAAGAGACATTTTGATTACAAAAGCCTCATTCGGGAGATTTTCATACGTATCACAAATCTAGATATCTTTGCTCTTCTACATATTCTGTTTTTCATTCATGCACTTTCTAGATCATCTTTCCTCTTCGGTTTCCTACATAAATATAATATAGACAACTGCAATAAAATGAGAATGAATTTCTCTTCCTCACGGTTCAGAATGAATAGCTGGCTTATTTCAATAGTTGGTTAGTTTGTCTTGTATTTGAGAGACTTGCTATGCAAGTAGTCCTTTAGTGACACCCGGTGACACACTTAAACGCAGCATCAAATCCATTTTGGGTTTTAGCTCCACATTTGACAGCAGGCATGGACAAACTTTAGCCCTCCAGTTATTTTGGACTTCAACTCCCACAATTCCTGACAGGCAGCTGTTAGGAATTGTGGGAATTGAAGTCCAGAACACCTGGAGGGCCAAAGTTTGTCCATGCCTGCTGTGCAATGACTTAGTATCACAAATGAGTATTTGTTGTTTATTCATTTAGTCGCTTCCAACTCTTCGTGAACTCATGGACCAGCCCAACCAGAACTCCCTGTTGAATGTGGCCACCCCCAGCTCATTCAGAGTCAATCCAGTCACTTCAAGGATGCCATTCATCCATCTTGCCCTTGGTTGGCCCCTCTTCCTTTTTCCTTCCATTTTCCCCATCATCACTGTCTTCTCTAAGCTTTCCTGTCTTCTCATGATGTGGCCAAAGTACTTCATCTTTGCCTCTAATATCCTTTCCTCCAGTGAGCAGTCGAGGTTGATTTCCTGAAGTATGGACTGGTTGGATCTTCTTATGGTCCAAGGCACTCTCAGAACTTTCCTCCAGCACCACAGTTCAAAAGTGTCTATCTTCCTTCACCCAGCCTTCCTTATGATCCAGCTTTCACATCAATAGGTTACTACGGGGAATAACATTGCTTTTACTATGCGAATCTTTGTTTCCAGTGTGATGTCACTACTCTTTACTATTTTATCGAGATTGGTCATTGCTCTCCTCCCAAGACGGATCCGTCTTCTGATTTCCTGGCTGCAGTCTGCGTCTGCAGTAATCTTTGAGCCTAGAAATACAATGTCTGTCACTGTCTCCATGTTTTCTCCCTCTATTTGCTAGTTATCAATCAGTCCAGTTGCCAGAATCTTGATTTTTTAAAATGTTTAACTGCAACCCAGTGAATGAGTATAGACTAGTGCTAAAGTGTTACCATCCAGATGTTGTTCAGTAGCATCCAGATGTTGTTCAGTTTGCCCATGCTTGTTTTAAAGGATCTAATGTAGGCTCTGAACTTACTTGGGGGACAGTGTTCAGAACAGTGGGGGCATTAGATGAGTGTGGACCACACTGGGTGACACAATGATATCCAATGGGATGGCTACTCGCCATCTATCACAAAACTCCATGCCTCCCCCCTTCTGCTGACCATGGTGCCTGGGCTGTCAATCTGCCTTGGCCAATGGTGGGGTTGTGATGCTACTACTTCCGTGAGATTCCTTATGGATCTGGCAGGGCTGATGGTTGGGTCAGGAAAGAAAGGCTGCAGCAGTGGAATGGAAGGAAGACAAGCAGTGGTCTGTCAAGCATCGCTGTTAGAGCATAGCATCATTACAGCATATTGCTTCTCTTCCTCAGAGTAGCATATCGCTTCTCCAAACTGTATTCTAAAATCTGTACAGTTATACCCCACCTGGTGTGGCCCAAACATGCTAGCCAGGCATGTAGCTGGGGGGGGGGGAGGCTTGAGGGGCTTCAGCCCCCCCCCCCCTGAAATTCTCATGGTGGTCTGCGAGAAGGCCTTACTGGTACATTATTTAAACTGTTATATTTATTCATATCATGCTCTGATCACCATACTCAATATATCCCATATGCATGGGGGTATTGGGGTAACGATACAAAAGGTTTGCTAGGGTAGACCCTCTTTCACTCAGACTCAGCCCCCCTCCCCCGAATCAAACTCAGCTCCCCCGAATCAAAATCCTGGCTACGGTCCTGATGCTAGCTGACCTACATTACCAGCTGCACATAATAATTAACATCATAAGGTTTTTCTTTAACACACACTTGATCCTGATACGACTTACTGTAACAAACTACACTTACCAAATGACAAAATCAATCCCCCTCAACCCCACCAGTATTCAAATTTGGGCTTATGGGGTGTGCAGGTACAGCTGTACCAGGAGCTCCAATTTTGTTTGCTTTGCATTTAATGTTTGTTATAGTCCTAAGTTTCAGGGACTCTGCAGATAGGTGGCTTCTTTTGGCTGCAATCATAGGGCAAGCCACCTGTCAATTATAGTTAGGTTCCCTGGTCCTGCCACCTTTTTGAGTTTTAGAGGGAATAGGAGCCATTTTGAGTTCAGTCCATACAGAGCAGCTTTCCATGCAGGACATAATACCAAGAGCTCCTGTAGAAAGCTTCATCTTCTACGGCTTGGCCGGGGTTATACAGCCCACGGCTTGGCCGAGGATCATACAGCCTTACAGCTCCTTTGCGGAGGGACTTCAGCCAGCCATCACCGAAACCTGAACTCCTTTTCTCTTGGAAGTCTACAAAGCTCTGCTTGGTAAGGGTCACTAGCGGAAGCCAGACGTAGTTGGTACCGGGTGCAGGGGCTCCACGCCAACAGAGGAAAGTACAGACTGCTCAGATTAGAAGTTAAGGATTTCCCCATTAGTTAAATTACAGTTAAGAAGATAGTGCCTGTTCCCAGTGAACAAGATTGAGAGAGCCAATAGACTATTAAGAAAGCCTTCAAGTATCTGTTTGTTTTTATTAATAAAGAGCTTTGTTGAACCTTTAAGTATTCTAGAGACTGTGTTTTAAGGAAATCCAAAGGCCTTTAATCTGAGGCAGCCCCGGCGTACCGTTGGGCACACAGAATTTATGTCCTGTCTACAGTCTGATGCACAGGCCCAGCATGCAACAGCACATGGGGTATTCGTGCCAAATTTAGTCCAGTGCATGAAAATACATCCTGCTTATCAGATATTTACATTATAATTCATAACATTAGCAAAATTACGGATATGAAGCAGCAACAAAAATAATGTTATGGTTGGTGGTCACAACAACATGAGAAACTGTATTAAGGGGTCTTGGCATTAGAAAGGTTGAGAACCACTGGTTTAGATTATTTCTAGTTTGCACTTAGTTCCAGACATTTGCATTGTGCTTTCTAAATAAAATATAGCCAAGATGGATAAAGCATTCCCTTGAAAATAAAGTCCCTTTTTAGGTCTCTCTGGTGCTGTGCCCGGGGACAAGAGACAAACCTCTCCATCAGTCAGCAAAAAGAATAAACACGATTTCTCCCACACTCCACCCCTTGGGCTGCTTTAGAAGAACACAGACAGAGATCTGGGCTGAAAAACTAGTCTCTGACCCAGCGGATTATGATTTATTTGTAACTTCAAACAGGATTTGTAAACACAGGGCTGGCTGGAAGAATGGGACCACAAAGTTAACCTTCAACAGCAGCTCTTCTTAAATGACTGTATTATGTTACCACAGTGGCAGCTGACATTAATCAAGATTTCTAAGCTGTAACGTCAGATGTTTCCATTGTTAGAAGTGGAGAAATATCTGTAGCTGTGGTTGCGCAAACAGGTATGTGCCCATAGGGAGCAATAGAGACGGGATTCCACTGCTCTTTGGGCGCATCTGTGGAACGAATGCACTTTGACACCACTTTAATCAGCCATGGCGGATTAGAAGTTGGAGTTGGAGTTTGGTGCTCTTTGGCAGAGAAGAAGAGAAACCTTGTAAAACTCAAACTCCCATGATTCCATAGCATTGAACCATGGCAGATAACTTGTTTCCATAGTCCAATACAATGGAATCCTGGGATTTGTAATTTGATAAAGCAACAGCCCACTTTGGCAGAAAAGGCTACAGAGCTTGTAAAACTGCAACTCCCATGATCTCATAGCATTCATGTGTCCCAGTTTTATTATTTATTTATTTACTGTAATTTGCATACCGTCTTTCTCAGCCTTTCGGCAACTCAAGGCGGTTTACAGCCAGCAAGTCATTACACATAATATCAAAATGCAAATAGAAACATTAAGATACAATATAAAACCACAACAGAAACAATAAAAGCCAAACATCATTAACCAGCCATGTAGCCGGGGGGGGGGGGGGGCTGAAATTCTCATTGTGGTCCATGAAAAGGCCTTACTGGTGCATTATTTAAACCGTTATGTTTATTCATATCATGATCTGATCACCATACTCAATATATCCCATATGCATGGGGGTATTGGGGTAATGATACAAAAGGTTTGCTAGGCTAGACCCTCTTTCACTCATACTCATCCCCCCCCCCGAAACTCAGCCCCCCCGAAACCCCCCCTGAAAAAATCTCAGCCCCCCCCCTCCCCCGAATCGAAATCCTGGCTACAGGCCTGTCATTAGCATCTCCTTGTTAAAACATTGTCCAATTCCATCGACTAGTCATTCCATTTCCTATGTCAGTTACTCTGCATTTGTAAATGCTTGCTCAAACAACAATGTCTTAACTTTCCTCTGAAATGTTAAAAGGGAGGGAGCCGATCTGATATCCCTAGGGAGGGCGTTCCATAGCTGAGGGGCCACCACCGAGAAGGTCCTGTCCCTCGTACCCTGCCAAACCGTACTTGTGATGAAGGTGGGATTGAGAGCAGGGCCTCCCCAGATGATATTAAGGTCCTAGATGGTTTCACTTGTGAAATGATGTTTTCAATTGTGAAATGATGGAAGGGATGCACCACATATTTTGTTTCATTCAAAAGAGAGTTTAACAACCTATTGTTAATGAGCTTCAAGTCATGTTGTAAGGAAGCCAGTTAGTATGTGTGTCACCTGTAAAATAAGATGCACACAGCTGATGCCCAAGAGAGATGGCTGAGCCTGGGACTTTTGGATACTGTTACATTTATCAGGCTTATGCAGGTGTTTGCAGAGATGCAGAAAGAAGCTGACAGAGAGACAGTTTGGAGTGTGCTCTTGCTCCAGGAGCTGCTGAAAGGGTGTTTCTCCACATGGACAAAGAAAGACCATTTTGAATCTCTCATAAAAGGACATTATGTGAGTCGATGAAACTGATCACATGGTTGTAAATATGCTGTTCTGAACTACGAAGAGTAAACTACTTGTTCTTTATTGTTCATCTGCATGGCATATTTTCTTTCTCTGGCAAGGCAGTGTGTGGGCTGATCAAATATGAACTATGCATGATTTTCATTTTGTCACACAATATTGGTCCTGTATAAGTTACCCATTCAGTACAGACAGATAGAACATAGAAATATAGAAATATATGTCAGGGGAGAATGCCTCTAGACCAGGGGTCCTCAAACTAAGGTCCGGGGGCTGGATGCGGCCCTCCAAGGTAATTTACCCGGCCCTCGCTCAGGGTCAACCTAAGTCTGAAACGACTTGAAAGCACACAACAATGACAACAACAATCCTATATCATGAGCCAAAAGCAGGCCCACACTTCCCATTGAGATACTAATAAGTTTATATTTGCTAAATTGTTCTTCATTTTAATTATTGTATTGTTTTAAGTGATTTTTGCACTACAAATAAGATATGTGGTATGCATAGGAATTCATTCATTTTTTTTCAAATTATAATCCGGCCCTCCAACAGTTTGAGGGACTGTGACCTGGCCCTCTGTTTAAAAAGTTTGTGGACCCCTGCTCTAGACCATGGCCATATAGCCCGAAAAAACCTACAACAGCCCATAGAAATATAGAGTTGGAAGACACCTCGTGGGCCATCCAGCCAAAAAGTAGGAACATCACATTCAAAGCACCCCCAACAGATGGTCATCCAGCCTCCAAAGCCTCCAAAGAAGGAGCCTCCAACACACTCCAAGGCAGAGAGTTCCACTGCTGAACAGCTCCCACAGTTTTCTGTACTTGCATTACAACCATCAACGTTTATATCTAAATGAAAATAATATGCTTTCTAAAATGCAAACAATGTCCACAGTGATCAATCACTTGGCTATTGTTTTTCTACACCTGATGCATATGTGATCCACAGCGCAGGGACCTTTTTCTGAGTTTCCTTTGCTGGTGTGTTTGCAAACATATTTGGGGCTCGCCAACCTTGTGCTTTTGTGAAGTTGATCTACAGCACCCATTATTCTCTCTGTTTCGTGTTTATGGCCAATTATATTTCTTTTTAAGGAAAAGGAGTCAAAGGAAAACAAAACAATGAGGTCACTGGTATGCAAAGGATTGAAGGTCATCTTTTCCAGCAGTTTTGAGATCTAGTAAGGGCACCAGGACCCTGACCTTAAGAGAAGCTCTTATCAGGCAGAGGGATGTAAAAATATGTCCGATAAGGCAAGTCCAAAGGGTTGCAATGGGAGTCTGGGTCACTTTACAGCAGGAAGGGGGTCTCCCCCAGCTGCAAAACATAAAACTGTAGCAAGGAAATGATTTCTTGCAGTTTTGCTGCTGCTGAATCTCCCCCCCCCCCCCAAACCCCAACTTCATCAGGCTTAACAAGGGAGAAAGAGGCAGCCAGGAATGCAGCCGATCAGATAAGAATGCCTTTAAGAAAACAAAATGGTTTGGATTCCAACCCAGCTAATTCATAACACAGTAAAGCCTTTTCAAAGACAGGGCATTCATCTAGCGAAGGGCAATGAGGAGGGGAGGGGGGGAAGAGGCTTAAGTAGCCCCAAATTCAAGACTGGGGACCACCTGGGAAACAGCAGAGGTGGCATTTGTGCAAATAAGACACTGGAGATCACCCTGATATGCAGACCTATATGTCCTACTTGGGGGATTCCCAAAAGCATCTGGCTGGCAGTGTGGGAGCAGAATGCTGGACTTAATAGGCTTTTGATTCGATCTTGCAGGGATTTTCTTACATTGTTCCGTGCAGATAACATCCATTGTCCTCATACCCATATAGCAGTGGGTAGGGCTCAAGCTGAAAGAGCACAATTTATCTCAATCCTGCAAAGTAGGCTTTGTTCCTGCATTTCTTTAAGGCATACTTTCCCCCACATACAAACATATTTTTAAAAATAAGGTACACTTTAAAATTAAGGGTGCACCATGTGTATTTTTTTATGTTGGTGGCATTTTACAATCAATGGCATCTTAGAATCAAAGAAATACAGTATTCCTCTAATGCAATGTTTCTCAACCTCCCCTTAATATAGTTCCTCATGTTGTGGTGACCCCCAACCTTGCTACTTCATAACTGGGATGTTGCTACTGTTATGAATCGTATTGTAAATATCCGATATGCAGAATATATTTTCATTCACTGGAAGAAATTTGGCACAAATACCCCAGATGCCCAAATTTGAAAACTAGAGGGGTTGGGAGGGTTTGATTTTCTCATTTGGGAATTGTAGTTACTGGAATTTATAGTTCACCTACAATCAAAGACCATTCTGAACTCTACCAGCAATGGAATTGAACCAAACTTGACACAGAAAATACTGGAAAGGTTTGATGGGCATTGAACTTGAGATTGGGAGTTGTAGTTCACCTCCATCCAGAGAACACTGTGGACTCAAACAATGATGGATCTGGACCAAACTTGGCATGAATACTCAATATGCCCAAATGTGAACACCGGTGGAGTTTGGGGAAAATAGACCTTGACATTTGGGAGTTGTTGTTGCTGGGATTTATAGTTCACCTACAGTCAGAGTATTCTCATGACCAACAGAAAATACAGTTTTCTGATGGTCTTTGGTGACCCCTCTGACACCCCCTTGTGACCCCCCCCCCCCCAAGGGTCCAAGCTTCCATGTTGAGAAAAGCTGCTCTAGTGGGAGGAAGGTGCAGCTACACTGTAGAATGAATGCAGTTTTACATCATTTTAATTTAATGGCTAAATCCTATAGAATACTGGGAGATTGTTGAAGCAACAGCAATCTTTGAAATATTAGATTAAAGACCTTATAGTATTCCATCTCCCATGACTCCAGAGCACTGAGGCATGGCAGTTAAAGTGCTGCACCTGGGGAGGAGTTAAAAGAGTTTTGCATGACAAATCTTGAAATGTAGTGAAATGGACATGTTGTTTGTTCATTTGTTCATTCATTCATGTGCCAGAGTAGCAAAGCGCAAGGGCAGATGTCGTCACTGTGTCTGGTTGTGATGCCCAGGTTGTGCCAGAGTAGCAAAGCGCAAGGGCAGATGTCTTCACTGTGTCTGGTTGTGATGCCCAGGTTGTGCCAGAGTAGCAAAGCGCAAGGGCAGATGTCTTCACTGTGTCTGGTTGTGATGCCCAGGTTGTGCCAGAGTAGCAAAGCGCAAGGGCAGATGTCTTCACTGTGTCTGGTTGTGATGCCCAGGTTGTGCCAAAGTAGCAAAGCGCAAGGGCAGATGTCTTCACTGTGTCTGGTTGTGATGCCCAGGTTGTGCCAGAGTAGCAAAGCGCAAGGGCAGATGTCTTCACTGTGTCTGGTTGTGATGCCCAGGTTGTGCCAGAGTAGCAAAGCGCAAAGGCAGATGTCTTCACTGTGTCTGGTTGTGATGCCCAGGTTGTGCCAGAGTAGCAAAGCGCAAAGGCAGATGTCTTCACTGTGTCTGGTTATGATGCCCAGGTTGTGCTAGTCAGCTTTCGTATGATATTATTTCTAGCACCTGCTTTGGCTTGATACTCAAGCAGTGCTTCTTGTAAGTCAGAGCACGATCCAGGGTAATTCCCAGGGTAAATGCTGGAATTTAACAGTGAGGATGCATCTACACTGTAGAATTAATGCATTTTGACACCACTTTTACTGCCATAGCTTAATGCTATGGAATGCTGGGAGTTGTAGTTTGTTGAGGCACCCACACTCTTGGGCAAGGAAGGCCAAAGACTGTAAAACTACAACTTCCACAACTCCTTAGCATTGAGTCAATGAGAGCCTTGCAAAGTTACATGAACTAATCAATTAAACGTTGCAAATGGATGCATGTTGCTGCTCCAATAACTGAACTAAGGATTTGTACAGCTGTTGCCTCTTTCCTGGAACAAATCCCATCAAAAGTGGAAGACTTACTCTTTATTTTCCCACCTGAAAGTGATCCATGAAAACTGCAACCTCTGAACCCTTTCAGTTTTGGGCTATAGGGACAACTCTAGGCTATTGAATGAGACCTATGGAAATTATTAATGGGCTGGGTGGATGGGTAAGAAAGTCTAATGAGGCAAAATGTTCAGACAAGTTGCTCAGGTTTATTGAACTACTCCCCTTCTGCCACCTTTCCTTTCCACTCCTACAATTCCCCCTTCTCTCCCCATCCCCCAGTGAGGCAAGGTTTTCTCTTTAATGGAAAAAAAATCTGACAAACTAATTAAGGGAAGGCATAGCAATCTCGTTTGCAGCTCATTAAGGAACATCATAACGGCCATAAATTCCTCTGCAAGACGATGTGTGCAGCTAGAATGAGAGCCGGCGCTCCGAAGAAGGCCCCGGCCAAAGAGAGCCCCTTGCCCTTTGTCTTTACTTTTGGACCTGGCGAGAGAAAACAAAAGCCACGCCATCGAACGCATGTAATGCAAATTCCCCCAATGCAAATCAGTCCTGAGAAAGCCAGCCAGGCATACTTGCCTCCTATGGAAATTGGAGAAAATTAAATGCTTAACCGCACCCTGGAAAGTGTCTTGATTTCAGGAAGGCGAAAATACTTTCTGTCCACATAGTAATGGCTATTGCACTAACACAGAGGCAAAGCTATAAAACGGGCATGGGCAAACTTCGACCCTCCAGGTGTTTTGGACTTCAACTCCCACAATTTGGAATTGTGGAAGTCCAAAACACCTGGAGGGTTAAAGTTTGCCCATGCCTGCTATAGAAGGTACAGTTGAGAATGCACTTGCTGAACTGTCCTTGCCATAGCCTGTGTAGTTTGGTAGAGTATTGTAATATTTTAAAGTGATGGCAAAATAGATCCTGAGGGTGAGGCTTTTTGATCTCAAACTGGTTTGTTTGGTGATAGAGGAAAGATGGGGCCAAAGGGTCCTTTTTTGGGCATGCAAGAGCAAAAACTCTAACATAAAACTGGATTTTGAGACATCCTTTAACATCCTGATTTGATGTGTGTGTGTCTGTGCTCTGCTATGGCTGACTTCTCAGGTTGAATTAGTCAATCTGTATATACATATGTGTGTGTATATATGTGTGTGTGTATCTATATACACACACAAACACACATACATATATATTCTGCTCAAACCCTGAGGTGACTTGCCATCTGTAAAATGATGAAATACAAAATGTATATGAAAATATCAATTTTATACAACAATAGAACCAAGATGAAGCCTCCACTGGCACAGTGGGTTAAACCACTGAGCTGCTGAACTTGTTGACCGAAAGGTTTGTGGTTTGAATCTGGAGAGTGGGGTGAGCTCCCACTGTTAGCCCCAGCTCCTGCAAATATTAGTAGATCAATAGGTGCCGCCTTTGCAGAATCTAGCAGTTTGAAAACATGCAAATAGGTACCGCTCCGGCGGGAAGGTAATGGTGCTCCATGAGATCATGCTGGCCACATGATCTCATGGAGGTGTCTACGGACAGCTCTTCAGCTTAGAAATGAAGATGAGCACCACCCCCCAGAGTCGGTCACAACTAGTCTTAGTCAAGGGGAAACCTTTACCTTTACTTTAAGACCCAACATGAAAATACAATTACGGCAGATAGGATAAAAACAACAAGAACAACAACAAAAACAGCTCAGCATTAGTCCGCAGCACTCATATTATGCCACACAAGATTTTGGCAGCTGCATTTTGCTTTGGATAGAGTGTGTAACAATTTTAATGTTTTTGCCAAGAAAGTGCATCTGGTGAACCAGGCAAAGCTGTGCAAAGACATTTTTGGCAATAACTACCAATTGACAATCGAGCAACCTTGCATGCTTGCCTTGAGAGATCTGTAGTACCATAGTTACAACAGATGGCAACTAAGAAAACATTTTTTCAATAGTAGCACCATGCTGGTGAAATAGTCAATACTTGTAGCTAGAAGTATATGGTCAGCTTCCCTATGTGGTCAGTGGTTCCCTTGATGTATGGTAATAACACTTTTCCTCTGGAACTTGAAAGACTAATTCAACCTGAGAAGTCAGCCATAGCAGAACACTTGATGAACCAACCTGGACACAGCATATTACTTGAGAACACAGAAATGCTGGACTACTCTCGCAACCACCATGTCAGGCTACACAGAGAAGCCACTGAAATCCAGAAGCAGGCAGACTATTTCAACAGAAAGGAGGAAACCAAGAAAATGAACAAAATCTGGCTATCAGTATTAAAAAACCCTCTAAAATCATAACAGTAAATAAAGAACAACAGTCAAAAACAGGGGAATTCCAGACAAGAAACAATCAGAGCCAGCTAATCACCTCCCAACAAAGGATTCCTCCAGGTAGTAAGAAGCCAGACCTTGAAACTGCTAGGCCAATAAATGCTAATCAAGGTGGCCAATGGAAACATTCACACCTGCCTCAAATAAGAGTTATTTCTCCCACCCTGGACATTCCACAGATATATAAATCACATTTTTCTAGTTTCCAACAAACCTCACAACCTCTGAGGATGCCTGCCATAGATGCAGGCGAAATGTCAGGAGAGAATGCTTCTGGAACATGGCCATACAGCCCAGAAAACTCACAACGTAAGCACAGAACCTTGTTTGGTTCTTAGGAAACAAAAATGAATTCATACTTTTGAACACATCAGTCACCATTTAGAAAGCAATACCTAGGAACACACAATTACTTGGACTCTCTTCAAGGTATATGCCATAACTATGTTGTAATGTAGGTGAAGTCTCCCATTAATGTCATCAGATAGTTTGGGTGGGAAAATTAGAGGTGAAGGATGGAATAAAAGAGAAGCCCGTTGCCTGGATCAAACTGTCCTCTTTGACCACAAAACGGGGGAGCAAGGGCAGGTTTTTGATGTGAAATTTGATTTTTGCTCCTGGAAGAAACGTCCCCTTTATTCTGTGGAAGCCAACGTACCGATCCTCCTTTTCTTTAAAGGATCTTTTCTTTCAGTAAAGGAAGCGACCAAATTGTGACTCTTTGTCTGTCCAGGCAGAGAAGCAGGATTCCATGTCCGTTTCGCTGCAACGATGACATTCTTTGGCTTTCTGCTCATGACAGTTAAATGATACCCGCCGCTGGAAAGCACCAGCGGGTTTTCTGTACCTCCAAAGCTGGCTGCAGGGCAAATAATTCTCAGAAACCCGAGACCACAGCAATTTGCCTTCTGGAAACTGACAACCATAGGGTGATAATGAGTACCTGTTGACTACAGAGAGGAGTATCTCCGATATCTTTCTTATAACACACTATCATCTTGCACTAAAATTATCTGTTGTGCCTTCTGATGATCAAGGTCCCTTTTTTGTGGTCCAGATGCCTAATTCAAAACATTCCCTTGATGCCCGAAGGATGATCTAAGGGATTTCCCAACCTTTAAAAGGAAGAGATCTTTCAGAAGTCAAGAAATGAAAGGAAAAAATATTTCCAATTGTGTTTTCTGATCCTTTTTTGTTCCTATTTTTTCTTCCCATGTTTTGAATAAACTGTTGCTCAGCATTTATGTAGAAGGGGAATAATGTGACTCTCTTTTCCCTTTCAGGGTAATTTGAATGTCATTTGGGGGGAAAGGGGGCTACATTTGCTGAGTGCATGTTAAATCAGAACATGTTGACAATGCATCCTGTTTCATATTCATGTTTCTCCATGAGTCTCCTTTCACAGAGAAGAAGCGGGGTATAAATACATAAAATAATAATTCTGCACATACAGTCAGCCATCCACATTTTTGTGTTTCACCTTTACATATTTGATTATTCATGGATTTCATGAATATGATATCTTTAGGATTCTCTAAGTCTTCTATATGGTCAAGATGTCAAATTGTGGTGGAGAACCGAGGCATTCTCCAGGTATTTTAGGTCCTCCAGAGGGATTCTATCATCAGATTTTGGCAGAAACTGATCACAAAGAAAAATATACAGATTCATAAAAGTGTTCTGACAGGAAACAAAATAGTAGGGTTTTTTAAATTCACAGTTTTCCCACCTTTGTGGGGATCTTGCACATCGGACTCCAGTAACTATGATGCAGGACTTACAACCCCTATATCCTGATTAGACATCACGACTGAAACTGATGGGAGTTGTGATACTGTAACATCTGGGAGGCTGCAGTGTTTCTCTTTAGTCAGGATAGTGGTTTGAATTTAATTAGAAGCTTATGGATATGATATCAAACTTTAAAATGCTCTTTTGCTTTTCCCTAATCTCAGACCCACAAGGGAACAATAACTTAGAAACAATCTGCGCTGACAAAATTACTATCTGTCAGCTGCAAAAGGCCACCCTACTTGGGTCTGCATGCATTATTTGCAAATACGTCACAGCCAGCAGAGTGATCTTGTTTGATGTGGACTCATCTTGTTGTGTCATCTTCTTCTTCTTCTTCCCCTTCTTCTTCTTCTTCTTCCTCCTCCTCCTCTTATCATCATCATCATCATTATCATCATCATCATCATCATCATCATTATTTCTATTTATATCCTGCCCCATCTCCCAATATGGAACTTAGAGCAGCTAATAACACAAAAGGCAACTATTTCCAGTGGTGATCGGCATACTGGGTGCAGTGCCTAAAGATCTTGGCCTGCACTTAAGCACAATCAGTGCTGACAAAATTATCATCTGTTAGCTGCAAAAGGCCACCCTATTCGGATCTGCATGCATTATTTGCCGATACATCACACATTCCTAGACACTTGGGATCCAATACAAAAGCCAGCAGAGTGATCTTGTTTGCTGTGTACTAATCTTGTTGTGTTTCAAGTAATAATAGTAATAATAATAATAATAATAATAATAATAGGGCTGTTGGGTTGCATAAACCAGTACAGATGATCCCAGTGGTCATTGGCGCACTGGGTGCCATGCTAAAAGATCTCAGCCGACATTTGGAAACAATAAACATTGACAAAATCATGATCCGTCAACTGCAAAAGGCCACCTTACTTGGATCTGTGTGCATCATTCGAAAATACATCACACAGTCCTAGACGCTTGGGAAGTGTTCGACTTGTGATTTTTTGATATGAAATCCAGCATATAGATTTGTGACATACTGTGGCTTTGTGTCAATAAAGTAATAATAAAAGGGCTGTTGGGTTGCAGTTCCCATTATCTCCAGTCCACATGGCTGATTACACTATGTAACATGATTCGTGTTCCTGGGTTATAAATGTCATTTCTTAATTGGTTCTATCATATAAAAACATGGAAAGTGTATGAAACTGCAAAAACTTTGACTTAGGCACTCTTGACGCAACCTAGAATTGCACTGTGTTTTTTTAACTGCTGCATCACACTGCTGATAAAGTACAATTTGAGCAGGCATTAACAGAATAAAGAAGCAAGCAGTCAAATAGGTTGTGTCTTTCTCCAAAAACTAGAACCTGGCATCTGCATCATTTCAAGCCAGACTATCTGTTCCTTCCCACTGGGACCAGGACCACTAACTGCCTTGAGGGCAGCAAAAATGGGTAAAGGGGGAATGTCTTGCACAGCTGGAGTCTTGCACATTTTAGTGTTACTATTTACATAACGTATTTGGACGTTAAGAGGGAACGTCTAAAGAGGAAAGAGCTAACAGAGTGCCATGACTGCTAGGCATTAAACAGGTTTGGATTTGAGTTTGACACTCATGTTTCAAGTGGATCCTTAACATCGATCTCCTGTAGCAAAACATTATCTTAAGAGTTTTCCACCACTCTTTTATCAAATATGCATTAGTCCTTGGGAAGTCTTACTAGGCATAAGGTAGGTGTGCGTGTGTTTGTGCAACTTCCAGATTTAACCTAGTATATCAATAGTTTATTCTTGTAGGCATCTTGGATAAAGGAAAAAACTCCCTCTAATCAGACTCTAGAGCTCAAGCAGATTACTGAGCCCATAGGAATCAATAACAGAGAGGATTCTGTGTTTAAAATGTTGTACATTTGGTATTTTTTGAGAATTCCTCTGTATTGTTGTTCTAATGCACTATTTGAAGGCAGGCAATGTGCTGCATTGCTCTTGTTGCACTCCAAGGCTGGGAATCACCTCTGTACTTGACACACACTTCAGACCAAGGTAAAATAGTAAAGCAGCTTATTGAAGAAGATATGAAAAGCAATTCAGCAAAATAGTATAAAAAAGCAAAGTCCAAATATTAAGATAAATCCACAGGAATCAAAGTACATGAGCAGCATCAAAAACCAGGAATCCAAGCATGAGATTCAGGAACAGTCCTCAAAAACTTAGAAGCAGGAAATTGGGAACATGGAACTAAAAATCCTTTGACTTGACATAAACATCAATATTGTCTTGAGTGGTGAAAAAGCCTTCTGGACTAGCTAATATAGACAGGAAATAATATCTTCTCCCCTGGAAACTGATAAGGACTTTTTGACTAATAGGCGTCTTGACCTTTGTAAACTCTCCTGAGAAGCTCTGTGTTGGCAGAACGTAAATCTCCTATCTAACTGCTCATTAGTCTGTCCACCTGGACTTTTATTTTCATCGTTTGAGGTCAGTTCTGTTTCAGACCTTGCTTCCCTAGCAAACTGCCTTTCTGGAATGTGGCCTTCAGACAGAGACAGCTCATTTTCAGGGCTTAAAATCTCTTGCTGGCTCTCCTGCTGACTTGCAGACCCAGGATCCCTAGTGTCATCAGGCTGACTAATAGGCCTAGAATCCCCAGAGAGATCAGGTGTAGGCACAATCAAAGGCTGGACTACAACAGCTCTGAGTGTTGGACTATGATTCGGAAGACCAGGGTTCAAATCCCTGCTAGGCTATGGAAATTCATTGGATAGCTTTGGACATGTCATAATTTCTCATCCTCATAGAAAGACAATTGCAAAACCGTGTGATTAGAGTAACCATAAATCAGAAAGTACTTGAAGGCACACAACACTGGAATTCTCCAAAAATACCCTAGATTAAATCACTCAATGGAGATGTTTCTTCAATCCTTTAATAAGAATTAAGCAGCCTCCCCTCAAAAAGGCTGTTCAGACATACAGCCAGAAATAACTCTGAAGAAGAATGAATATAATGACAGACATGCAGAGAAGTATGATTTCATGGATCCAGAGCATTATTCTGTTACTTAATCATTTGATGGATGATTTCGGCATGTCAGCATGTTACTTCTTTCCAAGTTTTGCGAGCAATTGGATAGTAGGTGAAGCACGGAATGCCCTTTCACATACACAGCATCCTCCTGTGCATAGAAAAGCAACATTTCAAGAAAGTTTGGCCGCTGTGCTCTCACCAATGAATTGGTGGACATGATAGGGATGTGTCATGTATCATGTTCTGCAGTTGTTGGTGGTTGGTGGTGGTAGGCCTAGCAGTTGGTGATGGAAAGGTTAATGTAAGTCTTAGTTCTAAAGGGTTGAGTAATCTGTAAGTAAGAGTTCATGGGTGAAAGCAATTAAGGGTGGAGGTATGCAGGAGATAGGCTGCAGCTGGGTGTTTCTGGATATAATGAGCTAGCCTTAGAACTGATCTTCGGGAGAAAAGTATTTGTCTTTTTGTCTTATTTTGGTGGTAGATGTTGCTGGTTTCCCCCCCAAGTTTGTGGGGTTTTGGTATCGTGATCTGTCTCTTGAACCCTTGGAACCCTGGAACCTTTAATCTTTGGACTGGCTTTTGACTATGGTATAGGCCAGGGTTCCTCAAACTTTTTAAACAGAGGGCCAGGTCACAGTCCCCTCAAACTGTTGGAGGGCCAGATTATAATTTGAAAAAAAATGAATGAATTCCTGTGCACACTGCACTTATCTTATTTGTAGTGCAAAAAACAATACAATAATTAAAATGAAGAACAATTTTAACAAATATAAACTTATTAGTATTTCAATGGGAAGTGTGGGCCTGCTTTTGACTGATGAGATAGGATTGTTGTTGTTGTTGTTGTTGTTGTTGTGTGCTTTCAAGTCGTTTCAGACTTAGGTTGACCCTGAGCGAGGGCCAGGTAAATGACCTTGGAGGGCCGTATCCTGCCCCTGGGCCTTAGTTTGAGGACCCCTGGTATAGACTCTTGAACCCTGGACTTTGCTCATTGAACTCTTGGTGTTTGACCACTGGACTGGACTATTTGACTACGGTGTTATCTTGAACCTGCAACAGCGTTTGCTGTCAGTTTTGTTTTATATTCTGGATCTGAGTGCTATTTTTATGTTTTATGTTATGGACTATTAAAACAGCCAGAAAGTAAGTGCTGCTTTAATTAAATTGTTTAACATAAACTGGGAGTTTGTTTGGTTCATCTCTACCTGAACAAGGCAGAGCCCTGGCATTGTGACAGGATGCGATGCCGGTAGGGAGACAATATTTTCAGCATCTCCTTCTGGTTAGCGAAAGCTTTCTTCTCCACCCTGTTGCAGATGGAGCATGGCCTGAAACGTCTCCCCTGTTTGTTGCAGACACTGTGTGTGTGTGTGTTGAGGTGGAAGAGTTCTTAATAAGCAAAAAAGGAATCATTCTTGAGAGGCTGTTGCTATGGAACGCCAAGGCAGATGGCATTGAGGGCCGCTCTTCTCAATGCGGGGCTCCAAGGCTTGTCCACTCAAGCATACCATTAACATTCTTCAAATTCCTCCAACCTTGGCAGCTTCAGTTCAGGGCAGCTCCTGCCCTCTAGACAAACCCCAGACAGGCAGATGCTGGGCTGTCTCCAGACAAGGACTTCTTCCCTCCCATTAGTCTGTAGATGTTGCCGGAGGAAAGGCCATTGTCCCCTCCTGATCTACCCATCAGGTGGGATTGAAGAAATAAAGAGTTTTAGGCAGGGGGTAGGCAGAAATATTCAGCCGCAAAGAGCACAGTCGAAGAGTCCCATGAACCAGAGGTCCCACCTCATGATTGATGATGATTATTAGGACTGTCAACCAATTAAGGACATTTGAGTTGGTCTAAAAAACCTGGCATTTGTCCAATAACATGAACTTGGATATTACTGAAAAGCCTTAACGGAGTTGCCTTCCTGAGATACCAAATGAAGTGTGAAACAACGTGCTAGTATTTAAATAAGCAAGATAGCCACCATGATTTTAAATGTCAAGTGGAATTTAGAATGTCAAAAACTCAGGCAACCAAATATGCATTCACTCACAAACTATTGAGTATTCCTTGGCGAACAAAACCCTGAGAAACTCATGGAGTTTCAGTAACTTGAAGCATTGGAAATTCCATAACAAATTGGAAAAAACTGCACCATAACCTTATTGAAAAGGTAAAAATGATAGCACATCTATTTGGCAATTGTGAATTTCCATGGACTTATGGAGACCACCTTTTGAAAACCACTAGTCAAACCAACAAGCATAGCCTTGTTAGAAGTCAACCCTTTGAACAAATGATATCCACAAGCATTAATGTAATGGCACACAGGTAACTCAGCTGATAAACTGCAGAACCATGTCTTTAAACTGCCAAGGATAAAGACATGCCACTACAGAAATATATTGGGTTAGCAGAGGACAGTTGTTTCTTTGAAGATGCAGTTGTCCAAAAAGATATACATTCCCTTGAAACCTCTTAGATAAAATATGCACTCAAGAGACAGTCTTCTTTAAAAATAACAGCTCGTATTTACCAACAAACTTCTTGTATAGTTTCAGCACACTAGTCCATAGTCCAATGTCTTTAAGTATATACGTAGATATAGTGCAAACTGTATAACTGTACTCACTGGAGTCTGAAAAAAGAAACTGCATCCATCTCCATTGAGGTCTGATGCAAACTGAACGCAAAATGGACTCCTAAGTCTGCAGATGCTCAGTACCACCACACGTCTAGAACTCCACATCAAAGAGGTAAGTTAAACTGGCAAATAAACACACATATTGAATAGTAAAGGTTGAGATTTTCCCCTGACATTAAGTCCAATCGTGTCCGACTCTGGGGGTGGTGCTCATCTCCATTTCTAAGCTGAAGAGCCGGCGTTGTCCGTAGATACCTCCAAGGTCATTTGGCCAGCATGACTGCATGGAGCGCTGTTACCTTCTTGCTATTTATCTACTCACATTTGCAAGTTTTCGTAGGTTAGCAAATATATACATTAACAAATCGATAGTGAAAGGATCGGGAAGTTGCTATTTCCAACATGAAGGCACAGGCATATGCACAAACTGCACCGGGTGACTGGGTCACTGTCTCTAAGGCCCCTTCTACATTGCTGTATAGTCCGGATTATCAAAGCAGATAATCCACATTATCTGCTTTGAACGGAATTGTATGACTTTATATTGCCATATAATCCAGTTCAAGATAATCTGGACTTTATATGGCAGTGCAGAAGGAGCCTAAAACTAACCTTGTTATTGAAATAGTTACCGTATATACTCGAGTATAAGTCGACCCGAATATAAGCCACGGCACCTAATTTTACCACAAAAAACTGGAAAAATGTATTGACTCGAGTATAAGCCGAGGATGAGAAATGTAGCTGCTACTGGTAATCGTCAGTAGGTTAAATATTTTTGAATATTTAAAGAACTGTAATTTAAGATAAGATGCCCAACTCTGATTCAACCATTATTCTAACCTCCTTCAATGTAAATGTGCTTACCTATTACCTCTAATGATAGAATAAAATAATAACATGTACATAATGGAAATTTAATAATTGTAATAATAATAAAGTAATAAATGTAATAATAACAATAATAGAGTAAAATAATAAATGTAATAAATATAATAATACAGTAAAATAATGTAAATGTAATAGAGTAAAATAATAAATGTAATAACGTAATAAAAATAATAATAGAGTAAATAATAGTAATAATAATAAAGTAATAAATGTAATAACAATAATAGAGTAAAATAATAAATGTAATAAAAGTAATAATACAGGAAAATAATGTAATGCAGTAATAATAGAGTAAAGTAATAAATGTAATAAAAATAATACTAAGAGCAGAGTAAAATAATAAATAACCTTGGCTCAAGTATAAGCTGAGGGCAACCTTTTCAGCCTAAAAAAAGGGCTGAAAAACTAGGCTTATACTCGAGTATATACAGTATTGCCAATTTTTGGTCCTTCAGCTCCCATAATTCCTAAAAACTGTAAGATAGTGGGGATTTCTGGGAGTTAAAGTCCAAAACACCTGGAGGACCAAAGGTTGGGCACCACTGTATTGGAAGAACAACACAGAAGTGTACTACATATGGGATCCAGAGCTCCATGGAAAAAAGATGAGGTGGGACTATATGCCATAAAAGGGTCATCTGTAATATTCTCTTTTCCATACTCTGGTAACCTATATTTGCCTGAAAATGTCCTCCTTTGCTTTTGAATCAATTTACTCCCTAATGTTGGTGTGTAATATAGGAATTATTCATTGCCAGAGTCTGGAAAAAGTTACCATCTGGACTACAACTCCCAGTGGCTACACTGGATTAGGAAATTTGCTGTCCAAAAGGGATGTTGCCCAAGATCGTTGAGATAAATTTACCCAATTTCTGTACAGAGCTGCTTTCATCTATTCTTATATCATATGATGTAAACCTGTACTCTGAGGAAGACGTAACTTTAAAGAACTGACAGTTTGTCTTCCAAAAACCACAGTGAGATAACATCACAAATAATAAGCAGGATTATCATGCCACAAAAACACACAGAAAGAAGGTGAAGAAACCTGTACTATTCCAAATAGCAAGGAAATCCTTTTCCAGTTTTAAGCATGACTCATTAAAGGCTATTTCCTTTTGAGATTGAAATATTACAGGGTAATATTAGATGATAGCTGGTGGGGAAATGCCAGGACCAGTTTTGTGGAGGCACGTAGGAGATGTTCATGGCCAACAATTGTGATTTGCTATTTATGAGCTTAACGTTGACATGAAAGAAGATGGGTACCAGGTGTTTTTTCCCCCAGTTCTTTCATCTTTTTTCTCTTTGTTGCACTCCCTTTTTTATACATGAATCAAATCCTCACTGCTAAATTCTATTGAGCAAAGGCATGCTGTTTCAGTCCAAAAAGTCTCTGCTGATAGATTCCTCTAATAAAGGCCTGTTGCCTTAAGTAATTATACACTACGGCCTCTTTGGGCTGCAAGTACTCCATGTAGGAAGTGAACAAATGACCAGTTTTTGCAATTTAAGTAAATCCACCCAGGTATTTATTTATTTACATACTAAAAGCTTCCAAAGAAGGAACCTCCACCACACTCTGCCCCGGAGTGTGATGGAGGCTCCTTCTTTGGAAGCTTTTAAACAGAGGCTGGATGGCCATCTGTCAGGGGTGCTTTGAATGCAATATTCCTGCTTCTTGGCAGAAAGGGGTTGGACTGGATGGCCCATGAGGTCTCTCCCAACTCTAGGATTCTATCATTCTATGCTATGATTGAATGAGAGAAGGTACCACAATGAGAGCCTCTAAAACCATTTCACAGCCTTGCAATTTGTGTGAGTGCAGTCTCCTCATCTGATTGACAGAAATAGAAACTAGGTTTCTGCACAGAACCATTTTCCTTCCATTCATCCATTCTTTCAATACTTTTGTTACCTTCAGGAGCACATAGCAGGAAGGCCCCTCCCGGTATGAAAATCAGCTCGACATGCAAGCAAGCGGGAGCCAATCCTGGCTCCTTGCCTGCTTTTCGTGAGCAGTCTTTTTGTCTTGGAAAGAGTGTGTGTGTAGTGTGTAGGCCCAGAAAGCACACGCACCTGTCTGCAGACAAGTTCATCCTCTGGAGTAAACTTGCCTCCTTGCCTTAGAAAGTGAGTGCAGTGTGCAGGTCCAGAAAGCTCACATGCCTGCCTGCAGCCAGGCACCTCCTCTAGAGTAAGAAACAGATGAGAAGCCTCCTTAAAGCACATGCCTGCCTGCAGCTGAGTGTCCCTCCTCTAGAGCAGAGCTTAAATGCCTAAAATGACAGGAAGGGGAGCCTGAGAAGCCCCCCCCCCCCCTTATAATAATCCAATAGAAAATGGATCTTTCTAGAGGGAAAAAACAGATATCTGCCTCCCGATTTTGGGAGGCTCCCAAAAAACGGATTGGGGCCCCCACTGATAGCCAGGACACAAAATGGGTCAAGGTTTACCCCAAATGTACAATCCTAATAGAAACCCATTAGTTGAAGAGCCATGAAAACCACTTGCGTTTTAAAGGCCATTTAATAAGAAACTTAGATATGCAGGTTGGGCGTCCCTTATGCAAAATACTTATTAATGAGGAGGAGCAGATAATATAGGAGAGGCTGCAGCAGTTTCCTTTTGCCTGTGGCTACAGCAAAAACTAAGATCCAGCCCTATCGTTCCTCCTCTTTCTCCTCGTTGATTGAAGTGCAAACTACTTCTGCACTTTGAACTCGGTTTCCAACAATAAGTAAGCAAGGGGAAAATAGGAAAAATTGAACATTTGAATAGCATTTGAAAAGTGAGTTGTTTAACTGGGACTCTCTCTGGCAAATTAAGACAGTTGGGCAGTGTGAAACTGGAACATGTATTATATGACTGAAGAATTGTGCCCATAAGTGTGATTCTCCCAAATATTTTGGAACAATTCTATTTATATGTTCTTAGGACTCCAGGGGCCATGAAAATTCTATGAATTCTCGTACATTCCCATCAAATTTTCATAGTTTTCCAGATGTAATAATAATAATAATAATAATAATAATAATAATAATATAATATATGTATACCCTGCCACCATCTCCCAGAGGGACTCGGGGCAGCTCACAAAGCACTCAAGGTGCAAACACATAAAATGCAACAAGTGCACAGACAATAACACAAAAGCAATAATAACCAACATAACATAATTAAAAAACCTTATTAAGATCTATAAAATGCAACAATAGCTGCAGGTATAAAACACTGCAATCAATATCAGTCTCATAAAGTACAAAGTGTAATAATCTCTAGGTCCTCGAATATGTTCATGAAGGATTTCTAAACATGTTCAAAGACTTGTCTAAAAAGCCATGTCTTTAATTGTGTATGGAAGGCTTGGAGAGTGGGGGCTAGCCTACTCTCCCTCGAGAGGGCATTCCAAAGCCGGGGGACCACCACCAAGAAGGCTCTCTCTCTTGTCCCCACCAACCACATTTGAGACAGAGGTTGGACTGAGAGCAGGGCCTCCCCAACAGATCTCAGAGCCCGCACGAGTTTGTAGAAAGAGATGTGGTCTCGCAGACAGGTTGGATCTGAACCATATGATGTGAATGATTACAATATTTCTTTCAACAAAAGCATGTGTCAGCCAAGCTATGAACTTGTTGAATTTGGAAAGGTGGAAGAGACCAAGTGGAAGAGGCCTCTCTTAGAATCTCTGCCATCTCAGACAATACCCAAAATTCATGGAAAAATCAGCAGCCAAGATTGATAGAAGTGCATTGCACCCGGATCCAGGTTAATCCTTTCACTATGGTAACTGGTAGTCTAAATTAAGTCGTGACTCAAAGTCCATGGCTGTATAGTTTGATAAGAAGCTTGATAAAAGGTGCATTACGGGATGCAATCTCATGCAGTATAATTTGGGGTGGTATCACAGTTGTGGAACTGTGCACTGGGCGCAGGTTGAAGAGTATCGAGGCCCATCAGAAACACATTAAGAAGTATGTTGCACCACGTAATAGTAACCTTTCTTATTAAGCAGCCTTCACTCTTCTATCACATGCTGTAACTCAACAATCTTTCCATCCAAATTAATTCACCTGGAAATGATACTACAGCTGGGTCTGTTTTCCCAACAGCAAATGCTCTTATGTGCTAGTGGAGCGACTCAGGATGCTTTGGAGGACTGGATGGTCTTGCAAAGATCAACCTAGCCTACTCACAGCTTACTACAAGGATAACATAGGAGCACAGGGAAATCCATGTGTTCTACCTTAAGTTTTGTGGATGAAGGACAGCGTGGAAAAGAGATTAGTCACAAATATGGCTTGCAATCCCTATCCATTTGCATGAAGCATCCCTATTAAACATTTAATTGTGAATGCTGAAAGGTGTATTAAAGGAAGGCTAGCAGTTCAAAAACATGCAAATGTGAGTAGATCAACAAGTGGGCTACAGAATCAAAATACAAATGAACAATCACAGAAGCGGCAGAAATATACAATGCCAGAACCGCACAACAACAACAATTATTATTATTATTCAGACCCTCCGTCTTCTTTTTCAAAGTTCCATTTTGAGCCACATCCATATCTTTTCCTTGTCAGATAATAATAATAATAATAATAATAATAATAATAATAATTAGAAACACAACAAGATTAGTACACAGCAAACAAGGTCACTATGCTGGCTGTTGTATTGGATCACACATCAAACACTTCCCAAGTGACTAGGACTATGTGATGTATCAGCAAATAATGGGTGCAGAGCTGAGTAGGGTGGCCTTTTGCAGCTGACAGATGGTAATTTTGTCAGCTCCAGTTGTTTTGAAGTGCAGGCCAACATCTTTAGGCACTACACCCAGTGTGCCAATCACCACTGGGACCACTTTTACTGGCTTGTGCCAGAGTCTTTTCCAGTTGTTTTTCTTCAATCCTGCTGTCGCCTGGGATTGCAACATCGACAATTCATACTTGGTTTTTTCCACAATCTTGAGGTCAGGAGTATTGTGTTCCAAAACCTTGTCAGTCTGAATTCAGAAGTCCCAGAGTAGTTTGACATAACTTTTTCCGGCTTGTGATCCCACCAGTTCTTTGTTGCAGGCAGATGGTATTTGTGGCACAAATTCCAATGGATCATCTGCGCAACGATCTTATGCCTCTGCTTGTAGTCTGTCTACGCGATCTTCTTGCAGCAGCTGAGGATGTGATCCATCCTTTCATCTGCTTCCTTGCAGAGTCTACACTTGGAATCTGTTGTCAACTTTTCAATTCTGGCTTTGATGGAATTTGTTCTAATGGCTTGTTCTTGGGCTAAATCGGACCCTCCGTCTCCTTTTTCAAAGTTCCATTTTGAGCACATCCATGTCTTTTCCTTGTCAGATTTGTTATCATTTTTCGCCAGGAACAGTCCATGGAGAGCCTTCTTACGCCAATTTTTTCTTTTGCTCTGCATTGTATTATTATTTTGAAACAAAACAAGATGAGTCCACAGCAGACAAGATCACTCTTTCGATGATCCATACTTTGTTTTTTAACACGATCGAGAGGTCAGGAGTATTGTGCTCCAAAACTCTGTCAGTCTCAATTCGGAAGTTCCAGAGTAGTTTGACATGTTCATTTTCTGTAACATTTTCAGGCTTGTGATCCCACCAGTTCTTTGTCACAGGCAAATGGTATTTGTGGCACAAGTTCCAATGAAACATCTGAGCAACGGTGTTATGCCTCTGCTTGTAGTCTGTCTGCGCGATCTTCTTGCAGCAGCTGAGGATGTGATCTATTGTTTCATCTTCTTCCTTGCAGAGTCTATATTTGGGATCTGTTGTTGACTTTTCAATTCTGACTTTGATGGCATTGGTTCTAATGGCTTGCTCTTGGACTGCCAGAATCAGGCCCTCTGTCTCCTTTTTCAAAGTTCCATTTGTGAGCCACAGCCATGTTTTTTCTTCGTCAATTTGGCTCTCAATTTTATTATTATTATTATTATTGACAGAAAATGGCTGAAAATCAGAAAAAATACTCCCTTAAAATCCCCCTCCTTGATGATACTGGGTTTTCTAACCCATGACAAATTAATAGTCTTGCCTATAATATAAACACTTGCCAGACCGGTAGCCACCAGCAGTTCTGTCACAGATAATCCAATTTCGTTCCATCACCCTATTTCAACAAAGTTATTGTTATACACACCTAAGGCCTTTGTTTGAGACAAAGTCTATCTTAAGTTTTCAGAGTCAACTCTGCAACCTGAGAAACAAGGAAAGAAAAGAATAAGCATGTGCAAAGTGAGTCCCTCTCATGCTCAAATATTACCATTAGTTCAATCTCCCGGGAAAAGAAGATGGTGTTTCCAGGTGTGAAAATACAGCATACCTATCAAGTAAACTTTAAATCACAGGGTCTCTCTTTGAACTCACAGCCATCTTCTTCAAGCAAAGCAAAACAAAACAACAAAACCTTAAGTAGCTATAGATTCACAGTCTCAGTTCACCTGATATTATTATACTAGCCATCCCCTGCCACACGTTGCTGTGGCCCACATGGGGGTTCTGCGTGGGAGGTTTGGCCCAATTCTATCGTTGGTGGGGTTCAGAATGCTCTGTGATTGTAGGTGAACTATAAATCCCAGCAACTACAACTCCCAAATGTCAAGATTCTGTTTTCCCCAAATTCCACCAGTGTTCACATTTGGGCTTATTGAGTATTTGTGTAAAGTTTGGTCCAAATCCATGATTGTTTGAGTCCACAGTGATCTCTGGATGTAGGTGAACTACAACTCCAAAACCAAAGGACACTGCCCACTAAACCCTTCCAGTATTTTCTGTTAGTCATGGGAGAATTGTGTGCCAAGTTTGGTTCAATTCCATCATTGTTGGGGTTCAGAATGCTTATTGATTGTAGGTGAACTATAAATCCCAGCAACTACAACTCCCAAATGACAAAATCAATTTTTTGGGTGAAGAACATATATTGGGTTGTTAGGTGTCTTGTGTCCAAATTTGGTGTCAATACGACCAGTGGTTTTTGAGTTCTGTTAATCCCACAAACGAACATTACATTTTTATTCATTTCATAAACACAATGCACATCTTTGTATAAGCATGAATGGAAATCAGAGCTTGGGGAAATGATGTTCTTGGACAACAGTTTCCAAAATCCTCCAAGCAGTATGGCAAGTTTGAGACTTAAAAGAGTTCAAAACCCCGATACTTCCTCAATTATGGCTTTTAATCCGAGAGGTAAGCTAGACTTGGGTGCATCTACACTGTATAAATAATGCAGTTTGATGGCACCTTAACTGCCACGGCTCAATGTTATGGGATCTTGGGAGTTGTAGTTTAGTGAGGCAATAGCACTCTTTTGCAGAGAAGGACAAAACTAAAACTCCAAGGATTCCATGTCATTGGACCATGCCAATTCAAGTGGTGCCAAACTGCATGCCTTGAAAGCAGCAAGCACATCAGTTTCATCCTGTGCCAGTTTGCATATCAATTGGGTGGAGAGTCCGAATAGGAGGAACATAAAGATAAGGAGATCTGAATGCTCCTTATCCTTACCACCCAGTAGGCACGGTCACTTTTATGCACAATCATAGCACTATGGTTTACTCAATGCAGTAATTCAGGGTGTGACCCTTGTGGACCTCTTCCCATTTCAAACCAGATCATAATATTGTGCCTAAAACACCAGAAAAAATATATGACAGAATCAACAATTATAAAACCCCAGTAGCAATAAAAACAGTGTGTTTGTAGCACATGCAGACAAAAACATGTGATTCAAAATACCATTGTAACTGGGTGACAGCTCTGACCAGAGAGAATCAGCATTAGAAAGCTCAAAAACTAACTTAAGAGTCCTTTATTGATATTACTTTTAGGTATATCAATACAGTACACGTAAGATGGCCTTATGACAAATGTTTGTGTGTCTATATCTAAGGACAAGGATATTTTTATTTCAAAATTAACACTTTTCTGCTGAAACACTGCACAATTTTGTATAGAGAGACCCATTTTTGTATCACTCCTTCTGATGGTGCTACCATGGCAATTTATGGACCAGCCCACGCCAGAGCTCCCTGTCAGCCGTCACCACCCCCAGCTCCTTCAGGGTCAAGCCAGTCACTTCAAGGATGCCATCCATCCATCTTGCCCTTAATGTGCCATCTAAGGCATATGACAGGGTAGCAGCAACAAAAAAGCAGAAAGGGATAGGATAACAACAGCAGCAGCAACAACAACACTTTATTTATTTGTTGTTATTGTTTATTCGTTCAGTCGTTACCGACTCTTCGTGACCTTATGGATCAGCCCATGCCAGAACTCCCTGTTGTCCGTCACCACCCCCAGCTCCTTCAGGGTCAAGCCAGTTACCATTAAAAGGAATCATAATGCTGTAACTGTGCTGTGTGAAAGGGCTCCAGTTCAAATCCAGTAAAGGAACAGAAGGACCCAGGGTAACCAACCATATTTTGACATTAAAAATCAGACCTTTGTGTCCCATGGTATATATTAATTGGGTGGACATAATTAAATATGTCATTGTGAGTTTTCTGGGCTGTATGGCCATGTTCCAGAAGCATTCTCTCCTGACGTTTTGCCTGCATCTATGGCAGGTAGCCTGGAAAACTCACAATGACCCAGTGAATCCAGCCACGAAAGCCTTCAACAATAATTAAATGTATTTGCCAGCATTCCATTTAGTAAATAAAAACCATAGAATCACATAATCATTGAGCTGAAAGGAAATTCATGGGTCATCTAGTTTAGCTGCTTTGAGTTCTCCTTGTGGAGAGAAAAAGCAGGGCATAAATGAACTTAATAATAATAATAATAATAATAATAATATATATATATATATATATATATAAAAATGTAATGTCCGTTTGTGGGATTAACAAAACTCAAAAACCACTGGACGAATTGACACCAAATGTGGACACAATACACCTATCAGACCAACGAGTGACCATCACTCATAAAAACACTGAAAAACACAGCAGAAGAGACTTTAAAGGCCAAAAAAAAATTACATTATAACGCATGCACAAAACCACACAAATATGCACAAATACACATATACACATATATACACACACAAAACACAGACTGGGCCACAGCAACACATGGCAGGGGGTGGCTAATAATAATAATAATAATAATAATAATAATAATAATAATTCTGCTTAATGCAATGTCTCCAGCTAAAGTACCCCCAGCAGGTAGATGTACAGATGTGAAGACATTGAAAGAGGGGGATCTCAGCACCTATCTAAGCAATTGGTTCTTTTGCAGAAACATTCTCACCACCAATAAGTTCCTTCCAATGTCCAATTGAAATTTTATAACTTCAAATCAATAGACCTCTTTCTCCAAGCTGCCCAGCTCCTTCAACATACATTTGGGTTCCATACCTTTTAACCATCCCCATTGCCCTTCTCTGAACCTGCTTCAACTTGACTATATCTATATATAGAGTACTATAACTTTGGGTTGCTGTGACTTTTCCTGGCTGTATCGTCTTGTTCCAGGAGCATTCTCTCCTAATGTTTCACCCACATCTATGGCAAGCATTTTCAGAGGATGCTTGCCATAGATGTGGGCAAAACGTCAGAAGAGAATGCTTCTGGAACATGGCCATATAGTCCAGAAAGGTTGAACACTGTGAAAGCCACCCACCTCTTGGCTATCAGCCTCCTCCCAGTAGACTCAAATCAAGCAAAAGGTTAACGTTCCCCCAGCAACAGCAAGAGCATCCCTCCAGGCAGCTAAACCAGGAAATCCCAGCTGGATGCCCCCCCACGAGGGTCCTCCCCCAAGGGCAAACCGAGAATGGGTAACTTGGAAGTATCTGAACAGACTCAGAAGTTCAGTGGGCAAATCAAAAGACAACCTGGCAAAATGGCACTACCTAAAAGTATCCTCCACTTTGTGCGACTGTGGGGCAAAACAAACAACTTCACATCTGTATGCTTGTCCACAATGTCCTGCCTCATGTACAGAGGAAGAATTGTTTAAAGCTACAGGCAGTGAAGTTACTGTTGCTCGTTTTTCATCAATAGATATTTAGCCACTTGTGTTCCTTCTATTTTTATCAGTTTTATACTTATTTATGCAATGCTTTTGATATGAAATAAATAAAGCCCAGAAAACTCACAGCAACCCAGTGATTCTGGCCATGAAAACCTTCAACAATACCATAACTTTCCTTGAGTTGGAAACAATGCTTCTATCAACGGAGGATAAAATAGCATTTGTCTTTTTTGCTGCAGCATTACACTACAGGCTCATGTTAAATTTATGAACAATGATCATCCAAGGTCCTTTTCACATATGGTACTTCTGAGCTATGCATCTCCAATTCTATATCTGTGCATTTGTAGTAACAGTCCAAAAGAGTTATTTCTCCCAACTTGGACATTTTACAGATACATAAACCTCACTTGCCTAGTTTCCAACAGACCTCACAACTTCTAAGGATGCCTGCCATAGATGTGGGTAAAACGTCAGGAGAGAATGCTTCTGGAACATGGCCATATAGCCTGGAAAACTCACAGCAGCCCAATGGTTCCAGCCATGAAAACCTTCGACAACACAAAAGTGCTCATTACCGTACTCAAACTGTTCTGAAGAAGAATATTTCCATCATTGTTTCCTCTTGCCAGGAAAAACCTCCTTGCAAAATTTCTCCCTGCTTCTCATTTGTTAGATACACGAGCTTGGTTGCAAAAATATGTGCCAAACTACCTGCTCTATGAAAGATATAGTATGCATCTAAGTCCTGTTACGATTTTGATCCAAAGGGAAGACTAAAACTACGATCCTTTTACATTCACCACATCCTCATGTGGAGGCAAAAACCTCCCCCCCCCCCCAAACTATACATTTTCAGTTGTATAAAAAGAGCCTGGAACAGCTGGGATGCACAGGTGGATCACTGGAGGTAGAAAACATCCACCATGAGATATAAATCTTTCACCTTATCGTGTATAGAACCTGAAACCAAAAGAATTTGTTTAATGCTCCAGGCTGTTTGTGCAATTTTTCATCTCAAGTGGAAAACCCTTAAAGTGCCTGCTCCTCAGACAGAACTTTCTTACCTCGGACAGAGTTTCGAAATACAAAGTTTTACCTCAACAGAACGCCAGCTTTGTACAGAAAAATAAACCCTTGTCTCATCACCTGAGCATTTGTTTGTCCGCTTTAGGAGTCCGACAGAGTAAACAGCCACCTGGATTCCTACAATTTCGTCTTCCCTTCGCGCAAACTTTGCCCAGGACTGGACTGTAAGCACTTTCAAATCCAGATTTCTCTCTCTCTCTCTCTCTCTCTCTCTTTCTCTTTTTGCTCTGTCTAGCCAACTTGAGTTCAAAAGAGAGACTGCTTACCTTACAAAATCCCCCGCAAAGCCTTGCTTACATCCCTTCTTGTTTGGAGAAGAGCTGTTGAAATAGGAGAGGAAGGCAGGGAAGAGCTGCTGGATATCATCGCAAGCATGTCGATGGGGGAAGGAAAAAAGGAAGAAAGATCAAGCGTGTTGCCACTTCATAAAGGGACCAAAAGCCAGCAAATCAGTCACACAGCCGGCCAGGCAGGTGGATCAGTCCAGGAACGGCAGAACTAAAGAGAGAGCCGGGCAGCAGGTTCAGCCAACAGGAACAGAGCACAGCTCAGATTACGGTCCTTCCACCTGCCAATTGCCGGCTGAGCCTGGCTGACAAGAGTGGGAGTGCTGGTGATGTCAGGCCAAAGAGAGAGAAAGAAGGAAGGAGGGAAAGAAAGAAAGAGTTGGTTGAGGGACTGCAAATGCATCATGGCTTGAAAGAAACAAGGAAGCCATCCCTAACTGAGTCTCCTTTCTCACTGCCATATAAAATCCAGATTTTCTACTTTGGACTGAATTATCTGGCAGCGTAGACTCATATATGATAGAGGTAAAGGTTTCCCCTTGACATTAAGTCTGAGTCGCCTGAGGGCTGAGAAAAGTGGTATATAAATAAAGTAAGTAAGTAAGTAAATAAATAAATAAATAAATAGTTGTGTCCAACTTTGGGAGGAGGTGCTCATCTCCATTTCTAAGCCAAAGAGCTGGTGTTGTCCATAGACACCTCCAAGGTCATTTTGCCAGCATGACTGCATGGAGCGTCGTTACCTTCTCGCCAGATTAGTACCTCTTGATCAACTCACAGTTGCATGTTTTCGAACTTCTAGATTGGCTGGGGCTAGCAATGGGAGCTCACCCCGTTCTGCGGATTCAAACCATTTACCTTCCGGTTATATAATCCAGTTCAAAACCGATAATGTGGATGTTCTGTTTTGATAATCTGGGTTATGCGGTAGTGTAGAAGGGACTTGAGAAAGCAAGCAAGCAAAAGAAGGGCCCTTCTGCACTGCCCCTATATCCCAGGATCTGAACCCAGATTATCTATTTATCCCAGATTATCTGGCAGTGGAGAATCAAAGATTCCAGTTCAAAGCAGATAATCTGGGATATAGGACAGTGTGGAAGGGCCCGAAGTAATCATTTAATGTTAACATCAAAAAGGCATCAATTCTTAAGAGATCTTGGAAATCGATAATTTAACACCCCTTATCGCTCCATGCAGTCATGCCGGCCACATGACCTTGGAGGTGTCTACGGACAACGCTGGCTCTTCAGCTTAGAAACAGAGATGAGCACCAACCCCCAAGTCGGATATGACTGGACTTAATGTCAGGGGAGAACCTTTACCTTTTAAATAGATTAGGAGTGTTTACACATAGAAATACATAAGCTTTGTATAGTGCTAAGGGGCTGCGATGATGCAGTTAAACCGCTGAGCTGCTGAACTTGCTGACCAAAAGGTTAGCTGTTCGAATTTGGGGTGATGGGTGAGCTCCTGCTGTTAGCCTCAGCTTCTTCCACCCTAGCAGTTCGAAAACATACAAATGTGAGTAGATCAATAGGTGGGAAGGTAAAGATGCTCCATGCAGTCATGTCGGCCACATGACCTTGAAAGCGTCTACAGACAATGCTGGTTCTTTGCCTTAGAAATGATGATGAGCACTACCCCCCAAAGTTCGACTTGACTAGACTTGGTGTCATTACAGACAATGCAGTTACTGTTGCCCGTTTTTGGTGTAAAATTATTTAGTCACTTATGCTCCCTCTATTTGTATCAGTTTGATATTTATTTATGCAATGATTTGGATAAATAGAAATGTCTTGACATAAGTGCTACTTCATTCTCTTACTCTCCAGATGGAGAAGGCAAAATATAGGAAAAATAATCAATGCGATACGCACATATTAAGAGCAACCTCCACCACACAAACTGAGATATTATCAACTTACAGTACTATTTGGATTGCAATTCTCAGAATACTCATCTAGCTTGGTTACTAATGTGAAAATCTAGTGTCAAGTTGCAGTTTTGAAAAAAAAATAATGCACATTCTACCTGCAACACTGCCTCCCGCTTTTAGCAACCAAATATTATTAATATTGCTCAGACCAAAGATGAATAGAACATTAGCATCAGCTGCTTGAGCAAGACATCTGCAGCTACAATTTGATTCACAATCGCTGGAACCAAATCCATCTACTAATTGATTCCATTCACAAAAAAAGTGGGATTTACTTGATTTAATTTCTTGGCACTCGGCGCCAAAGCTTGCATGAAATGACATTAATGCTGCAGGAAATGGGGAGGGAGAAGTAGAGATTAGGATAACCTGGCTGTGAATTATTCCTTTTTTGTAGAAATCCCAGGGGATTTGTGACTTTGGCGGCATAATCCATTAACTCCTGGATATGCAAGGTGAAAGCTTACACCTGACTAAAGCATGTAAGAAAGCAGCAGGAACCCTCCCTTTGATTTGGAGGAACACTAGATATCTTTCTAGAGTTTTAGAACCATTACTTAGAGCAATGTTTCTTAACCTTTTTAATGCTTAATAAAGTTCTTCATGTTGTGGTGACCCCCCAACCAAAAAATTGTTTTGTTGCTACTTCAGAACTGTAATTTTCCTACTGTTATGAATCGTAATGTAAATATCTGATATGCAGGATGTATTTTCATTCACTGGACCAAATTGGGCACAAATACACGATACGCCCGAATACTGGTGGGGTTGAAAGGGGGATTGATTTTGTCATTTGGGAGTTGTAGTTGCCGAGATTTATAGTTCACCTATATTACTGCATATGCATGTATTTGACTAAGTTTTTGTGGGACAATACTCCAAACACCAAACCACACAAAGGCTGAAGATTTTGTAGTTTATTGAAGAAAGGAAAAGTCTTAAATGCAAAAGTAAGTTTCAAAAGTTCAATAGCAAACAGCATGAAGCATAATCCAAAGGACATCGATCAAACAAGATTCCATGAAGAGCAAGACAGAGTCCCAAGAAGCCAGGAACATTGCCCCAAAGCCAAGGCAATCCAAAGAAGTTACCAGGTTGTTCAAAGAAGTTGCACTGACAAAGATTTGCCTTCAAACCAGGGGCGGCTCATCCATTACGCAAAGTAAGCGGTTGCAGTACACTTTTTTTTGCCAGGGGCGCAGAGGCGCCTCTGTAAATGCCTCTCGACTGCCACTTGAGGAGCACCCCCTCGGCTCACAACAGCCCTAGCAGTCCGGGAGGAGCCTTGGCTTCCTTGCCTCACTGCCGGGCGATCCTCTTCCCGAAGGGGCCTAGCCCCTCTCGTTCCTGCTCCATATCAATGATTTGTTGGGGGGGGGGATACTGTTTGCTTACTGTTGAAAATTACCTAGGGCCGCCTCTGCTTCAAGCACCCCATTTAATATACTTTCCCAGCATGAACGTATGCCATTGACCCCTAACCTCCCTCTTGTTAGCAAGCCTCGCACTGAGGCGAACTTTGAATTGTAAGCGATCCTCCCTATCTAAATCTTCATAGCTCTCAGGGTCAGATAGCTCGCTAGGCGCCTGAGAATCGGCAGGCTGGGAGCCATCCTCCTCAATCTGCACCTGGCTAGTTTCACTAACATCAGAAACATCATCTGAAACATTCTTTGCCATGGGAAACTGAATCTCCTCAGATCCTTCTTCAAAAACAACAGGAACATCTTCATGAATCTGAATCCCATCATCTTCTGCCTGAGGCTCCAGCTGAGCTACAACAATAGTTCACCTACAATCAAAGAACATTCTGAACTCCACCAATGATGGAATTGAACCAGACTTGGCACACAGAACTCCCATGACCAAGAAAAAATACTGGAAGGGTATGGTGGGCATTGACCTTGAGTTTGGGAGTTGTAGTTCACCTACATCAGAGAGCACTGTGGACTCAAATAATGATGGATCCGGACCAAACTTGGCATGAAAACACAACATGCCCAAATGTGAACACTAGTTGAGTTTGGGGAAAATAGACTTTGACATTTGGGAGTTGTAGTTGCTGGGATTTATAGTTTACCTACAATCAAAGAGCATTCTGAATCCCACCAACAAAAGAATTGGGCCAAACTTCCCACATAGAACCCCCCTGCCTTGAGGGACTCGTTGCTGTGGTCCTCCCTCCAGCCTCACACACTCTCCCTCTCCTTCACATGCGCACCACATTGCCATGCACTGAGCATGCCTGCTCTCCCCTCCCTGCTTGGAGTCTCAGAAACAACCCTTTCCTTGGCTGAGAGGCCAGCCAATTACAATAGAGGAGTGCTTTTGGTGGGAGTATACACCATCTGTTTCCAAAAAGGAAGAGAAGGACAGGTGGTGAGATCTTCAGCTTTCTCTCCCAAAGAGGTTCCTAAGACCATCAGAAATATATGTTCTTTGGCTACACTTCTGAAACCCCCTTGTGACCTCCCCAGGAGTCCCGACCCCCAGGTTGAGAAACACTGAGTTAAGAGTAATAGAAACATTACTTAGAGTACTACTTCCAGAATTCTCCCACCCAATTTGGCTGGTACTTTGATCTAAATATATGTATTTATTCCTTCTGTCAAACAAACCTGACTGTTCATCCTCACCACTTTTCCCAGTTTTCTTTTTCTTTGCATTTATTCCGGTAAACATTATGCATTTATGACCCTGAAGAGGAACTTGAGTAATCAGCAATTAGTTCCTTGCATACAAACAGAACTGAAACTGACCTGTCAACTTTAGACTGCACTGCCATGTTCCTCTATCAGATCATAAAGTGGATGATGAAAAGCAGGTGACTTGTAAGGCAATAAACTGAACTGGCAGGAGGAAAATACCATAAATATACCAAAAGGAACAAAAAGAAAGAGGGACATATTTAAAAGCAAAGACAATCTACAGGAATTACGGAAATGAGGCTTTAGGCTGAACTCCCAAAGATGTAGGCATGGACTACACTAAAGCATACTGAACGGCTATTTTAAGAATTCCTAGCTAATAACAAATGATCACGGTGGTACTAATGATATCATCTTCCTTGAGTTACCTTCGGGCTGAGAAAGGCGGTATATAAATACGGTAAATAAATAAATTTTCCAGATCAGGAGTAAACCATCAAGGATCAACAGCCCTTCTAAATTCTGGAGTACATAAGACTTTCAATAAATGTTTTCTATCATCTCACGAGGCAACTGAATACGAAATAGTTTCAACAACAGAAATTGATATTGCACACCTCCCAAAATTGTTGAGATGAAAATCAGTATATATATGGCAAAAGTTATTAATGGAGAAGAACTCAAACTAGAAGAGACTGTTGTCAATCAGGACATACAAGGCAGAGTTACTAATGAGGAAGAACTTTAACCAGGAGAGCCTGCTTTCTGGCACGGTTCTGGTCCATCCTGTCCTTTCCCATTCCTGAGTTAATTGAAGACAAAGTAGTACTTTTGCACTTTGAACTAAAATTATACCAAGTGAGGTAAGCAGTGAGGAAAAAGGAAGGAGGAGAAACAAACAAGGGCATTTTAAAAGCAGCTGAAAACCTGAGACAACAGAAAACTATCAGGACTGTCCCTGTCCATTCAGAAGAGTTGATATGATTGGTATCTGACTAAAAGAGTAACAAAAAAGAGCTGCTTTTATTCAGATTGCATTTATCTTTGAAAACTTAAAAGACTGCATTGCATTTCAATTTTATCTCTCAGCAGAATCACAATACCGATTCTTTACACAACATTGATTCTTTACACACACCATAACTTGATATATAGAACACTCTTTGCCTTTGCCATTATGTGGAAAGAATCATTTTCTCCCTCCCTCCGCCTCTCTCAAAACTAAAATGGTAAAAGGTCAGCAACACCCTCACTTTGGTGAATGAGATTAGCCACTGTGAAGGCCAAAGCAAAGAAAATATAGACAGGTTGAACATTCTTTATTCTGAATTTTGAAATGCTCCAAAATCCAACATTGGCCACAGAGGTGGCTGAGATAGTTTGCCTTTGCTTTCTAATGGTTTTGTTCTGTCACGCGCTGAGCCTGTAAAGAATAGGACGTGCAACCTTTGCCCAGCAGGAAGCCAGGGGCCCCCAAAGAGAAGTTCTCAAGGATTTTCCACCACAAATGGTCTTTAGATGGCTTGTGAAGTATAACAAAGTCCTTTATTAATGAACAATCAAACAGAAACGTCTCTTGTCATCAATAAAGTTAAACAAATGCTTCCAGGCTTTTATGCAACGGGGGGCTTCCTAATCTTGCCCACGAGGGACAGGCAATTGTCTTCAATAACTGTTTCTTTGCTTTAAAGGAAAATCCCTTTTTAACTTCTCCCAGGCTGACTGTAATCTAAGCCTTACTGATGTGGGCTCCGCTACCGGGGTCGAACTGCGTCTCGAGCACTGAGTGGACCTACCAGTAAGGCCAGTAGATTCTCCAGCTGGAGTTCTTTGGTCTTCCAAACTGTTTACCCTCCAAAATTCCTCAAAGCTTTAGGGCTGTTCTGCCCAGTAAAGTCTTAAGGGTTGAAGCTTTTGTACAGGAGAAGCTTGTACACATCTTCTAAATTAGCTTTCCTTACTTAGACTAACTAAATATGGCTCCCTTCCCTTCCCAATTGCCCTGAACAAGGGGCGGAACCAAAACTTAATGATGATGGACAGGTGACTTGCCCTACGACTGCAACCAAAGGAAGCTACCTTACTGCAGAATCCCTGAAACCTTGGACTGCAAACAAACATTTAATACAAAGCAAATAAAGTTGGAGCTCCTGGTACAGCTGTACCAGCACAGGCTTACTGTACACAAACTCTATTTCATATACAAAATTGTTAAAAATAATACAATAAATTAGCTCAAGGCCATGTGCATATGGTGCATATCAAACATAAATGACTTTCATGTTTACATTTGGGTACCATCTCCAAGATATTATGTACATTTAGACAAATACAGATATTACAAAATATGAACAAAATCCAAAATCCTAAACTCTCCTGGTTCCAACATTTCTCAACTAGAGGAAGCACTGCAAATTTCTCATAAAACTAAACAAAAAAGCTGGCTATGATAATTTAAAAAGGAAGTGCATTAGTCAGGTCAATAGGATGGCAGGAAATTCCCATAAAGTTCAGTTGCAGGAAGGTTGTGATTTGGTCTGTCAGACTATTAAGGTTGTAGCAAATGAATTGTCATATCAACTACGAGGGTTATCCCAAAAGTAAGGTTACAAGGCACCTAGCTCTCGTGGGGAATTTTCGCAGGGGAAGTTGTTATCACTGCCAAGTAGTGGGAAGCAGGGGCGGCTCAACCCATTACGCAAAATAAGCATTTGCAGTATACTTGATTTTGCCCAGGGGCGCTCTTGAGGAACTCTTGGGGGAAAATAGACCTTGACATATGCGAGTTGTAGTTACTGGGATGTATAGTTCACCTACAATCAAAGAGCATTCTGAACTCCACCAATGATGGAATTGAACCAAATATGGCACACAGAACTTCCACGACCAACAGAAAATATATATCAGTGATTGGTTAGGTGAGGGCAAAATACTGTTTGCTTAATGTTGAAAATTACCTAGGGCCGCCTCTGGTGGGAAGCCAGCAGAAGTGAATGAGCAGTGCCAGTCATCAGTAGCTCATCGATTGGCATTGTGGTGAAGGTTAGAGATGAGCGTCCCCATTCCATTTCCCTCCAAGTGCGAAGTTCGCACTGTAATATGCTACCTAAATGCTAAGGGCACGAATGCTGCTGTGATTCATCACAAAATCATTTCAGTTTATGGAGAAGACATAATGTCAAGACAGCATGTGACAAAATGGGTATGGAATATATTGTGAGACCATGAAGAAACTTCACAGAACCATCCAAATAAATGTCATGGGATGCTGATGGCGAGAGTCTGTCTCCTTCATGAGAATGTGCATCTGCACACTGTTCATTCAACACAAGAATTGTTGACTTCATTTGGTTGGGATGTTTTAAGCCACCCCTCTCACAGCTCTGATCTCGCACCCAGTGACAATAATGTGTTCACTAAATTAAAGGAACACCTTGGTGGAAATGCTTTTTTGATGATGAGATGAAAATTGAGCTGATAGGAATGACAACTTGACCACATCTGGAGGGCCATGCAATTCCTATCTCGAGCTAAAGCATAGCTTAGGATGCATCTACACTGTAGAATTAATGCAGTTTAACCGCTCCTTTAACTGCCATGGTTGAATACAAAGGAATCCTGGGATCATAAAGAGAAAGGTGTGATGGGAATTACAGTGTATGATACCAAGGATTTGGGAAAGTTTAATTTGCATTATATGTGAAAACAGCATGGTGGCCCCAAATATTAGTCAGTTTCTGGGTATATTTGACCTGCTGATACCAAAAATGGCCTCAGTTTTCTTCTATCAACTCTAGTTTTTGAGATACAGAAGATATGCCATATTATACCATGCTTCATCTGCTCGTCCATAGAAAATCATGATAGTCTTATCTAAGAAACTGGAGCTGATGTGGTTTTGAATTGGTGCCCTAGTTAATCCCAGGAACAAGCCTAAAAACATGATTTTTTGTGTGTGGTTGGGCTGTGATATCATACAGACAGTGGTTACTTAGGCGATCCCTCGTTGTCCGAGTATGATGGCCTTCCGAGTGTAGCATCTTGGGATGGATACATAGGTGACCGTGGAGCTCTATTCTTGATCCACATGTTCTTCCACAGGTTAGGGTTGGCTTGATGCATTTTCCTCTTGACACGTCTCTCTTTTTCCCCCCTCCATTCATGCCTCTTTGAATTTCTCAGCACTGCTGGTCACAGCTGACCTCCAGACAGAGCGCTCAAAAGCCAGAGCTTCCAAGTTCTCAGTGTCTATCCCACAGTTTTTAAGGTTAGCTTTAAACCTCTCTTAAAGCCCCTCTTTTCCTGTCCACCAACAATCCATTTTTCATTCTTGAGTTGGGAGACAATGATTGGGCATTCGGACGTGGCCAGACCAGCTGAGTTGATGGCGGAGCATTGCTTCAATGCTGGTGGTATTTGTTTCTTCCAGCATGCTGACATTTGTCTGCCTGTCTTCCCGAGAGATTTGCAGGATTTTTCGGAAGCGATGCTTCTGGAATCATTCCAGGAGTTGAGTGTGATGTCTGTAGACAGTCCACGTTTTGAAGGTGTATAACAGGGTTGGGAGGACAATAGCTTTATAAACAAGCACTTTGGTATCCCTACAGATATCCTGATCCTCAAACACTCTCTGTGTTATACCCACAGTGGTATGGTGTGTGCTTTAAGTCAACCAGTATTACATGTCAAAAAAAAAAACAACCAGAAACATAAAAGCAAATTTTCATTTTAGATTATGCAGCTACCTCCTTTATTTTATTTTATTTCTTCAGAAGATGAGGGGAAGTCCTGCAAATCTGGATGCACTCAAAAGCTATTTGTTTAAGCCACAGGCTCAAGGTCTGGTCAACAATGCAGCATCTTCTGCTGACCAATGAATCTAGCTATTTTTAACAAGATATGATCTCGCTTCCTCCCACCTCCAGCAAAAGGGATGACCTAATGCTGAATAGGATTTCTCCAAACCAAAGCAAACTAGACTCCCTTCCCTGTATTTCTTTCAACATATAAATGGCGTAACACACAAGAATCCTAACATTCCTCTGAAGATGCCAGGCACAGATGTAGGTGAAACGTCAGGAGAAAATGCTGCTAGGACACAGCCATACAGCCCAGAAACCACACAACACTACTGTTTCCACTGTTAACTATGTTTGGCTCCAATTTTGAAAAAAAGGCAAGGAGAAATCAATGCCCGTTAAGCAATGGGGAAAGAGTGTGCATGAGGCCATATTTCCTCAAAGTTTGGAAAAGTTCAATTTTTTGGACTGTAACTCCCATAATGTAGGATGTTTTGGAAGCTTCCAGGAATTGTGGTGCAAAAAAAGCTGTGAATGTTACATCTACATAAGGGCCAGGAGTAAATGCTTTGCTGATTACCAGAAATTCATAAGATGGCAAAGGTTAGACTCGATCTTGCAGACGACGCATCCAGCCTCCTCAGCCATTTATCCCCCATCTAGGGATTGTTTTGCTGGCCTTTCTGTTTACACAGGGAGGTTTATCTGGCTAACAAGGGCCAACTCCCAAGCATGCAATGGGCACCTGCTTTATTTCTCTACTTGAAGCAGCTAAATCCAGTGAAGGGAGGAATGAATTTCTTTGCAACTTGGCAAGAGATCTATGAAAGCAAAAGTTCAAGTTAAGGAACTAATTAAAAGAAAGCTTACTTCCAGGGCCCTCTCCAGAATGTTTTTGGACATAGTTTTGCAAAGACGGACCTTGATGCTGATGACTTGCAAGGCATTCTGATATTCCTTATCAGGGCACAAGACTGATTTACAGCTCAGGATAACACACGCAAAAAGGAAGTGATCCTTGATTCAAAAGGGCTTGTAATCTAAATTTCAAGTGCAGGGAACATTAGACGGGTTGCGCCTCCTTGACCTGGAAGCCCAAAATCCGAAATATGCTAAAATCTGAAAATGTCTACAGAAGTGGCTGAGATAGTGACATCTTTGATGGTTCACTGTACACACAAGTATTTAAAAGATTGAGCTGCTGAACTTGCTGACCGAAAGGTCGCATGTTTGAATCCAGGGAGCGGGGTGAGCTTCCACTGTTAGCCCCAGCTTCTGCCAATCTAGCAGTTCGAAAGCATGCATATGTGAGTAGATCAATAGGTACCGCTCTCGTAGGAAGGTAATGTTGCTCCATGCAGTCATGCTGGCCACATGACCTTGGAGGTGTCTACTGACAACACTGGCTCTTCGGCTTAGAAATTGAGATGAGCACCAACCCACAGAATCAGACATGATTGGATTTAATGTCAGGGGAAAATCTTTACCTTTACCTTTACCTAATAATAATAATAATAATAATAATAATAATAATAATAATCTGTATTTATATTCAGCTCTGTCTCCCCAAGGGGACTCAAAGCGGATTACAACATATGCAGATAGGCAAACATTCAATGCCTTTAATACAGTGAAATAACAATGATACTCAAATACACAGAACCAAGGTAAAGGCTTCCCTTTTCATCTCCGGCTTCTGGAGGTGGTGCTCAACTCCAGCCATGGGGAGGTGCTCTTTCTCCATTTCCAAGCCAGGAGCCTGTTGTCTGCAGACACTTCCTGGTCATGTTGCTGGTATGGCTACATGGGCACCTTTTATGACCTTCCCACCAGAACGGCACCTATTGAACTACTCACATTTACATGGTTTTGAACTGCTAGGTTGGCAGGAGCTAGGGCTAACAGTGAGGACTCAACCTGACCTGCGGCATTGAACTACCAACTTTTAGGTCAGCAGATTCAACAGTTCAACGGTTCAACCCATTGCACTACCATGGCCCCAAGATGCACATGAAACATAAATGAATTTTGTGTTTAATCTGGGACCCCATTTCCAAGATTATATACATGCAAGTATTCAAAAATCTGAACAAGACTTCTGGACCCAAGCATTTTGGATAAGGAATATTCAACTTGCAGCAGATGGAACTATATGCAATTATGGCAAACAATTATCTCACTCCCAATATAGGAAAGAGCTATTTATTATGCTGGGGGGGGGGGGGGGGAGAGATACTGTCAAAATGACAAATATCATTCAAATTCCTCCCTTCTATTAAATATTTGAGCCCCCATCCATCTTCTCGCCTCCTTTGTCTCTCTACTCTTTCCAATACTATGGAGCATCAATAGCGGAAACACAAGTATGTTGGCACTGCAGCCTGGAAAAGTAGTGAGCTGCTCACGGCGCTGCTAGGCACCATTTCTTTCTAGTTCTGGGAGGAAAGACCAAACAGAAATGCCTGGAGAGATCATATTTTGTTGGACAAGGATAAATGATAGCAATAATTAACAAGTGCAGACCAGCTAGAAGAGGCTACAGAAGTTTGCCTTTGCCTAAGTCTATAGGGAAGGACAAGGTCCCATCCTTCTTGTCCTGATGGGTTGTTGTTCATTCGTTCAGTCGTCTCCGACTCTTTGTGACCTCATGGACCAGCCCACGCCAGAGCTCCCTGTAGGCCTTCACCACCCCCAGCTCCTTCAAGGTCAGTCCAGTCACATCAAGGATGCCATCCATCCATCTTGCCCTTGGTCGGCCCCTCTTCCTTTTGCCTTCCACTTTCCCCAGCATAATTGTCTTCTCCAGGCTTTGCTGTCTCCTCATGATGTGGCCAAAGTACTTCAACTTTGTCTCTAGTATCCTTCCCTCCAATGAGCTCCAAGTCCTAGTTTCCAGGGCAGCAGAAAACAAGCCTGCTCCCTCTTCCATATGACATCCATTCCCATATTTATACATCGCTCTCATGTCTCCTTTCAACCTTTTCTCCTACAGGCTAAACATACTGAGTTCTTTAAGCCACTTCTCATAGGGTATGGTCTCCAGACTTTTTTCTATTGACATAACCAAAGAACTCCTTAGTGTTGCTTTTAATCTCTCTGGCAATTGTGCTTTCAGTATTTCACTTTTAAGAAGCTCCCATCCATCATTAACCCCCTTTTCTTTTATTATTCCTGTAGTTGAAGGCAAACCGCTTTTGCACCCTGAACTCAGTTTGCACCAACAGAAATAACCCAAGGATGGAAGTAAGATAAGAGTTGAGGGAATTGGAGGAAGAGAGAAACCAGGACATTTAAAAAGCAGTTGAAAAAGTGAGACAACAGAGAATGAATCAGGATTGTTGGAGGGTATTTTCATACATCTCCCACTTTCAGGAAGTCACAAGATAAAGAGATTTTTGTGGTTTCTCCCACCTTTGGTCATGTTCTGCCAACAGAGACTGATCAGATCCAAGCAGTATACTATTTTAGGAAACATGCAAACATTTTCCTCTTTCAGGAGGCCTTTTGTCAAAATGTTTTCATAACTCTTGAATGTTGTTTTAAATATATTTGACTTTGCTCAGTGTCTTGATTTCCCTTTTGGGGAAGTGGGTGGAACATAAGCTTAGAGTACAAACAGTGACATGAAGGTCCCTATACAGACGTACTGTAACATTTCCAAAGCTATGATACCTAATGCTGTGTTGTCTAATTTTCATCATCTCGTCAGCAACTGATCATCATTAAAATATAATGAAGAGTAGTAAGGGGAGAGTTCCTTTCTTTCACAGTGTTCAACCTTATTTCTCTCACATTTAGCAGCAACTTCCCTTCGCACATCGGGAGGGGAGGGGGCAATGCCAGCTAGCTTGTCGAGTTTGTCAACAGGTGTAGGTTTAAGACATCCTATGATTATTCTGCATGTTTCATTCAATGCTATGTTCACCTGCTTTGCGTGGGCAGACTTATGCTAAACAGGGCAGGCTTATGCTAAACAGGGCAGTTGAGTAAGACAAGGCCAGGGCTGATGTTATTAATTTTGGGTCTGCACCCCATGCACTACCAGTAAGTTTCCACAGGATGTTATTGCGTGCACCCACAGGGATGCTCTTGCTGTGGCTGGGGAAACCTTAAGAGGAGTAGTGGTTCTCATGAAGCTTTGCCTTGATTTGAGTCTATCGGGAGGAGGCAGTGGGTGGCTTTCACAGTTTTCAATCTTATTTCTCTCACATTTAGCAGCAACTTCCCATCGCACATCAGGAGGCCAGTGCCAGCTAGCTTATAGAGTCTATCAACAGGTGTAGGTTTAAGACATCCTGTGATTATTCTGCATGTTTCATTCAATGCTATGTTCACCTCCTTTGCATGGGCAGACCTATGCCAAACAGGGCAGGCATACTCGTCAGTTGAGTAAGAGAAGGCTAGAGCTGATGTTCTTACTAATGTTGGGTCTGCACCCCATGTGTTGCCAGTAAGTTTCTGCAGGATATTATACCCTCCTCCCAGTAGACTCAAGTGAGGCTGGAGGGAGACTCACACCAGCAAGTACTTTCATGGCATGGGGGTTCTGTGTGAGGAGTTTGAGCCAATTCTATCATTGGTTGGGTTCAGAATGCTCATGGATTGTAAGTGAACTGTAAATCCCAGCAACTACAACTCCCAAATGTCAAGGTCTATTTGTCCCAAAATCTACCAGTGCTCAAATTGGGGCATATTGAGTATTTGTGCCAAGTTTGGTCCAGACCCATCATTGTTTGAGTTCACAGTATTCTCTGGATGTAGGTGAACTACAACTCCAAAACTCAAGGTCAATGCCCACCAAATCCTTCCAGTATTTTCTATTAGTCGTGGGAGTTCTGTGTGCCAAGTTTGGTTCAGTTACATCATTGGTGGAGTTCAGCATGCTCTTTAATTGTAGGTAAATTATAAATCTCAGGAAGTACAACTCCCAAATGACAAAATCAATCTCCCCCAACTTCACCAGTATTCAGATTTGGACGTATCGGGTATTTGTGCCAAATTTGGTCCAGGAAATGAAAATAGTACCTCTGTCCTGCATATCAGATATTTACATTATGATTCATAACGGTAGCAAAATTACAGTTATGAAGCAGCGAGTACAATAATTTTATTCTTGGAGGTCACCACAACAGGGGTCACGGCATTAGGAAGGTTGAGAAACATTGAAATATTGCATTATGTTCCACATCTAGTCTACAAGCTAGATTTGCATCAAATGAACTGTAAATGCCACCCCCCCCCCCCCCCCCGCGCGCCTTTTATCTTAGGTGGTTCCTCAGATTAAAAAAGGTCTCATAGATACGGCACATTACTGGAAACAAATAGGAGTGACATTTCTGGAAAACCAGATAAAACAGAAGCTGACTAAGCTGCCTTTAAAAATACGTATGAGTTAGCTTTTTAAACAAATTGTGTAAGTAGTTAAACATGGGTGAGTCTAATGTATATCACAGTATGATAGAGTTGGAAAGGATCACAAGGGCCATCCAATCCAACCCCATTCTGCCATGCTGGAAGACTCAAGCTTATGTGTTGTTCATTCGTTCAGTCGTCTCCGACTCTTCGTGACCTCATGGACCAGCCCACGCCAGAGCTCCCTGTCGGCCGTCACCACCCCCAGCTCCTTCAGGGTCAGTCCAGTCACTTCAAGCTTATACTTGAGTATATATGGCAATTACTCCATATCGTGCAATTCAAGTATACTTGTCAAACATCTCTTACTGTCTTACTGAGAATAACAGTGAAAACAATGAAAAGGTGTGTGTGTGTATACACACACACACACACACATGCACACACACACATATAAACCATTATTTTCAAGTAAGTCTCAAAGGGTTTCATTTCTGAATAAATATTCACATGATTTGTTAAGAATTGCAGTGTTTTAAATATTATTACTTCTGTCTGTTTTCTGCACTCAAACACATGCAGCAAGTAAATTTAAAACCGCAATGGAAAACAGATTCTGTGTTACATACAAATTATGCAAATTCAAACAAGTCTGTGAAAGCTTTTCCCCCATTTTCATAATTTATTCTAACTTTGGAAGTCAAGTAGAAAAGCAAGAAGCAGGGCAGGAAACCGAATCCCTGCATCCAAGCACTGAAAGTCTTTTGCAGCCTCTTTTGGGCTCCTACAATTTCAGGAAATTGCCAGCCTGCCTTCAAGATTAGTTTCGCAGTCCTAAGGAAAGAAACTTGCAAAACAAAACCTGTGAATCTCGGGAAAAATACTCAGGACTGTGTCTGGGAGTCAGCTGCATTAAGATCACTATTGACCAAAAAAGTCATGAGTTCGAAGCCAGCCCTGGTCGGAGTGTAGCTTGTTGTTGACCTTTGCAGCCCGAAAGACAGTTGCGTCTGTCAAGTAGGAAAATTAGGTACCACTTTGTGGGGAGGCTAATTTAACTGATTCACGAGACCATAAAAATCTCCAGGAAAAGTATGCAAGGAATGAGGAAGTAACAGCTCCCCTGGTGGCCAGAAGCTGGAATGTTAAATAGCCTCTGAGTGTCTGTCAATATATGTTGTGTGTCTATGGCATTGAATGTTTGCCATGTATATGTACATTGTAATCCACCCTGAGTCCCCTATGGGGTGAGAAGGGCGGAATAAAAATACTGTAAACAAATACATAAAATTGTGACTGTAGTCAGACCTCCACATTCAATCTAGAACTAAATTCCATGCTTACGCTAAAGCAGTGATTCCCATTTTTTTTTTGACCAGAGACCACTTCACCAGGGGTCACTCTCCAACATTAGTACCAAAAGTGTTATGAATCAATTTTTGGTCAACTTTAGATTCGGTTTGGTTATTTGGGGTGCTGATTCAGAAAATCACATTGGATAGACCACATCAGCTCTAGTTTCTGATGCAGAACATATGCCATCCAGTAGTCACCATCTACTCGCCCACAGAAAAACATATTTAATAATCTAGAGCTGATGTGGTCTATCCAATGCAATTTTCTCAATCAACACCCCAAATAACCCCAGGAACAGGCCTAAAAACGAAGACACCAAGGCGCCCACACTTCCAGGCACCATATGACACGGCTCCACTCAGGAAGTGGGTGGGAGGAGGAGAAGCAGCAATCAGGAGGCTTGTTGTCTCGCGTTTCGTGGGTAGTCAGGCTCTCCCCTCCCGGCATCCCCATTGCCTTGGCACTATAAGAGGGTTTCACGAGACCAGTTACTCTTGTTGCAACTATGTCGTAACGGTGAAGCCGTGGACCATGGTTCTAAGTGGTTCTAAAGTACTTACAAAACTAAAGTTCTGGTTGTGAAAACTAGGGGGTGCTGGTGCTTTGCTTCTACAGTGTTGCTAAAGTTCTGGTGGTGAAAATTTCAGAACTCTAACAAAACTTTCAAAATTTCATTATTATTTCATTATTGGTGATTTTTATGACAGAATCTATTAGGACCTGCCATTTATAATGAACCATGGATTGCACATGCCTACTAATCAGTAGTTCCCAAACCTTTTCAGTCATAGAACCCTCCAAAAGACATTTATTTTTTATAGAACACTAACTCTATCCCTAACTTGTTTAATCAAATTGTATATTCTGGAGCATTTTTTTCATTTCAGAAGCAACTTGAGAACCTGCAAGTCGCTTCTGGTGTGAGAGAATTGGCCATCTGCAAGGATGTTACCCAGGGGACGTCCGAATGATTGATGTTTTGCCATACTGTGGGAGGCTTCTCGCATGTCTGTCAAGCTTCTAGCATGAGAAACTAGAGCTCGACAGACAGGAGCTTACCCCACTCCCCGGATTTGAACTGCCAACCTGTCGCTCGATCAGTCCTGCTAGCACAATGGTTTAATTCATTGCGCCACTGGGGGCTCCACTAATTAAAGTACATTTCCCCATTTCCTATATAACGTCTCGTTTTTTGAGTAAATTTTACTCTTGGTATTTTATGAACAATATCCTAATATCCCAACTCTGGCATAGATACTGAAAACTGGGAAGCCCTGACCCGTGAGATCTCCAGCTGGATGTCAGCTGTGACCAGCAGTGCTGCATAATTTGAAGAGGCATGAATGGAGGGTGAAAGAGAGGAACGTGCCAAGAGGAAGGCGCGTCAAGCCAACCCTGACCGAGACCGCCTTCCACCTGGAAACTAATGCCCTCACTGCGGGAGAAGATGCAGGTCAAGAATAGGGCTCCACAGTCACCTTCGGACCCACAAGAATACTGATCCTGGAAGACTATTGCCTAAGTAAGTAAGTAAGTAAGTAAGTATCCCAAATGTCTTCCATCTCAAAAACTGTATAAGAAAAAAAAAAAGCAAAACAAAACCAAAATGTGGAATCATCATGAAAAATTGACTACATGTGAATCTAGTAACTGCATACCCGGTACCAATAGTTGTAGCTTGAAATAGCTATTATGGAGACTGTTTAAATCAAAAAGTTGACCTTGGGTGGTTTTATTTTAAAATCCATTTTAAATGTGATTTTAAAGATTTTCCTCAGAGACCCTATGATGCTTTCTGCAGAATTCTAGGGTTATGTGAAACACAGTTTGGGAACCGCTGACCTAGATTGCAGTTCCCATCTAAAATGAATATAGCTGCGATAAAGCTGACCCAGGAAGCCATGTGGATAGAAAAAGCCCTCTTCTATTAGAGAGAAAAAGCCCAAAATCAATCTAAGTTAACAGGGCTTTGAAAAAGTTGAGAGAGGAACTGGAAGGTGTCCCATTCCTCTGGTTGGATGTGCTGCTCGGGGAATGCGGCTGGAATGCCAGCTGATTGTTCTCCACTGAAAAGAATCGGCAAAGCACTCTGCCCTGGCTTCTACTGATGCTGGAACGGCATGGATTGTGTTTTAATATCTGACCTGATTTTAATTGAGATAAGACATCCAGGAAGCATGACTCGGTAAGGAGAACAGCTCTACCTCCACCAGCAGAACTATGAATTGGATCTAAAAATAAACCACATTAGAAGGGAATGTGGGAGGGAAAAGGCTCACCTATCCACACATTGGGTTCTTTTGCATGGACGGTTAACCTCAACTGATCAGATCGCTAGAATCGAGGGAAATAAAATCTGTTTTCCAGAGACTGGGGGGAAAAGAGAAATGAACAGAGTAGAGGGAATGAATAAAGAAAGGCCATTTTCTCCCAGAACACTAGAACTTGGAGTCCTCCATTAAAGTCCATTAGCAGAGCAAGTTTAGGACGCATAATTAACTCATGAAAGGCATTGCCAGAACATGCCGGGATAGACAATAAGACAGATAGAGGACAGGTTTATCAAGGTCTGTTGCTTACTGGCATTGAGAGCCTACAATGGGAGTCCCATGCTACAATTCACTTAAGATAGGAAGGGAAGTTGCCTTTTTGGGACGACGGCTCTTAGAACCTGTGTAGACAGTAGACCATTGCCGGACTCCTTGGGTAATATGTATTAAGAAATGTAGTCCAAAAGGGTAAGTTTTATACTCTCTGGGTTGTTGTAGGTTTTTTCGGGCTATATGGCCATGTTCTAGAGGCATTCTCTCCTGACATTTCGCCTGCATCTATGGCAAGCATCCTCAGAGATACTCTCTGCTCTGAGAACAGTACAGTGGGCACACAGCTTTGACTTGGTCATGTCACAAACTTCTAGTTCCTCAGGATTTAATAAAATTGATTTATTGATTGATTTCATGCGTTGGTAATCTGTCAGTCTCACTTCTGGAGGGGGGAATCAGGGCAGCTTTACAACAGGCAACCCTTAGATGCCAAACAAATACATTAAAATAGACTACTACAATTAAAACAGCAAATAAAAACAGTTATAACATTCAATTTAAAAGAGTTCCGCTAGTTCAGAATAACAGCGCAAAGTCAGTCCATTGCCGGTCACATTAAATCATTTTCTTCCCAATTACTACATCTACTGCTCGAATGCTTGATCCCACAGCCAGGTTTTAAGATTTTTATGAAAGACCAGGAGGGAGACGGCACACCTGATTTCGTTGGGGAGGGAGTTCCACAGTCGCGTAGCCACCACTGAGAAGGTCCTCTTTCTCATCCCCACCTGTCGCACTTGCGAAGGTGGTGGGATTGAGAGCAGGGCCTCCCCAGATTATCTTAACATCCTTGATGATTTGTAAAGGGAGATATGTATGGACAGGTAAACTGGCCTGGAACCATTTAGGGCTTTATAGGCTAAAGCGAGCACTTTGAATTGTGCTCGGTAGCATACTGGCAGCCAGTGGAGCTGGTGTAACAGGGAGGTTGTATCAGGCCCGTAGCTGGGGGTGGGGGCTTGAGGGGCTTCAGCCTCCCCAAAATTCTCAGGGTGGTCCGCAAGGAGGCCTTACTGGTACATTACTTAAACTGTTATGTTTAATCATATCATGATCTGATCACCATGTTCAATATATCCCATATGTGTGGGGGTATTGGGATAATGATACAAAAGGTTTGCTAGGGTAGATCTTGCCCCCCCATCACACACAGCCCCCCCCCCACACACGAATCAAAATCCTGGCTATGGGCCTGGGTTGTATGCTCCCTGTACCCCAATCCGGTGAGCAATCTGGGTGCCATCCATTGGACTAACTGAAGCTTTCGAGCAGTCTTCAGAGGCAAACCCATGTAGAGTGTGTTGCAGTAATCTATTAGGGATGTAACAAGAGCGTGGACTACCGTGGCCAAGTTGGAGAGAAGCAACTGGAAAAACTGACACGATATGAGGATTTAAAGATTGAGCAGTTTGTAGTCTGTCAAGAAGATCAAGCAGACAGACTACAAGCAGAGGCATAACACCATTGCGCAGATGATTCATTGGAACTTGTGCCACAAATACCATCTGCCTGCGACAAAGAACTGGTGGGATCACAAGCCAGAAAAGGTTACAGAGTACATGTGCAGCTGGCACATAAGTTTTAATTGTGCAAAAGTTCCCCTAGTCACCGCCAAGACCTGGGATTCCAAGCTCAGTGATGAATCTAGTCCAATCTGAAAACTTATGAAAAGAGATTTTTCATTTGACTCACAAAAGCAATCATAAAGTAGGACCAACATAGCTCAATCTACACATGCCCAGGTTTCCGCCTCAACTTATTTTTAATTAATAGTTCAAACTGCATTGAAAAAAAATCTAAACAACGGCACATTATCTGAAGATACACAATAAAAAAAGAAGTAAAAACATTCAATTTGCCACTTGAACAGTCTTCTAAATTGAATGTAGCTTGTTTCAAAAATTCACAGCCCATATAGTCCAAGTAATCCAATATTAGTGAACTGTAACACTTATCACACATCCATTTTCATGGGGTATATCAAGTACTTTGCTGTATAGGGCATGCTCACGTACCTGCGAACAACCAGTTTCAGTGTTTTGCAGGAGCCTTTCACCAAAGAGATGGCCTTCTGCCTGGAACTGCTTAGATCCACCTCGTTGATGTTCACCACCTCATCTCCAGGCTGTAGCTTTGAGTTCAGTGAATCTGCTTTCCCTCCTTCTTCAATCTGAGATGGAGAGCATGGGATAAGGGGAGAGAAAGAGACAAAATAAATCAGAGCCATGGTTTTGACATGATTGTCTTTACTCTGTTCTTCCTTCCCATTCAAACAAAATAATGGTACACTAAGTTACGGCTTTATGGGTCTCCTAGCAGCCTTTAGGAAGCTAGGAGTTAACAATAACCCAGTTGGCCACAATGGTTAGAAAGTACACCCTGTGCATTCAGTTCTCATGTGGAACTAAAGTCAGGACTGATGGTCCAGGAGGCTGGTACAAATTCCTGAAGTCTGGAAGTCAATGGGGAAAGAGAGGTGTCCCCTTCCAACCTTCTGTTCTCTAAACTAAACATATCCAGCTTCCTAAAGGCTTGACTTCCAGACCAATTAACATCTTGGTCTCCCATTGGTGGACATGTTCCAGTTTGTCAATATCCTTCTTGAACTGTGGACACAGTGCTCCAGGTGAGATCTGACCAAGACAGAATTGAGTGGAACTATTACTTCTCTTAATCTAGACTTTTGGTCTTCCAAAAGTTCCCACAGTTCCTAACAGCTGTTCCTAACAGAGAATAAGCTGGCTGGGATTTCTGAGAGTTGAAGTCCAAAACACCTAGAGGACCAGTGGAAACCACTGATCTAGATGCTATACTTATATTGATGCAACCTAGAATCCATGGCTCTTAAAGCTGCCACATCACATTGTTGACTCATGTTTAGCTTGTGGTCCACTAAGACATTTAAAGTCTTTACACGCTAGATCCTATTCATTGCTGACAAATCAGGTGTCACCCATCTTTTATCTGGACATTTCATTTCTTCTGTCAAAGTGGAATACCTTGCATTTCTTCCCTACTCTGTGGCTTATATAACTTAGCTATGCAACTTCTCTCTGAGTGAGAATAAACATAAACATAATAATAACAACAGCAGCTGCAGAACTGAAGAGAAACAACTGGAAAAGCTGACACGATATGAGGATTTAAAGATTGAACAGCTTGTAGTCTGTCAAGAAGATCGAGCAGACAGACTACAAGCAGATGCATAACACCGTTGCTCAGATGATTCATTGGAACTTGTGCCACAAATACCATCTGCCTGCAACAAAGCACTGGTGGGATCACAAGCCAGAAAAAGTTACAGAGAATGAAAACGCCAAACTCCTCTGGGACTTCCGAATTCAGACAGACAGAGTTCTGGAGAACAATCCTGACCACACAATCATGTTAAAAAACAAAGTATGGATTGTCGATGTCGCAATCCCAGGTGACAGCAGGATTGCAGAGAAACAACTGGAAACGCTGACACGATATGAGAATTCAAAGATCAAACTGCAAAAACTCTGGCACAAGCTAGTCAAAGTGGTCCCAGTGGTGATCGGCACACTGGGTGAAGTGCCTAAAGGCCTTAGCCTGTAAAAACAATCGGTGCTGACAAAATTATCATCTGTCAGCTGCTAAAGGCCACCGTACTCGGATCTGCACGCATTATTCGCTGATACATCACACAGTCCTAGACACTTGGGAAGTGTCTGAAGTGTGATCCAATACAAAAGCAAGCATCGTGGTCTTATTTGCTGTGTACTAATCTTGTTATGTATCTAATAATAATAATAATAATAATAATAATAAGGTATTCAAAGGCTCTGGCTGAAGACCATTCAAACTCCCATCAATCTGGTTCTCTACTATTTATCTGAATAAGGTAACAGTGAGTTTTAAAATTTCTGTGTTGAACAAAAAAGCCGCACAGACACATTACATCACTTTGGCAGCCTCTGTGTGTACATATGTATGCTATCTTTATCTACCTGGATAAAAAGTTTACAGCTCTCCTGTCAAAACCCGTCAGGGCCAGCCCTACCTTATCCATTAGGCTGCCTCAGGCAACACATTTTGTGTTTCAAGGAAGAACAGCAGATTGTTAGTCACTTTGATATTATTGTATTTTCTGTGCCAAGGGTGCTTGTGGGTTTCCTACTTCATACGCCCAATAACTTGGCTAACATTTGGTACTATTTACCTTGACTTTAGGTGAACTGGAGTGGTGCCATTTTGCTCTTCCTTGGACAGAAAATTAGGGCAGGAAATTGACCAAGTCATATATTTTTGTGTTAATTTAACACTCACTTCAGGGCTTAATCTGAGTTGGATTCGAAAATTCATTTGTTAGACCAACCCATGGATTTCTGATATCTTCAAGCTACTGTGTATTGTTGCATGCCAAGCGAGACTCTGTTGTGAAAATGTATCTGGATGAAATATTTGCATTTCGGGTGGGGCGGCAACCCAGGGAAACACAATAGTGTGCATATGCAGCCCGGAGCAGATATGATGCACAACTCTACCTTCAAACAATGATTGCAAAGGCAAACAGAAACCCAGCGGCATGCATAAGCAAAGCTAGCTTAGAAGACACTGAAACCAGGAAATGGAAACATGAGATTTCAAGAGAAGAAAGGGAAAGAATCAGAGTTAGTCTTTTCATCTCAGATGGTATTATCCAAGAGAATCACTGATGTAGTTCCTGCACATCCCTTCTTTAACATGTTTGGTATTAGAGACAGAAAAGAATAGGAAACCATAGTGTTAGATTCCTACACCTCAAAAGAAGAAGAGGAGCAGCTCAACATATGTGAACTAACTATTCATTCAACAAAATACCTTAAAGGGCAACGGGAGTTCTGTCTGATCTTAAAAGCTAAGCAAGGTCAGACCTTGTTAGAACTTGGATGGTAGACTGCACATGAACAGGTACTATAGGATATAACAGGCATGGGCAAACACAGACCTGCGGGTCAGACACGGCCTTTTTGGGGTCTCAGTTCCAGTCCACGTCTCTTACGGCTCTCCTCTCAGCATGCGGAAGCAGAGGTTTGCATCCCCTGAGAGGAGGGCCAAGGCAGAAACATGTGGCTGGCATGAGTTCTTGCCAGCTATGTGTTTTCTCCTCATCCCCTCCTGGAAATGCAGGAGGTTGCCGTCCCCCCAGGCAGAGAAGAGTGCGGAGAGGAAGACAGGTCACTGCTGGAGAGATCTCTAGCAACAGTATGTCCTCTCCTCCTCCTCTTCTCTTCCTGGGAAAGTGTCGGGCTGCTGTCTCCCCAGGCAAAGAAGAAAACCATGGGGAAAACAGGCTGCTGCCAGAGAGATCTCCGGCACCAGCCTGTCCTCTCCTCCTCTTCTCTGCCTAGGAAATTCTTCCCCAGGAGGAGAAGAGTGTGGAGGAGAAGACAGGCCACTGCCGGAGAGATCTCCGGCAACGGCCTGTCTCCTTTCAGCCTGGGAATTTGTGGGGCGGCTCTCTCCCCAGGCTGGAAGGAGAGCCGAGAGAAGGCTCCAAAGCTCTCTTGGCTGCCACCTGCCTCACCCTTCTCCTGGCATCCGGAGGGTGTTTTAGGCACACCTTGGCCATCACCTGCCGAGGAGCACTCTCCGCTGCTGCCTGTCTTGCCCTCCTCTGGGCACAAGGATGGGCCAAGTGGTCCTGTTCTTATGCCGGGAGGACAGCAGGCAGAGCAATCTGAGGATGACCAGCCCCCACCCCTCCCTCCAAGGTCTGCCCCCTCCCCACTACGCCTCCTCCTGGTCCTGCCCAGCTCTCCATCCTGGTTCAGTCCTCCTAGCTGGCCCTGCAATGTAGCCCCAGGGCGAAAGCTTTTGCCCATTCCTGGGCTGTAACCACCTCTGACTATTCCTTGGCTAAGAAACCCTAAGAATGTGTTGCGTGTTGCTTATCCAACATACATGGGCCGGCAAAACGTTGGATAAGCGAAAAAGTTGGCTAATAAGGATGGCTTAAGGAAAAGCCTATTAAATGTCTAATGCATTATGATTTTACAAATTAAGCACCAAAACATCATGCTTTAAAACTAATAAACAGAAAAAGCAGTTTCAATACACAGCAACATTATGTAGTAATTAATGTATTTACGAATTTATCACCAAAAACATTGCAATGTATTGAAACAGCTGTGGATCCGGGCAGGAGGCAGACTGCCTTGGATAATACAGAATGTTGGATGAGCAAAGGTTGGATATGCGAGACTCTACTGTAACTTGGAGGCACTTAGACATAGTATTTTTTTTGTACAAAGCGATGGAATGTCTTGTCTAAAGTCTGGAATTTCTATATACAAAGCCCCAAACTCCTCTTTGATCTTTAGATTTCCCAACTTGTGCTGTTGACCTTGGCCAGCACCCAGGCCACGAAGGGTGGCACAGAAACAGAAACAAAACCCAATTTTCTGCAGGCACCAAGGATGTAAAAGGGATTGGTCTTACTTATCTGACTCCTTGTGGAGACTCTGAATTCTTAATCCAATAGCAGAAAGAAGGCTTAGCCTTTAAGTTGATTTTCCACCTGCATGAGCAGAGTCATTTCTGGCTCCACCAGCGATTTCTATTTAGGAAGCAAAGAGAACCTCCTTCTCTTCCTCTCCTTACTTGACCAAGCTGGAACAATAAATAGAAATACCATGGAAGCATCAACTACCGAAGCAGTATTTCTTGTTACGCAGGGAAAAGGCGGCATTGCCATAACTCAGATTCTGAAGCTAGTAAAGCTGAATCCCAAAGTTTACAGACAGTATGTAAACTAAGTACACATGCTTATATTTTGTTTACACTGGTCACATGAAGCAGCAAAAAAATACATAGGACTTTGCCTTCTCTTTTGTAAAGTCTACCTAATCCATTCATTCAGTTCCCCACATTAGTTTCTGTGCACTATTTAAATAAAATACAGGCAGAGAAACTGAAATATTAAGTGTTAAAAGAGATTATCGAAATATAAAGGAGGTTCTTTAAAGCAGTGGTTCCAAAACTTCTTTGATCATCAAACCCTTTCAGAAGGCTTCCCTCCCGCTCTTGTAGAACCCTAACCCTGTTCCTGGTTGTCCCACAGAACCTTAAATTATTATTATTATTATTATTATTATTAAACTTTATTTGTACCCCGCTAGCATCTCCCGAAGGACTCGATGCGGCTTACAAAGGCCAAGGCCTCAATACACAACATAACAATACACCTAAAGCAAATTAAAACAATTAAAGCAATATTAAAACAACAACAACAAGCAATAAACAATACATCAAAACACAATAAAACTGGGCCGGGCCAGAGTAAAAGGGTACAGGACTAAAAGTGCTGATGTGACAGGTGATATGTAAGGATTATAGGGCAAGTGCAGTGTGCAGTGTGCGACAATCTTAATTCTAACAAAGTGCTTCTGGGACTTGGTATTGGAGATTTCCTAATCGGGGAAGACACATCGGAACAGCCAAGTCTTCAAGTTCTTTCTGAAGAGTGCCAATGTAGGGGCCTGTCTAAGATCTTTGGGGAGGGTGTTCCAGAGTCCCTAAGCATCGTGAATCATAGAATCATAGAGTTGGAAGAGACCTTGTGGGCCATCTAGTCCAACCCCATTCTGCCAAGAAGCAGGAAAATCACATTCAAAGCATCCCCGACAAATGGCCATCCAGCCTCTTTTTAAAAGGAGGAGTCTCCACCACACTCCAGAGCAGAGAGTTCCACTGCCGAACGGCTCTCACAGTTAGGATGTTCTTCCTGATGTTCAGGTGGAATCTCGTTTCTTGTAGTTTGTAGCCATTGATCTGAATCCTAGTCTCCAGGGCAGCAGAAAACAAACTTGCTCCCTCCTCCCTATAACTTTCCCTCATATATTTGTGAACTCACAAAGGTCTTCCTTCCTTCACATACTCCTATTGCCTGAGTGTTTTGTATAGTGTAGTAGGTTTGAAAATAAATAGAAAACATTTTGAATACAGTATAACCGAAACCTTTATTTTGGCACAAGGAAATATTGGATATAATGACATGTATTTCCTTTGGTGCAGGAAAATATTGGTTTCACTCCTAAAGTGGTGAATTTTTTCCAATGTATTGTCAAAGGCTTTCATGGCCGAAATGACTGGGTTGGTGTAGGTTTTTCGGGCTGTATGGCCATGTTCTAGAAGCATTCTCTCCTGATGTTTCGCCTGCATCTATAGCAAGCATCCTCAGAGGTTGTGAGGTTTTTTCCCCACTGAAAATAGTTTTGAAATTGAGCTTTCTGTCAGATAGCGGAATATGTAAATCTGGGGTGCCATCCAACTTGGTCCTTTTTAGGGGGTAGAAGTGTAAGCTGAAAAGCCTGATTCACACTGATAAGTGGACACAAATGGAGCACTGCTACTAAGATAGCCATTCCAGCTACTGACGTCTATTGGTCCTACCCAAGTCATTCAATGGTAAGAATTTTAATTTCATTTTTAAAACAGAAGTATATTGAATTTTCATAAAATCTTTATACTCTGGAATAGATTGTTTAAAACTGATTTTTAAAAAGGTGTAAAAGATTATTTGCAGAACCCACGCAATGCTTCTTTATCTTGCCCAAGTTTTTAATTAGTTTTAATCAGTTTGTCTTTTAATCATTTCATGTAGCCCGTCCATTATTATTGTGTCTACATTTATTGTAATTTTTACATTGTTATGTATGCATATGTTTTATGTTAATATGATGCTATTGTTTATTGTTCGTGTTTTCGGTTTGTGTGTTGGTTTTTTCTTTATTGTAATTGTTGTTTGGGCTTGGCCTCATGTAAGCCGCTCCGAGTCCCCATCGGAGAGATGGTGGCGGGGTGTAAATAAAGATGATGATGATGATGATGATTATTATTATTCTGCAGAAACAGTTTGGGAACCATTGCTTTAGAGAAAGATGGTGAATTTGTGCTCCATAACCAATAATGCTGTGGATTTTGAAGAGGCACAAATAGAAGGCGAAAGGGAAAACGTGTCAAGAGGAAACCACGTCAAACCACGTCACACCAACCCCTGCTGGAATTGCCTTCCATCTGGAAACGTATGTCCTCACTGCAAAAGACCATGCAGATCCAGGGTGTTCACATTATTGTGATTTTACATTGTTTATGTTTATTTATATTATTTCTTGTATTTTATTTTTAATTTTTATATTTTACTGCCGTTGTATGTTGTTTATTTGCATTGTTGTATTGTTGGGCTTGACCTCATGTAAGCCACCTTGAGTCCCCTTGGGGAGATGATGGCGGGGTATAAATAAAGTTTATTATTATTATTATTATTATTATTATTCTCTGCAGTCACTTATGGACCCAACACCAAGACGTGGGCCGGGCTTAGCACAACAGGCTAAAACACTGTGCTGCAGAAAAATCCTGCCGATTGAAAGGTTGATAGTTTAAGTCCGCATTGGGGTGAGCCCCTGCTGTTAGCCCCAGCTCACCTGCCCACCTAGTAGGTTGAAAGCAGAAATGTGAGTAGATAAATAGGTACGGCTTTTAGGGAGGAGGCAATAAAGGCACCCTTAAGGACATCGATCGATTGGAGGATTGATGTCCTTAAGATGGAGCAACAGCACCCCATCCCCTAACCTCCGTGGCCGGAGTCGAGCACAGCCTCCAAGATGCCGGAAATAAGATGGGACAAACTGTCTTTACCTTTGTTTGTGTTGTCTGTCCTTGTTAATTGTATATATTGAATGTTTGCCGTATGTGTGTTCTGTAAGCCATTCTGAGTCCCCTTCGGCATTTCCTACATCTCACAAAGAAGGCAGAAAAGAACAAGACAGTCTGGTCTCTGCTGCAACTCACCCACCCATTTGTCTTATCCTATATTTAGATCTTTATACTCAATTATCCATCCTTCCTGGATCACTAATGTTTAATAAAAAAGTAATACTGCATATTTTGGGAAGAAGACTAAGAGCTTGAATGTACCTGCAGGATGCTAGTTCATTTCATATTATTACAATCTGTTGAAAACTGGCTTAAGGATCACTGTCAAAAGAGGTATAAAAATAGGTATGTGTCACAATTCCAAGTTTTTAGACTTTAATTTGTGTTGTTTGATTATTTTGCAACTACTTTGAAGACAGGTAAAAATCCACGCTGTAGACCGGGGAGGTGGGAAGAGATTCAAACCCACGAGCTTTTCATTTAAACCCCTTTTTAGAAATTAATACTCCATTAATTGAATGTGAGTGAAAGAGAGATAGAGGGATGAGTGCTGAGGGACACTGGTTGCCGTCTCTTCCTCCTTGACTTATGTGTGTTACTCAGTGGGGAAATGTGTCCTTCCAAGTTTGTTGATTTGAAACTTCTTTAGCCTCTTCTTACCAGAGCAAGTGGAGATGGATTATGAGTTGTATCCAAGGACATTTGGAAAATTGCTTTGTGGTAGTGTGCCTTGAAATCAGTCCCAGTTTATGTTAACTCTGAGGTTTTCTGGGATTGACAGTGTGAGTCCAAAATTGCTTACAGCATGTCCATGACTCACAAGGCCAAACAGGGCATAGAGTTACAGCCTGTGCTTGATGGGGTTACATTCCCCTTGAAGGCACAGGTTCGCAGCTTGGGAGTGATCCTTGAAACTCATAGCTGAGCCTGGAACCCTAGGTTTCGGTGGTGGCCAGGAGAGCTTTTGCACAGTTAAAACTTGTGTGCCAGCCGCACCCGTACCTTGGGAAGTCTGACGTGGCCACAGTGGTCCATGCTCTGATTACATCCCAAATAGATTACTGCAATGCACTCTACGTGGGGTTGCTGCTGAAGACTGCCCAGAAGTTTCAACTAGTCCAACGGACGGAAGCCAGATTACTAAGAGGAGCAGCGCTCAGGGAGCATACAACTCCTCTGCTGTGCCAGAACCACTGACTGCTAGTTTGCTACTGGGCACAATTCAAAGTGCTGCCTTTAGCCTATAAAGCCCTAAACAGTTCTGGCCCAACTTACCTGTCCAAATGCATCTCCCTTTATGAACCATCTAAGATGTTAAGATCGTCTGGGGAGGCCCTACTCTCGACCCCGTCTGCATCACAAATATGTTTGGCGGGGACGAGAGACAGGGCCTTCTCAGTGGTGGCCCCTCGGCTATGGAACACCCTTGCTAGGGGCATAAGATCAGCCCCCTCCCTTTTGACTTTCTGAAAAAAAGTCAAAACCTGGCTATTCGAGCAGGCATTTTGAAAAGGCAGTATAATTTGACATAGGATCATGGAACAATTGGATTATGAGATTGTTGGATTATGTTTTTCTCTTGGAGATGAAATGATTGTTTTTATTACTGCCATGGTTTTAATTGATTTGTTAATGCTTTTTAATGTTTCAATGGTGTTGTTGGCCTTTAATTGTTGCCTTGTGAACTGCCTCGAGTCACCTGTGGGCTGAGAGGGGCGGTATACAAATGTAGCAAATAAATAAATAAATAAATAAACTTCGCAGTCACATTTGGTGGGGAAGAGAGACAGGGCCTTCTCTGTTGTCCCCCCCCCCCCCCCAGCTATGGAACTCTCTCCCCAATGAGGTTAGGTCTGCCCCCTCTCTCCTGTCCTTCAAGAAGAAATGGAAATCCTGGCTTTGGAATCAGGCATTGGCAGATTGATGGATTGAACTGGTAAAGACTAAGAGTTATTGGACCACAATATTTGGATTGAGTTGGATTTTTTTTTTTGTCGTGTCAGGAGTTGCTCCTGTTGTGAGAGAATTGGCGATCTGCAAGGACGTTGCCCGGATGATTTGATGTTTTTATCATCCTTGTGGGAGGCTTCTCTCATGTCCCCGCATGAGGAGCTGGAGCTGATAGAGGGAGCTCATCCGCCTCTCCCTGGATTCGAACCTGCGACCTGTCGGTCTTCAATTCCGCCGGCACAGGGCTTTAACCCACTGCGCCACTGGGGGCTCCATTGAGTTGGATGATGTTTTTTTTAACTCAACAAACAGTCTTTTATATGTATTTTATAATTTATTTATTATGTATATTGTTTTAAAAATGTTATTTATTGTGTAGCATTGAATTTTTGTTGTTGTTAGCCATTCTGAGTCCCTCCACAGAGGGAGAGAAGAACGGGATATTAAATTTCTAAATAAATAAATAAATTGTAGTACAATACTCACAACACTATACTACACTGGTTCTCCATAATTTCCTACCCCCACATTAAAATGTATATAGCAAGCCCTGTAGCTCTCCTTCCTCCATTTGTTGAACATAGCATCAACATCACAAATGAGGTTTAGGCACTATTTCTTTCAGCTGTCTAACAAGTATTGCAATGAGATTCACTTTCGAAAAACATAGGACAAGCTTTGCAGGATCAGGTCAAATGTAACTGTAAGATGTTGACAAGCAGTACATGGAAACAACACACAGTGCTTCTTGTTAGAGAGCGACTACAACATGATGTGACACTGAATTCTGTTAATGAATTATCCTTCTTTAAAGTCACACCGCTACAAGCTGTTTCTACATTGCATCCTACTTGCTTATTCATTCGACAGTGGCTGGGCAATGGCCTTAACCGTTACACTCTGTAAATAATGCTTAATAGAATCTTTAATCTTAGAATGGATCTCGTTGTACTTTTTATAGAACAACTGCAGCTCAAATCAAGTGTAGCAACATTTACTATTTGGGCAAGCCATTTGTAAACAGCAGCCCTAATATTGAAAAGTAATCTTTCCAAATCGCCACAAAAAGCAAAACAGATAGAAATCAGACAAACTATAGTCCTTGGGATATAGTAGGCACAGCTGTAGCACATGGATCAAACCTAAGAGTGTAATGGGCTTGTTGTTCATTCGTTCAGTCGTTTCCGACTCTTCGTGACCTCATGGACCAGCCCACGCCAGAGCTCCCTGTCAGCCGTCACCACCCCCAGCTCCTTCAAGGTCAGTCCAGTCACTTCAAGGATGCCATCCATCCATCTTGCCCTTGGTCGGCCCCTCTTCCTTTTGCCTTCCACTTTCCCCAGCATCATTGTCTTCTCTAGGCTTTGCTGTCTCCTCATGATGTGGCCAAAGTACTTCAACTTTGTCTCCAGTATCCTTCCCTCCAATGAGCAGCCAGGCTTTATTTCCTGGAGGATGGACTGGTTGGATCTTCTCGCAGTCCAAGGCACTCTCAGCACTTTCCTCCAACACCACAGCTCAAAAGCATCTATTTTCCTGTGTAATATAGTCGTTTCCAATATATGGTTTCACCAGATGCAGTTAGAGCACAATTCCCAGGACCTTTTGCCCATGGCAAAGAATAACACTTGTGCTGTCGCATGCTGGGCCTGTGCATATGACTGTAGACAGGACATAAATTCTGTGTGCCCAACGGGATGCCAGGGATGCCTCAGATTAAAGGCCCTTGGATTCCCCCAAAACAAAGTTCTGTAGAGGCTTAAAGTAAATCCAACAAAGTTCTTTATTGATGAAAACAAACTAACGATAATTGACAGGTGGCTTGCCCTATGATTGCAGCCAAAAGAAGCCACCTGTCTGCAGAGTCCCTGAAACTTAGGACTGCAACAAACATTAAATGCAAAGCAAACAAAATTGGAGCTCCTGGTGCAGTTGTACCAGCACAACACTACATAACACGATTTTTGTTCCTGGGTTATAAATGTCACTTCCTAATTGGTTCTACCATTTAAAAAAACGGGAAAAGTGGATTAAACTGCAAAATCTTTATTTTTCTGAGACATCCTACAGCAAATTTTGCTATAGTTTTTCAATGCATATCTCATTGCGTCTCAAACAATTCCACATAGTTTGTGGCAGCTACAAAAACAAAGTTTCTGGAGTATCGTAACTATTTTCAAAATAAGTACTGCACAATTAAACAGGAATAACACTTTCAAACAGGAGCAGAACCTTTTTCAAATTTTGTTACATTGTGCAATTAAAGCAAGGAACAAACAAACAAGCAGATGCATTGCAAAGGACTAAAACTATGAGCCTTTGCCCTTACTTTAGAGGAAACCCCTTTGAAATCCATGGAATTTATTTTTGAGCAAACATGCACAGGATCGCAGTTTACCCGGACACTGCAAAGCAAGGCACTATAAGAGGAATATTAACAAAGAACGAGGAAATAAAGTACAAATGACCCTATTTAAAGTGGGACTAAGAATTAATAGCCCCAGTGAGACCAATAAAAGCTGCCTGGTGGCAAAGGTTATTCCTACCGTCCTTTCAGTTCTAATATGGGGCTTTAATGGAGATGGTCTCATTGTGGCCCGGACAGGCTCTGCTTGCTTTTTATGAGGCACGTGCAAGGCTTTTTACCACCAATAGACATTCAAAGGACATGGCATGAGGCAGGCGTGGACTGTAAAGGAGGAGCGTTGACTTCATAAAATTGGTCAAATAAAACCCAGAAAATTGCACCCTTTCGTGCACATTTAAAGCAGCAGCCGTACGAAGGCACAAAGCAGAAAGGCTGGCAATGCTCATAAAATGGCAAAAACATATCTGCTTGGTTTACATGTGTATTTGCATAATAATAATAATAATAATAATAATAATAATAATACATCACACAGTCCTAGACGCTTGGGAAGTGTTCGACTTGTGATTTTGTGATACAAAATCCAGCATATAGATCTCGTTTGCTGTGACATACTGTGCTTTTGTGTCAATAATAATAATAATAATAATAATAATAACTTATTTCTAGACCACCCTCTCTCCCCAATTTATTTATTTATTTATTTCGAGATTTTATATGCCGACCCTCTCACCTTCAAAGAGGGATTCGGACCGGTTCACAACATGTGTTAACATACAAAGAATATACAATAACAACACAATGCCACTTCATAAGACGATTAAAATATCAACACTATACACATTAAAACATTATCATCCCAGTTAAAAGAGCCAAATCGTCCAACACCATCACAATCCCATTCATCATCCTCCTTTCATGTGGGCAAAGAATTAAATCAGTTGTCAAATGCTGCGTTCCATAACCAGGTCTTTGTTAGTTTCCTGAACGTCATGAGGGAGGGGGCAGTTCTGATCTCTAATGGCAGGGAGTTCCAAAGTCGAGGGGCCACCATCGAGAAGGCCCTGTCCCTCGTCCCCACCAGCCGTGCTTGTGCAGGTGGTGGGATCGAGAGCAGGGCCCCTCCAGACGATCTTAGTGGTCTTGATGGTTCGTAGGGGAGAATATCTTCGGAGAGGTAAACAGGGCCGGAGTCCCAAGGGGACTCAGGGCTGTTTACATGCATATAAAAATGCAACCATTCAGTGCGATAATTACTATCACAGAACATCAACAAATAGACAACAATAAACTTGTTACCAAAAGAAAATTAAAATTAAAGTAAATAAATTAGTACAATAATGTAGCAATGTAGATTTTGAGCTATTTCTCGTGATTCTTCTTAACCTCATCACAATGACTCCCAGTCCTGGGTCACAATGGCTGGATCTGCACTGCCATATAAAATCCAGATTATCTGCTTTGAACTGGATTATATGTCAGTATAGACTCATATAATCCACTTGGTTGCTGTCACGGGACGTCCAACTCTTTGTTTGTCATGCAAGTCAGATGTTCCCACCTCCACATCTTTAAACTTATTTGCCCAATGACGCACAGTACTCACATCAAAAAGATCACCATAAACAGCTTGCATTCTCTGATGAATCTCCTTTGGAGTGACACCTTCTGCTGTCAAGAATTCAATGGCTGCACAATGCTTAAGTTGCATTGACTGACCGTCCGCACAGGTTTCCATACTTTGCACTCTAACAACACAACCGTTCAATGCTAAGGCTTTCTGCCAAAATGGAACTGTAGAGGAGAGTCTACTAAACAAGCCAGTGCCTGCTGCATATCAGTACTGCCATCTGTTGAGGAGTTACGAAGGTGGAGGCATTACTTTTCATTCAACCCTCGTACATTGGTCAACAGGAAAACCAGGAGAAAGTTGCTGTTAGGGCCAAACCATCATATATCAATTTCTCCTTGCTCCTTCCAGTTATTCCATTTTTTAAAGAAGGCTAGATGTGAACCTGCCGCAAATAACTTCTGGATATGTTAACATCACATAAAATGGCCCTGAACAAAGTCATAACTGGGAGATCTCTTAGTTTAAGGAAATTCTGTCTTCCTTGTATCTTCAGGCATAAGATCTTACCTTGTATTAGGTCAAATTATTTGGCTTTTGAAAACCAGATGTTCTCCTTAGAATTTCCTGGATCTCAGATATAAGTTTTCACTATAATCTGCTATCTAAAAGAAGGTGACAGGGATTACAAGTTGGGAACTTCTGCATGCAAAGCAGAAGGTCCCACAACAGTCATATATGGTTTTCCGCATAGGCCATATTTATCAATTTATTTTCATACATTTTATTCTAGACTTGCTGGTTGTTGCAAAAAGAAGAAGAAGAAGAAGAAGAAGAGCTCAGTGCAAGAAACTTTTACTGTTTCTTAAGAGCTATGTTTCTGTGATCCCTTAATACAGTTCCTCGTGTGGTGGTGACCCCCAACCGTAACATTATGTTAGTTGCTACTTCACAACTGCAATTTTGCTACTCTTATGAACTGTAACGTCAATATCTGATATGCAGGATGTATTTTCACACACACGACCAAATTTGGTACAAATACCCATTCACTGACACAAATGTAAATACTGGTGGGATAGGGAGGGGGTTGATTTTGTCATTTGGGAGTTGTAGTTGCTGGGGCTTATAGTTAACCTACAATCAAACAGCATTTTGAACTCCACTAATGATGGAATTGAACCAAATTTGGCACATAGAACTCCCATGACCAATAGAAAATACTGGAAGGGTTTGGTGGACATTGACCTTGAGTTTTGGATTTGTAGTTCACCTACACCCAGAGAGCACTGTGGACTCAAACAATGACGGATCCAGACCAAATTTGACACAATATGGCCAAATGTGAACACTAGTGGTGATTGAGGGAAATAGACCTTGACATTTGGGAGTTGTAGTTGCTGGGATTTATAGTTCACCTACAATCCAAGAGCATTCTGAACCCCACCAGTGATAGAATTGAGCAAAACTTCCCACTGTAGTTTTACAAGACCTTTGGCTTTCTCCGCCAAACAGTTGCTGCCTCACCAAATTGCAACTCCCATGTATCCATACCACTCTGCCATTGAAGTTAAAGTGATGTCAAGCTGCATTAATTCTACAATGTAGCTGCATCGATAGTCCCATTATGCTTTATGCAAATTTATTGCAATATAGTGGTTGCTGTTTAAGGGTCAGTTGAATCAATGCAGGCGGTTTCTTCTAGTTTGCCCTTCTGACATGTCAGTTTCTTTATTAAGCAGCGTTCCCTTAAGGCAGCATGTACTTTCAAGTGCAAGAGGAATCTTAGTAAGGGCTCTAATCTTTATACAGGTGATGACACTGATTGTATGCCCAGGTAATTTCCATGCAGGAAACAGTGTGGCCTTCTTTGCTTCTATAGTTCTTAGCCTCACCTGTTCATTCCATTCTGATGCTTCATTTGGTGATGCAAATATGATCCTGTTTGGATTCTGGTGGTTTTCATGGTGACGTGTAGTCAAGGGCTTTAGAGAAGATATTGTCTCTTACCTTCTCCCCAGCAACCTCCTTCGCTTAAATATACAGAGCTGCCACCAACGCTTATCATGGTGTTAACATTTGTTCTGCAGTCTAATGACTGCCAAAAATAAAAGGGTTTGACAAAGAGAATTAAGGGCATATCGGTGTAATGGTGGCCCCTTATAGTCTACACATCCATAGCTTGCCTTCATATCTGCTCGGATCCATAAGGGATTCAGTTATGGCAAATACTGATGTCGCAAACCTGTAATTGGCTGGCCAAAAACTCTTCTCTGATACTGGCATTTTGGGAACATTGGCAGGAATATGAATCTCTGCAATCCTAGAAGATCAGGTGAATACAAATCGTTCAATCCAGATTATATATATATATATATATATATATATATATATATGATAAAGTTTTCACCGTACATTAAGTCTAGTCATGTTCGATTCTGGGGGGTGGTGCTCATCTCCATTTCTAAGCCGAAGAGCCGGCGTTGTCCATAGACGCCACCAAGATCATGTGGCCAGCATGACTGCATGGAGCGCTGTTACCTTCCTGTTTTCGAACTGCTAGGTTGGCAGAAGCTGGAGCTAACACTGTGAATTTTAAAAGTTCTGCAGTTCTTTTCTTGACATTTAGAGAATCACTGATTTTAGAAAACAGAGTAAATTTGAGGAAGTCTTCTGCCTTGTGTCCATAGATTATCCCATTCTTATCCCAAAAGCCTCTCAAAGGAGAAAAAAGTAGTAGTGGTACTCTTAGCATCAGGTAGCTTAAAGCCCCCATTTAACTTTCCTGGAATAGACTAGAAATCAAACATGTATCTGCTGCCAATGCAGTGACCATCTGGGCAGTGGAAGGTGCCCAAGGATAGTATATATTGGTGCCAAGCATGGGAAAAAGAAAAAGCCAACATACATTTTGTTTTGTAATTATAAATTAAGTCTTGGTTGGTATTTTCACTGCATCGCTACATCCAAGGAGCTGGCCTGTTGTTAAGGCAGGTGTGGATTAATCTGTGCAAGTAAGTGCTAGAAGTGACGTTCTCCTTGATAAGAAGTGTTGGGTGAAGCCACTGGAATGTCACAGTTAACTCGTCAATGCCAACACAGCATAAGCACAAAGAGCGGTGTTTATTTTTATTACCGAACTTCTAGCAGACGTTATATAAGTGTGGGTAGGACACAAGCCGTATGATCATGTCAAATAAAATAAATGGCAGTCCAACATGAAACACAAGAAAAATACAACTGCTTTGGCTTACTATCAGTTTTGTCTCATATGGTTTTTGCTGTCCTCAATTAGAAGATTCAATTTTAGGATAATATTGGACTGAGTATATTCAGAATAGACTCACACTGAAATCAGTTGTATCATTGCATTCAATTATGGGCTCATGTGGAAGGGGAAACAAACTGAGGATTGACAGGGTTTGCAAAAAGGACATTACCAGCATATTCCCAGGTTTGCATCCAAACAAACAGATTGTGCCAGTCCTCTTTCCTATGATATTGTTTCTGGGCACTAGAAACAATATAATACGAAAAGCTGACTGGCACAACCTGGGGATCACAACCAGACACAGTGAAGACATCAGCCCTTGTGCTGTGCTACTCTGCTGTTGAGTATGCATGCCCAGTGTGGAACACATCTCACAATGCTAAAACAGTAGATGTGGCTCTTAATGAGACATGCCACATTATCACGAGGTGTCTGCGCCCTACACCATTGGAGAAATTACACTGCTTAGCCGGTATTGCACCACCTGACATCCGCCGGGAAGTAGCAGCCAATAGGGAAAGGACCAAGGCAGTGACATCTCCAGCTCATCCCCTGTTTGGGTATCAGCCAGCACGTCAACGATTTAAATCAAGAAATAGTTTTCTAAGATCTACAGAGACACTCTCTGGAACACCTCAGCAAGTGAGAGTCCAAAAGTGGCAGGCTCAAACCCAGAACCTCAATCAATGGCTGATACCAGATGAGAGACTCCCCCCTGGGCACATAGAAAACTGGGCAACTTGGAAGGCGCTGAACAGACTGCGCTCTGGCACCACGAGATGCAGCGCCAACCTTAAGAAATGGGGCCACAAAGTGGAATCCATGATATGCAAGTGTGGAGAAGAGCAAACCACTGACCACCTGCTGCAATGCAACCTGAGTCCTGCTACATGCACAATGGAGGACCTTCTTGCAGCAACACCAGAGGCACTCCAAGTTGCCAGATACTGGTCAAAGGACATTTAATCAACTACCAAGCTTGCAAACTCTGTGTTTTGTTTGTTTGTTAAAAATGCAATACAACTGTTTGGTCTGCTCCTGACATGATAAATAAATCCAAACACTTTCTTGAAACTGGATTGTTGTTGGTTTTTCTGCCTGTATGGCCATGTTCTAGAAGCATTCTCTCCTGACATTTCGCCTGCATCTATGGCAGGCATCCTCAGAGGTTTAGAGAATCACAACCTCTGAGGATGCCTGCCATAGATACAGACAAAATGTCAGGAGATAATGTTTCTAAAATGTGGCCATACAGCCCAAAAAACCTACAACAATCCAGTGATTCTGATTTTTTGGAAAGGTTTCTGAACTGATAGGAATAGGGAGGGAAATTGCCTACAAATTTGGTAAATTAGATTCAAAGGACACGTGCAAAGGTGCCCAGGGATAGTGAAAGGGAAGAGCCTGAACCCATCTTAAAGCTTTGGCCCTTCAACTGTGACACTGTCCTGTGCTGCCACCCTATGTTCAAATTTAGCACTTGGTTTGACAACTCAGATATTTCTTTCTTTCCCAGTCTTTGGAAATCCAGCTTAGAGGGTAAGGACTTTCATGTCATTGTAGATCTCCAAGGTATAATAAGAAGGAGCAATAGGAAGTCTTGGATCCAGTCATTGGACATGGTAAGTTTTGACAGTATGTAAAGTCAGGAAATTTAAGATGCACCAATGGGACACACACCTGGCTCTTTAAAGGAAGCAATAAGAAACAGCTAGACTTGGATATTTTATAATTCGTATCTTCCATCTGTTGTCTGGGGGCACATCTACACTGACCATTTATGCTGGAAGAGCCCGGGACTATAAAGGATGTAGTTTTTAAAAATACAGCCTCCGCCACTCCAGATATTATGCAGTCTGGCCCTGATTCAGTGTTATGAAAAGAGCAGGAAAACAGCATCCCCTCTTGAGCTAATTAGCATTATGCCAGTCTTTTATTTGGCTACCATTGGACGCCTAATTGAAGCCTGTGGTTGCCAAAACAGCTTTGTAGTTTGTGTGCTCATGCAGAATAAGACAATTGGGACAACTTGGACAAAAATGGTCCAAGTTCTGTTCTTCCAGGAGAGCATGGGATAATAATCTTGGAACACAGGCAGATGTTTGGCGGGCTAGACTGGAGTCTAGCCACCTACGGACCACCGCCAAGACACTAGACTTGGAGGACCTTCATTCTCGGGCTATGAGGGATCGCCTAAGTAAGTAAGTAGGTAAGACTGGAGTCCAGACCCACTTTTTATGTAATGCAACCCAGAAACAACATACTTTAGAGTCTGGCAAACCATAACCTTTCTTGAATCAATTCAGTTAGTTCCATTAAAGTTGTGCTGTCGCACGCTGGGCCTGTGCATAAGACTGTAGACAGGACATAAATTCCGTGTGCCCAATGGGATGCCGGGGCTGCCTCAGAATAAAGGCCCTTAGATTCCACCAAACAAAGTTCTGTAGAGGCTTAAAGTAAGTCCAACAAAGTTCTTTATTGATGAAAACAAACAGGTACTCTAAAGCTTTCTTAACAGTCTATTGGCTCTTTCAATCTTGTTCACTGGGAACAGGCACTATCTTCATAACTGTAATTAACTAATGGGGAAATCCTAACTTCTAATCTGGGCAGTCTGTACTTGCCTCTGTTGACGTGGAGCCCCTGCACCTGGTACCAACTGCGTCTGGCTTCCTCAAGAGACCCTTATCAGACAGAGCTTTGTAGACATCCAGGGGAAAAGAAGGAGTTCAGGTTGCTGTGATGGCCGGCTGAAGTCCCTCAGCCAAGCTGTGGGCCTTTTCTCCCCGGCCAAGCTGTAGGCTGTAGGCTGAATATCTCCCCGGCCAAGCCGTAGAAGACGAAGCTTTTCTACAGGAGCCACTTCGTTCTATGTCCTGTGCGAAAGGCTTCTCTGTGAGAACTAACTCAAAATGGCCCCTGTTCCCACTAAAACTCAAAAAGGCCGGGACCAGGGAACCTAACTATTATTGACAGGTGGCTTGCCCTATGAATGCAGCCAAAGGAAGCCACCTATCTGCAAAGTCCCCGTAACCCAGGACGACGAACAAACACCCAGTGCAAAAGCAAACAGAAATGGAGCTCCTGGTACAACTGTACCAGCACAAAAGTCTATCAGTTATAGCAGACCTCTCCCTCAACAACTGTAGTCATTATATTTCTCTAGCTGCAGCAGCTCAAATCCGATGAGAACATGAATTCTCAACAGGAAAGGTGTATCAACATAGTTTCTGAACTAGAGGTCACCCTTGTTCTTCCATATTGTTTCCCCAAATTACACCATGCAACAAAATTTAGAAAATGTTCTGATTACATGTCTAGATGATTATAATTTCATGTTCTTGTTGTTTTTAGTTCTATGTATTGTTTATTTTATGTGCAGCACTTCGGTGTGCTTTGTAAGCCTCCCCAAATCCCTTCGGGGAGATAGTGGCAGGTACAAATAAACATATTATCATCATCATCATTATCATCATCCTAGTTTGAAAGTATTATTTCCTGTTTAATTGTGCGCTGCTTACTTCAAAAATAGTTGCTATACTCCAAAAACTTCATTTTTGTGACTGCCGCAAACTATGTTGAATTGATTGAAAAAAACATAGCAAAATGTGCTGCAGGATGTCCCTCCCTTAAAGACAATGTTTTTGCAGTTTAATAAACTTTGTTCCACGTTTTGATGATAGAACCAATTAGTAAAAGACATTTATAACTCAGGAACAAAAATCATGTTACATAGGGTTATCGTGATTTATTTATTTATTGTGTCAGAAGTGAATTGAGAATACAGTTATAACAAAAACCACAAGCAAAGTTATAAGCTTGGCATTGTACTAAATTTCCTTTGACCAGAAGCTGGTCACTTGGAGTGCCTCTGGTGTCACTGTGAGAAGGTCCTCCATTGTGCATGTGGCAAAGCTCAGACTGCATTGTAGTAAGTGGTTTGTGGTTTGCTCTTAGAATCATAGAATCAAAGAGTTGGAAGAGACCTCATGGGCCATCCAGTCCAACCCCCTGCCAAGAAGCAGGAATACTGCATTCAAAGCACCCCTGACAGATGGCCATCCAGCCTCTGTTTAAAAGCTTCCACATTCGCATGTCGTGGACTCCACTTTGTAGCCCCATTTCTTAGGGTTGGTTCTGCATCTCGTGGTGCCAGAATCGCCCAGTCTTCTGTGTGTCTGGGGGAAGTTTCTCATCTAGTAGCAGCCACTGATTGAGGTTCCGGGTTTTAGCCTGCCACTTTTGAACTTGAGCTTGTTGAGGTATTCCTGCGAGTATTTCTGTAGATCTTAAGAAGATATTTTTTGATTTATGTCATTGGCATGCTGGCTGATATCCGAACAGAGGATGGGCCGGAGATATCAATGCTTTGGTCCTTTCATTATTGGCTGCTAGTTCCCAACAGCTAAAATAATTTCTTCAGTGGTGTAGTTGTCATGATGTAGTTCTAGGATTTGTAATTTAGGGAATGCTATAAGCTGAGAGCTCTATTGTCACACCAACGATTAGACCGATTGATTTAATAGTTAATTCATACCAAAAGGAATTGTCTATCCCACTATGGCAGTGTTTCTCAACCTGGGGGTCAGGACCTCTGGGTGGGTCACGAGGGGGTGTCAGAGGAGTCGCCAAAGACCATAAGAAAACACAGTATTTTCTGTTGGTTATGGGGGTTCTGTGTGGGAAGTTTGGCCCAATTCTATCATTGATGGAGTTCAGAATGCTCTTTGAGTATAGGTGAACTAAAAAATCCCAGCAACTACAACTTCCAAATGTCAGGATGTGTTTTCCCCAAACTCCGCCAGTGTTCACATTTGGGCATATTGAGTATCTATGCCAAGTTTGGTCCAGATCCATCATTGTTTGAGTCCACAATGCTCTCTGGATGTAGGTGAATTACAACTCCAAAACTCAAGGTCAATGCCCACCAAACCCTTCCAGTATTTTCTGTTGGTTATGGGAGTTCTGTGTGCCACGTTTGGTTAATTCCATCGTTTATGGAGTTCAGAATTCTCTTTGATTGTAGGTGAACTATAAATCCCAGCAACTACAACCCCCAAATGACAAAATCAAGTATTCAAATTTGGGCATATTGGGTATTTGTGCCAAATTTGGTCTGGTGAATGAAAATACATCCTGCATATCCAATGTTTATATTAGGGTTTGTAACAGTAGCAAAATTACAGTTATGAAGTAGCAACAAAAATAATTTTATGGTTGGGGGGTCACCACAACATGAGGAACTATTCAGGGGTTGCGGCATTAGGAAGGTTGAGAAACACTGCACTATAGCATGATTTTCATTATGTCCATGTAGTTCACATTAGTGCTATTCTAGAGAAAACAAAGAAAGAAATCCAAGATGTATCTACACTGTAGAATGAATGCAGTTTGACACCACTTTAACCGCTATGGCTCAATGCTACTCCCAAGAGGATGCTGAGTGAATATGGGAACTCTCAAGAGCAGAACAATCTTGCTTTTATATCTTTACATAAGTGATTGATCTTATAGTTCAAATGAAACCATCAAGACTCCCAATAGGTTAATCCTTATAAGAAAATCCTGTTTCCAGGACCAACAAATGACATAACTAAAACAAAAAGTCAAAGAAAAATTTAAAAAACCCTACATAAACGTACACAACCTTCTCAGGAGGATTAAATCCAGGATAAAATTAAGAGCTTAAGCAGAAAGAAAATAAGTCCCTGAAAGTATTTAGACTCTCCAGTTTGGTTTGGTTTGATTTCACCTACGTATGGACGGTTTCGCATCCAAAGTATTGCTTGAACTATCCTCTCTTGTGTTCTCCTTCCACTGATCATGTCTCACATTGAGACTCAATCAATGTTTTATAAACTAATTTCTAGTGAACCCTTATTTATTAATTATAACTCCGGAGGTATAATCAAAGTGTTAAAGGGCTTTAGCTGTATTACACTAGTTAAGCATTAAGGGTAAAGGTAAGGTTTTTCCCCTGACATTAAGTGCAGTCGTGTCCAACTCGGGGGGCTGGTGCACATCTTCATTTCTAAGCTGAAGAGCCAGCGTTGTCTATAGACACCTCCAAGGTCATGTGGCCAGCATGACTGCATGGACCACCGTTACCTTCCTGCCAGAGCGGTACCTATTGATCTACTCAGATTTACATATTTTCGAACTGCTAGGTTGGCAGAAGCTGGGGCTGACATTGGAAGCTCTCGTCGCTCCCTAGATTCGAACCTGTGACCTTTCGGTCAACAAGCTCAGCAGCTCAGTGGTTCAACCCACTGCGCCACCGGCGGCTCCAGTTAAGCATTAAACACTTCTCTTTTATTGCTGGCATTCATCTTTCTCTTCCTTGATCTCTTTGAATCTGGCTTCTGGGGGAAAATGTTGTTCACTGGGAATGGCAACCTTAGCTAGTTGAGTATCCCTTCTCTGAAATGCTTGGGAGCAAAAATTTTGTGGATTTCGGATTTTGGAATGCTAGCATTTGCGTATACATCCACCATGAAATATTTCGGAGAAACACAAAATTAATGTATGTTTCACATACAATCTTGTGCACATGGCTTGAAGGTAATTTTATACACAGCCTTTTAAATGAAACCATCAGAAAGCCAAGATTGACAATTTCAGATTTTGGAGGATTTCAGAAGTCCAGATAAGCAATGCTCGGCCTGTATAAAATAGCAGTGAGAGCTACATTGCATTTTGGGAACAATAGGTTAATTGAAACTGATCTGAAAAGAAGGAAAGAAAAATCCTTGACTTTTGGAGATCTTTGTCTCGACTGGGGAGCCTCTAAGGCCCCATATGCACTGCCATTTAACGCAGTTTCAAACTGCATTTATGTGGCAGTGTAGACTCATGCAATGTAGTTTGACTGCTCTGAATTGCATTATAAGTCTACACTAACCATATAATGCCATCTCAAACTGCATTATATGGCAGTGTAGACTCATGCAATGCAGTTTGACTGCTCTGAATTGCATTATGAGTCTACACTAACCATATAATGCAGTCTCAAAGTGCATTCTATGGCAGTGCAGATTCATGTAATGTAGTTTGACTGCACTGAATTGCATTATGAGTCTACACTAACCATATAATGCAGTCTCAAACAGCATTATATGGCAGTGCAGATTCATGCAATGTAGTTTGACTGCTCTGAATTGCATTATGAGTCTACACTGACCATATAATGCAGTCTCAAACTGCATTATATGGCAGTGTAGACTTATACAATGTAGTGTGACTGCTCTGAATTGCATTATGAGTCTACACTAACCATATAATGCAGTCTCAAACAGCATTATATGACAGTGTAAACTCATGCAATGTAGTTTGACTGCACTGAATTGCATTACGAGTCTACACTAACCATATAATGCAGTCTCAAACTGCATTATATGGCAGTGCAGATTCATGCAATGCAGTTCGACTGCTCTGAATTGCATTATGAGTCTACACTAATCATATAATGCAATCTCAAACTGCATTATATGGCATTGTAGACTCGTGCCATTCAGTTTAACTACACTGAACTGCATTATTTAAGTCTACAGTTTACGCTAACTACATAATGCAGTTTCAAACTGTGTTATATGGCAGTGAACATGGGGCCCAAGTTGTACTGCTTACTTTGTGTACTTTCTTCCTTACTTCCCCTTCTCAAAACAATGGGACTGGTGTTTGTTTCCCAGTATCAAATGCCATGCAGCTTAAATAGCTGAATTGGTGCTGCATTCCTTCGGAATCGGGAGACATGTGGATATTAAGAGCTGGCTGAATAGCATGTGCATTTTTGATGCACTCATGTGCAAATTCAACGGTTTGCTATGGTTGGCTGGTCCCACACGTGAGCCTCATTAACACACTCACACACAAAAATCCCGGTGTCCCACTCCCCATTGTTCCCTATTTCTTCCTTCAACTACCGATTGTTATGTTTTTTCTCATGAGCAGAGGATGGAATGGGGAACGGAAGCTCCCAGCCCCCTTGGAACAAGGAAAGCGGCATCCATCATGATGCAGTTGTCCTGAATTAACCTCGACGCTGTCAGGGCTGGTTATGTGACATGTGCCCACAGAGTTGCCTCTGTCTCTGAGGTTAGCGGCACTAAGAGGTCTGGAAGCCATTCTTGGGCTTTCAGGCTGTATTCACATTATAGAAAAGGTTTCACCAACCCAGAAACTAGCAATCATGCCCTGTTCAAATGCAGAGAACAAAATGATTTTATGAAAAATTCAAGGGGGAAAACTCTGTTTGGTTTATTCTGCGCAAAACAGACCTTATTTTGCTATTTACTGATCATGAGAGACTACAGACCTTAAAGCAAAGTATTGCTCGTAAAGGTAAAGGTTTCCCCTGTCCGACTATTGAGGGTTGGTGCTCATCTCCATTTCTAAGTTGAAGAGCCGACGTTGTCCGTAGACACCTCCAAGGTCATGTGACTGGCATGACTGCATGGAGCAGCATTACCTTCCTGCCATCCCTAACTGAGTCTCCTTTCTCACTGCCATATAAAATCCAGATTATCTACTTTGAACTGTATTATCTGGCAGTGTGGACTCATATATGATAGAGGTAAAGGTTTCCCCTTGACATTAAGTTAAGTCATGCCTGACTCTGGGGGGTGTTGCTCATCTCCATTTCGAAGCCGAAGAACTGGCATTGTCCATAGACACCTCCAAGGTCATTTTGCCGGCATGACTGCATGGACCACCGTTACCTTCCTGCTATTGATCTACTCACATTTGCATATTTGCTAACAGCGGGAGCTCACGGCGCTCCCCGAATTCGAACCTGTGACTTTTCGGTTAGTAAGTTCAGCAGCTCAGTGCTTTTAACCAATGAGCCACCGGGGACTCCAATAATAATAATAATAATAATAATAATAATAATCAAAGTATGGATCGTCGATGTCGCAATCCCAGGTGACAGCAGGATCGCAGAGAAACAACTGGAAAAGCTGGCAAGATATGAGGATTTAAAAATCGAACTGCAAAGACTCTGGCACAAACCAGTAAAGGTGGTCTCAGCGGTGATCGGCACACTGGGTGCAGTGCCTAAAGACCTTGGCCTGCACTTAAACACAATCGGCGCTGACAAGATTACTATCTGCCAGCTGCAGAAGGCCACCTTACTGGGATCTGCACGCATTATTCGTGTCTGACGTGTGATCTAATCCAAGAGCCAGCAGAGTGTCTGCTGTGGACTCATCTTGTTGTGTTTCAAATAATAATAATAATAATAATAATAATTATAATTATTATTATTATTATTATTTCAGCTACAGTTCAGTCACAGCCAAATATTGGATTTCTGCATTGTGGTTTTTATCAGGCAGCAATTACTTTAAAGACCTTCTCTCAATGGTTTAGAAATGATCCAGTAAACCCTTTTTTCCAGATGGAGGTGTGTGTCAATTATTACACTACATAACAACATTTTAACTTTTTTTGTTCCTGGTTTGAAATTGTTATTTCCTGTTTAATTGTGCACTACTTACTTCAAAACTTGTTGTTATACTCCAGAAATTTCATTTTGTGGCTGCCACAACTATGTGGAATTGGTTGAGACTCTACAAGATATTCATTGAAAAACTATAGAAAAACGTGCTGCAAGATGTCCTGCAATTTTTTTCTGCAGTTTAATAAAACTTTCCCATGTTTGTATGACAGAACCAATTAGGAAACAACATTTATAATTCAGGAAGAAAAACCATGTTACATAGTGTTATCTATGACACTATTGGAAAAAGATTGTTGCTTGGAAGCATGGAAGACAAACTAATGGACAGTGCTTACTCATTTTCCCTGACATTTCAAAAACTACTATTAAATCTAATGTGCAAAAAATAATTCCTCCCATCTATCCTCCATATCACCATCATTGTGGGTGGGGTGGGGATTATCTTATATTCTTAGAGCTGCTTGATGGGCCACTCTGAGACCTTTCCTGCAAGATCAACTGGAAAGTGAACTCATCATTGTTTGGTGTCTTTCACCCATCTGGCCGGGTCAGGGTTTTTCTCTGACTGAGCTTGCAAGTGATGGACAGGGTTGGCAAGGGTATTATCACAGCATAATTGGACAAAATGAAAAAGAATAGCTTGGAGCTTTTTTTCCATCAAGAAACCATCCCCCTCTGCATTTGATAATGTGGCGAGGGGGGGGGGGTAATATCTTTTGAAGAAATCTCATCCCATTCTTCCATGATTGATATTTCTGGAGCAAGAGAATCCTTGAAATAGCAGCTAACTCACTTGTAATGTACAAACACTATCTCTATCTCTATATGATTCTATATGATTCTCCATTGCTTTCCCTCTCTCTCTCTCTCTGCCTTTCTCTTCCTTCCAGTGAGGGCGCATTTTGCCTTTCTCCAGGCAAAATGTAGCTGCATGGATATTTTTGATATTTTTACCCTTTTTACCTTTCTTAGAAGATGAGCTTAGTAAGCCAGTGAGCTCCAAGACCTTTTCTATCTAGAATGGATTTCTTTTTAACTTCAATAAACGTTTTTTGAACCGAAAGTTGTGACTCTGCAATCTTGTGCCATCCAGTTGAATATAAGCTTATCCTGGCTCACCACACGTAAGTTTCTGCTGGTTATTAAGTTTCTGCTGTTAGCACTTTGCTATATTTATATTTATATTTATATTTATCCGCTGGATAATGGAGAAAGGCAGGGAGTTTCAGAAAAACATCTACTTCTGCTTCATTGACTATTCTAAAGCCTTTGACTGTGTGGATCATAATAAATTGTGGCAAGTTCTTAGTGGGATGGGCATCCCAAGCCACCTTGTCTCTCTCCTGAGGAATCTGTACAAGGACCAAGTAGCAACAGTAAGAACTGACCACGGAACAACAGACTGGTTCAAGATTGGGAAAGGCGTACGGCAAGGCTGCATCCTCTCACCCAACCTTTTTAACTTGTATGCAGAACACATCATGCGATGTGCGGGGCTGGATGAATGCAAAGCTGGGGTGAAAATTGCTGGAAGAAACATTAACAACCTCAGATATGCAGATGACACCACTCTGATGGCTGAAAGCGAGGAGGAGCTGAGGAGCCTTCTAATCAAGGTGAAAGAAGAAAGCGCAAAAGCCGGGTTGCAGCTAAACGTCAAGAAAACCAAGATTATGGCAACAAGAATGATTGACAACTGGAAAATAGAGGGAGAAACCGTGGAGGCCGTGACAGACTTTGTATTTCTAGGTGCAAAGATTACTGCAGATGCAGACTGTGGCCAGGAAATCAGAAGACGCTTACTTCTTGGGAGGAGAGCAATGTCCAATCTCGATAAAATAGTGAAGAGTAGAGACATCAGACTGGCAACAAAGATCCGCCTAGTCAAAGCCATGGTATTCCCTGTAGTAACCTACGGATGTGAGAGCTGGACCTTAGGGAAGGCTGAGCGAAAGAAGATCGATGCTTTTGAGCTATGGTGCTGGAGGAAAGTGCTGAGAGTGCCTTGGACTGCGAGAAGATCCAACCAGTCCATCCTCCAGGAAATAAAGCCCGACTGCTCACTGGAGGGAAAGATACTAGAGACAAAGTTGAAGTACTTTGGCCACATCATGAGGAGACAGGAAAGCCTAGAGAAGACAATTATGCTGGGGAAAGTGGAAGGCAAAAGGAAGAGGGGCCGACCAAGGGCAAGATGGATGGATGGCATCCTTGAAGTGACTGGACTGACCTTGAGGGAGCTGGGGGTGGTAACGGCCGACAGGGAGCTCTGGCGTGGGCTGGTCCATGAGGTCACGAAGAGTCGGAGACGACTGAACGAATGAACAACAACAACAATATTTATGGTGGAATCACCCCTCAGCAAGCGAGAGCCCAAAAGTGGCAGGCTAAAACCCAGAACCTCAATTAGTGGCTGAGACCAGATGAGAAATTCCCTCCTGTGCACACAGAAGATTGGGTGACTTGGAAGGCGCTGAACATACTGCACTCTGGCACAACGAGATGCAGACCCAATCTTAAGAAATGGGGCTACGAAGTGGAGTTCATGACCTGTGAGTGTGGAGAAAAGCAAACCACAGACAACTTACTACAAAGCAACCTGAGCCCTGCCACATGCATAATGGAGGATCTTCTTATAGCAACACCAGAGGCACTCCAAGTGGCCAACTTCTGGTCAAAGGAAGTTTAGCATAATTCCGAGTTTTAAACTTTGTTTGTGGATTTTTTATACATTATAACCGTATTCTCAATTCACTTCTGACACAATAACTAAAAATTGTGTTGCCTAAAGTCTTCCTAATTTGCTACCTCATTTTAAAAAATGTAACTCCCAGGAAAGTGGGTGCAGGATTGATGGCGTATGGTGCAACCCTATCCAGAGATAAAAGGTCTACCCTGACATAGGTCCTACTGAATTTACCCCCATTATGTTATTTACAAGGACATCCAAAGGAAAGGAAATATTCAAAGATGAAATGTTCACTTTCACATTCACGCAGAGTGTAAAGAAAAATATTTTTAAATGGTACAGATCCCTACAGCCTATGCCATCCAGCCACCAACCAGTCAGCAAACTGGTCCCAAAAGTTTGAAAGAAACGGATCTTCCCCCAAACAGCAGCATAAACTGCAGAATAATAATTTGGCTTCACTATAGGCTTGACAAGTTTTGGATGTCTACAAAATCTGACATTCTCTCCCCCCCCCCACCCCCCACCCCCAAAGGATTCATGCATGAGGCCTATGCAGCAGGTGCTATGGGGGGAAATATCTCTTTGTCTGCTAGAAGTCAGAAGTAGATTGCAGGCCAAATGATTACCAAGGAAGGAGTGAAATGATGCTGCATTGGCCAGGCCATGGCACTGGCCCAATATTACATGTTTCCAGGGCAAAAAGCTAAAGAGGTGGAAGGAATGCACATAAATCCTGTTATGTCTTAATGGGATTTTGGAGCTTATGTCTCAGCCAACACTTTGAAATGTACTCTGCAATATACTGGTGATGTTCTCACTAGTAATTCTTACCATCTAGCACTTTATGAAATGTTTCTTATTTCCATCCATGTTATGAACTGGATCCAGGTTTAGTTCCCACTGATCTGTGTGAAGTAAGCAGAACATGATCATGGCTTGTTGGTTTCACTGGCCATTAGGTGCAACTAAAAGGGTCCAAACCAATGCCTGCAAAATTGTGCCACAGCATTGTCAGTTTTAACACGAAGGAATATGAAGAGCAGTTCAGACCTCAGAGCTTGAGTTTGTTTCCTAGTTGTTTAATTTCATATTTCAATCTATATAAATAAAAATGTAATGTTCATTTGTGGTATTCACGGAACTCAAAAACCACTAGGCGAATTTACACCAAATTTGGACACAAGACACTTCTCAGGCCAATGAGTGACCAGCACTCATAAAAACACTGAAAAACACAGCAAAAGGGACTTAAAACAAACAAGAAACAAAAAACAACACTACAACGCACGTGCAAAACCACATATATATACACAAACACACATATATACACATATATGCATATAAACACATACACAGAAAGGACAAAGGAAGGGAGAGAAGAAGGGATGGAAGGAGAGCAGGAAGGAAAGAAAGAAGGGTAGAGAAGGAAGGAGTGAGAGAAGAAAGGAAAGAAGGAGGGAAGGAGAGAAGGAAGGAAAAAAGAAGGGTAGAGAAGGAAGGGAGGAGAGAAGGAGGGAGAGAAAGAGGGAAGGAGAGAAGGAAGGAAAAAAGAAGGGTAGAGAAGGAAGGGAGGAGAGAAGGAGGGAGAGAAAGAGGGAAGGAGAGAAGGAAGGAAAGAAGGGTAGAGAAGGAAGGAAGGAGAGAAGAAGGGAAAGAAGGAGGGAAGGAGATAAAGAAGGAAAGACAGAAGGATAGAGAAGAAAGGAAGGAGAGAAGGAGGGAGAGAATGAAATAAAAAAGTGAAAGAGGGAAGGAAGGAGAGAAGGAACAAAAGAGAGAAAGAGGGAGGGAGGGAAGGAAGCAAGGAAAAAGACAAGACAGGATGGAACCAAAGGAAAGCGAGAAAAGAAACAGGTAGAGAAGGAAGAAAGAAGGGAAAGAAAAAGAGGGAAGGAAGGAGAGAAAGAAAGAAGGAGAGAAAGAGGGAGGGAAGGTTGGCCACAGCAACGTGTGGCGGGTACAGCTAGTATTCAATAAGCAAACAGTTAGGAATCCTGGGAACATGCCCCAAATACCTTTGTTAGCTTGGGTACTTCGCTTTCCAAATGCCATAATGAAGCCTGATAGAGGGTTTTGCTACACATGGGATAACTGTCTATAGGCCTGAAGGACTCTGTTTCATATGTTTATATTCTGGGGAAGAGATAGAGCAAGAGAGAAATCTCAACATTGTCATCTTATTGATCTGGATAAGACAACGTTCATTGTTGATACTCCTCCAGTCTCTCAATCATACATCTCTCTCTGCTAATACTGGTTTCATTATAGTACAAGTGTTGTAATTCAGCCAATAATTGTGCCTAATGTCATTGAGAAAGGGGGTCATGGGATTTCTGGGCCTGCTGAGCCTGTGAGCCAGCATGAGATTTTAAGTCTTGAAATTGAGCATTTTGTGTCTCCTGCAGTTAGGTCACATCTCAGAGAGGGGCCCAGAGAAGTCTTTCTCTAGGGAAGCGAATTCAGACAATGAACTGCCAGGTGGAGAGGGTAATGAGCTATTAGATAGGAGACTTAGTTTTCACAAACTCGGAGCTGCTTCACAGATTTAGTGAAGGTCACAGGGCTTGTTAGAGAAAAGTGCAACATGCACAGGGGTTTTGAAAACCCCTTCAAACATTGGGGTATTTGGGAGTTTTAGTATATTATCTACCGTTTGTATATTGTTTTATTTTCTACCTAGTGGACCCAAATGTTACAGATAAATACAGGCATTCACAACAGAGCCCTTAACTACTAACAAGAATGTAAGTAGTCTTGCGTGTGCATCTATAACCTTTTCAAAACCATGTCAATTTGGGGATCTTAATATATCTATTATCTGTATATTGCTTTATTCCTTATTTAGTGTATTCAAGCATCATAGATAAGAATAACACCCGAAGAAGATATTATGAAAGAAGGAAACAACCCAGGAGACCTTGTTGTATTGTGTTACTGTTCCTGACATTATGTATTGATGAAGAATCTCCTACAGCATAGAAACTGTCATTGTGGAAGCTGAAAGAGACCAAAGGGATTTTTTCAGCAGTCTGGTCAATGTTGGAGTTTGAAGCAACCTCTCGTCTCAAGTCCTAGTCTAGTCAGCTAAGGGAATTCTAGTTTCATATCTCCCGTGGTTCATGTTCCATGCTTCCAAGTTTAAAGGATTGTTCCTGAATTCTGTGTATTGGATTTTATGCTGTCGTGTGTATCCTGACGCTATCGCATTCCTGGTTTCTGATACAACTCTTGTACTTTGGATTTTGTGGAATATTTCTTACATTTAGATTTAGGTGTTTTTACTATTTTGGCTGAATTGCTTTTTAAATATTCTTCAATAAACTGCTTTGCTGATATACATTGGACTGGAGTGTGGTGGTTAAGTACAGAGGTGCTTCTCGCCCTGGAATACGTCACACAGGCCCTGTCTACACTTCCATATAATCGAGTTTCTGAATCCAGATTATCTGATTTGTACTGGATTATATGGCGGTGTAAACTCATACAATCAAGTTCAAAGCAGATAATCTGGATTCAGAAATTGGATTATATGACAGTGTAGATCCAGTCATAGTTGCTTAGAGTATCCTGGGTTCTCACACCAGCACAACATCCCTGGCTGTTTTTGCTTCATTGCAGAACTACAATTCTGGGAGACAAAGAATTGAATTCCTGCTCAGCCTTGGAAACTCACTGGAGGACTTTGGGTAAGACATTCTCTTGGCCTCCTCTGAACAAATTTTGCCAAGAAAAAAACATGACAGATTTGTCTTAGGATTTCCATTCGTCTGCAATGACATGAAGAGGTATAACAACAACTCCATGGCAATAGTCTACTGAAATCAGAAATGCCTATGTGTAAGAAAGTATGGTTGTTGCATCAGGCTATATGGCTTTCAGTGTTTCACTGTTCCCAGAGCCTGTGCATAGTAATAACAAACTTGATCAGTCTCAGCGATCACACTTTAAGAATATATGGTTCTGTGGAACAATCTGATTATGGGTTTGATTATTTGATTGGATGAATATGCTATCTCTAGGAATCCCTATGTCCTCCAGTGCAACTATGCCCAGCTTTAACTGGAAGATGTCCACAGTTGTATTCGACTTGCAGAGGTCTCAAACTTGTGGCCCTTCAGATGTTTGTGCTGCCAACTCCCAGAAGCCTTGATCCGCTTGTCCTATGGTAAGGAACATGGGAGGTGAAGTCTAAAACACCTGGTGGGCCACATGTTTAACACAACTGCAGAAGATCTACAAATTCCAAGAAAACGGTTCTTCCAGGTTTTATATTCATGTTTTCCCCCATTTTTGTGTAGATCCCATATCCCAAACCTCAGTGAATATGGAAAGCTGACTTTGAAAATTTCTCATCTGAAACCACAGCTGACATGATCTATGCAATCAGGGAGTCATATCCCCTACCCAGAAAATCTATGGGTGTCCCAATGATCCATGAACCAGCAGTGTTTATAACAACAACAACACTTTATTTAGTTTGGCAGAAGCAAACAGAAGCCTTTTTACATTGAAGACAGATTGACAACCTATTTGGCACAGGAAACCAAACAAATCAATTTTGTTTTACAAAAACCTATTGCTAAAAAAGTCACAACAAAAATACATGGACAAAACTGTTTATCTCATAGGGGAATCTGTTCATGAAAAGTAAGAATCTTCTCCTGCTTTAAATCTATAAGCTTTCTTAATGAGATATGGCAAAGGAACTAGAATTTCCTTTTGTCCAGTTTCACATCTACCACTTTGGTAGTGTTAAGTTTGACCCAGCAGAAGCCAACTCTGGGCGGTTCCACACTGTGGTAAAGTCTTCTTTGACCCAGGTTTAAGAATCCCGGGTTGGGGTGGACTGTGCTTTCGCAGCTGGGTGTCCAGGTGCGCTCCTGGAAGCTTCTAGGAGTGATTTGCCTCCCCCCACCTCCGTTTCTCCTGGTGCATCATTCCGCCAGGAAAGCTCCTAGAAGTCACATGAGTTCTTTTATTTTTAAAAAGGAGTTTGGGTTTTTTTTTTCACATGTTTCCCGGGTCTGATTCAGCCTGGAGAACGAGACAGCTGTGCGGATGGCCCTTTCAGAAGTCCCAGGACTTGTGAAAAGGCAGTCCACACTCCACCCATAGCAGGAAAGACATGGGTCTTTCAAGAAGACCTGCTTCTTCCCTGTTAACAAATAATCTCGCCATAAAACAGAGTTTTCCTGCTTTGTGGCAGAAGCATTTGGGATTTTGGCATTGTTTGGATGCCCTCCATGAAATCCCAGGATTTTGCACACTTTCCACGCAGTGTGGATGTGCCCTCTGGTCACAGAAGAATAAAGTTGGAAGGAATATCAAAGGCCATCTGGTCCAAGCCTCTGCTCATGTAGATACTACTAACAAAGCACTGCTGCAGAAAATACAGTAAAATAAAAAAAGGTGTTTTTTTTTTTTTCAAACATAGGCTTAGTTCTCATCAAAAATAGCATAAACCTGTTTGTGGGTTGAATTACTTCAAAATGCAACTGAATATCACCCTTCTCCCACCACCTTAAACAAACGAGCCATCATAGAGGAAGATCCTGGCCTGTTTCTGCTCTGGTTTAATTTTCTAGCTGCAAAAATGTTTATTGTTTTTTGGTAAGGTAAGAGTGTGACATCAGCTTCCAACACAGGATGAAGCAATTCAACTAGGGTTGATCTCAAATACTAGAGCATTTAAGACCAACCCTAGGTGAATTACAAGTATTGGGATATGCCTGTTGTAGGCAAGAAACAGGTAGGATATCAGCCATTTTAGGGGCGATGTAAGTCACAAGATCCTGTCTGATCTTAAAAGCTAAGTAGGGTCAGCTCTGATTAGCAATTGGATAGGAGATTGCCAGCAAATACCAGTTGCTGTAGGCTATATTTCAGAGAAAGTAACTCCCAATGCCACCTCTGTGTATTCCTTGACTAAGAAACCTCTGTGAAATTCATAAGGTCATCTAAATTGACAGGTGACTTGAATGCATGCACACAAACACATCTGCTTCCAATGGCTGTTCTTACAGTCTAGTATCCACTTACAAAACAAACAGAGATCAGTCCCAACAATGAGGCCAGGAAGCATTATGTTCACTCTGGCTTCCGAATAACACCGTCATCAGGACTATTGTATACCATTTCCCACTCCCCCCCCCCCCGCCCTTTAAGGGAGCAATCCTTTAGGAACTTTTAATATCACCCTGAAACATGCCATCGTTGTATCACGAACACATGCAAGCTTGTCTGATTTTGGGAACTAAGCTGGACTGAGTCTGGTTAGGACTTGGAAGGGAGGCCATAAGGAAACACTTTGGAAAAAATCTTGCATGAATCCTTGGATGCCTTGGTTTCCTACAGTACATTCCTATGAAATTCATGCACAACCTTGCCCTTTCAAAATGATTATAAATTGCCTGAATAAAATAATGGACACATTTATACTGTGTGAGTATCCAGTATAGAGGCCAAGCTGAAGTACTTTGGCCACATCATGAGAAGAAAGGAAAGCTTAGAGAAGACAATGGGGAAAATCGAAGGAAAAGGAAGAAGGGCCAACCAAGGGCAAGATGGATGGATTGCATCCTTGAAGTGACTGGATTGACCTTGAAGGAGCTGGGGGTGGTGATGACCGACAGGGAGCTCTGGCATGGGCTGGTCCATGAAGTCACGAAGAGTTGGAAATGACTGAATGAATGAACAACAACAAAATCCAGTATCCATATCCTTTCTTCATATTGAATTTGATTTGCTTTGTTTGAGTGTTAAGCCTCAAAATCCTACTCTTTGGAGAGGAGGTAGGTAAAGGTTTTCCCCTGACATTAAGTCCAATTGTATCCAACTCTGGAGGCTGGTGCTCGTCTCCATTTCTAAGCCAAAGAGCCAACATTGTCCATAGACACCTCCAAGGTCATGTGACTGGCATGACTGCATGGAGCACTGTCGCCTTCCCACTGGAGTGTTACCTAGTGATCTACTCACATTTGCATATTTTCGAATTGCTAGGTTGGCACAAACTGGGACTAACAGCGGGAGCTCACCCACTTCCCGGATTTGAACCGGCGACCTTTCAATCAGCAAGTTCAGCACCACCGAGGGCTCCCCATGGAGTTTTGTTTCTCTCTGTGTGTTTTATGGAGAGGAAGAATTCCAAAAAACACGAGGTAATAGTTGGAATTATACACCAGGCAGCATCATGCTAGTATTCCCAATAATAGATTTTTATTTCTTACGGCCATCCTATTGGCAGGAGCAGGGAGGATATTAAGGTCCTCCTCTCCACTTGTTGCTAGCTGTGCCAGTCCAGTAGCTGGATGGTTGTGAGAGTTTAAGGAGATGAATGAGGAAAAGCTCAGCAGGTAACAGTGTTCCTCGTTGCGACTCCCCGGGCAAGAATGCAATTGAGGCCTCTGTTCCTAGGACAAGAATCTGTTCCCTTGTTAATTACACAGTTACTGAATGTAAGATTAGAAAGGGCATTTCAGAAGCCCTGTGGTATGCTAAGCTTTCCCAAAAGGTCTGAGTTGTAACTGCTGAAAGGGCAGATAAATGGATTGTAGTGAGCCCCAGCCTCCTTAAAGTTTGAATTTTGTTATACTTGTTGCTTTAAATTCATATTTTCTCTAATATATTAAATCACTGGAAGAGGCAGTTATTAAATATCTGCACTGAAAAAATACAAATAGCAAAATCACAGAAATAAACACACGACAGTGGACTTTAATCTGTGCTGCTTTTACACAGGAGAGACATTTCTGGCAAAAATTGAGAGCCAAGTTGACAAAGAAAAAACATGGATGTGTCTCACAAATGGAACTCGGAAAAAGGAGACAGAGGGCCTGATTCTGGCAGCCCAAGAACAAGCCATTCAAACCAATGCCATCAAAGCCTGAATTGAAAAGTCGATCCCAAATATAGACTCTGCAAAGAAGCAGATGAAACAATAGATCACCTCCTCAGTTGCTGCAAGAAGATCAAACAGACAGACTATAAGCAGAGGCATAACAAGTATGAATTGTTAATGTTCCAATCCCAGGTGACAGCAGAACTGAAGAGAAACAACAGGAAAAGCTGACACGATATGAGGATTTAAAGATCAAACTGCAAAGACTATGGCACAAGCCAGTCAAGGTGGTCCCAGTGGTGATCGGCACAGTGCCTAAAAAACTTGGCCTGCACATTTTTTGCATTTGTCTGGGCATTGAATGTTTGCCTTTTTGTGTTGTTAAATTGCCCTGAGAGGGAGAGAGGGCAGTCTATAAATGAAGTTTCATTATTATTGATCAATTGCCCTGGGTGATCCTACACACATGTTCGTTCTGCCCTGGATTCATGGATAATGCCCAGATGGCAGACAAGTCAACACCGGATGGATTTTATCAAAATGGACAACCAAAAATATTCTAAAGGAAAGCATACACAGCGAACAGAACATATCTCTGGACATAGGACACATGTCCTCATATGCACCCCCCCCCCAAAAAAACATTATCCATCCTTTTGTTAAGTAAGGTCTGTGCAGGAATCACCTAAAGCAGCAGTTCTCAACCTGGAGGTCACGACCCGCAGGGGGGTTGTCTGGCCATTTCGGAGGGGTCGCGAGGCTGCCTCCGTTGGCCCCGCCCCAAGGGCGTGGGCCAAGCAAAGGCTCCTTTGTGCAAGGCCTGGCCTCGCGCAAAGCCCGCCTTGCCTTCCTCGCTCTTTGCCATCCGGCGAGGGCGCGGGGCAGACGAGGGGTCCTCCGTGCGAGGTTTGGCCTCGCACAAAGCCTGCCTCACTCTCTCTGTGTCAATTCCTCCCAAACTCCTCCAGTATTTTTTGTTTGACATGGGAGTTCTGTGTGGAGGTTTTCATGGTCTGTGGAAGTCAGTGCTGAATTGGTTGAAGTTACTGCAAATCCCATCATCTGTTTTCCATACTCACCCAAACATATTTTTTTTCTGATTAATCATGATGCTTTAATTATGTTGAATTTGCAACAATGAAAACACATCCTTCATATCAGATTACAATTTGTAACAGTAGCAAAATTACAGTTATAAAGGAGCAACGAAAATAATTTTGTGGTTGGGGGTCACCACGACATGAGGAACCATATTTAGGGGTCCCGGTGTCAGAAAGGTTGAGAACCACTGACCTAAAGGATGTTCAATAAGATTACCTGTATTGTTGAAGGCTTTCATGGCTGGAATCACTAGGTTCTTGTGGGGTTTTTCAGGCTATAGAGCCATGTTCTAGAGGCATTTTCTCCTGACGTTTCGCCTGCATCTATGGCAAGCATCCTCAGAGGTAGTGAGGACCTCACTACCTCTGAGGATGCTTGCCATAGATGCAGGCGAAATGTCAGGAGAAAATGCCTCTAGAACATGGCCCTATAGCCCGAAAAAACCCACAAGAACCTAGATTACCTGTAGCTATTCACTTGGATTCGGATACCTCATTAATAAACCTCCCCCCCCCCCCCCATGCAGTGAGCTTTGTTTCTGAAATTTTGACAGATTTAGTACTTCTACCATGAAGTCTCAACTGGTTTCACTTACCTGCAACTTCTGGTAAATTATTCTCGGGTTCCTTTTGCTAATCTATGCTGTGTTCACTCTTTTTGTGAAGCAATTATCTTTTAAAGAAGCAACTCACACTCTCTGTTTACAGACATTTTCTACTATATATTTATACTTGATTCAGAAATTTGTGGTCCTACTAATGAGTAAATAAATACTTCAACTAAGAAGTGCCTGAAATAAGGTAGATTTCCCCCTTCTTGTTGAGACCATCAATTCTGCAGTGAAGTTTTAAGGAAAAGGAACACAAGAGAGTGACCTATTGGTGGTATCATGCACACCCCAGGCATATTTGGCATTAAGGGAGTTGGTTGTTGTAGAAACCGAGTCCCACAAACTCATTAATTTTCAATGATATGCACCATCTCCTTTAAAAAAAACAGCCTGCATGCTGCAATCAGATCATTGGAATAAAAATATCTGCATGCCACATTAAGACTTTTGGAACAATCCATCCTATTTCCCACCACTGAAAATGTATTATGTGCTTAAAGCCTATTAGAAGCTAAACACCACTCCAGTCACTCAAAGGTGATTTTAATATCTTGTTTCACCCGGCAGTGCCAAATGGTTCATGCTTATTTATTATTCTGTGGGAGACAAGCCAAATTCTGAAAACTATTTTGCTTACATTGAAAACCGGAACCGAGAGATCAGAAGTGAGCTATGATGCAATGGTGTCCCTTAGATTGCACTGCCAATAAATATTATATCACCTCTCTTGCCAAATTCAGTTCCTTTGTGCAATTGTCTCCTTCAATGCTTACCAATTAAGCATAGTCTTAAACCTGAGAAACAACTTCTACATTGAGCAATTCAAAGTGCGAGAAAGGACTATAGATGGCATAGGATATCTTTGCAGTCATAAGTTATGATGACATTCAATCTGAACAATTGGCAGCATTAGAAACCACGGACTTTGCCACTGAGTAAACATATGTAGGATTAAAAAATAATGAGTCAAATCCAAAACAAACAAAATCATCAATCTTAATAACAGTTCCTTTTCTTCTTCTTCTTTTTTTTTTTTTTGCAATGCCTGTGCCTCCTGAGAACCGTTATATTTGTTGTGTTCCAACTGATCACCAAGGGCCGGGCTGTAGCACAGCTGGTTAATCACCAGCTGCAATAGGTCACTGCCAACCAGAAGGTGACAGTTTCGAAGCTTGAGTCGCATTGAGAACCTGACTGTTAAGCCTAGCCTACTGTCCACCTCAGCAGTTCGAAAACAGCTGAGCTGTGAGCTGTGACTACAGAAATTAGGAACCGCTTAAAGCGGGGAGGTATTTTGTGGCACCATAAAAATGCCAGCGGTCAAAGTGCAAGGAGGAAATATGATCAAACTAGCCATCCCCTACCACACGTTGCTGTGGCCCACATGGGGGTTCTGTGTGGGAGATTTGGCCCAATTCTATCGTTGGTGTGGTTCAGAATGCTTTGTGATTGTAGGTGAACTATAAATCCCAGCAACTACAACTCCCAAATGTCAAGATTCTATTTTTCCCAAACTCCACCAGTGTTCACATTTGGGCATATGGAGTATTTGTGTAGAGTTTGGTCCAGATCCATCATTGTTTGAGTCCACAGTGATCTCTGGATGTAGGTGAACTACAACTCCAAAACCAAAGGACACTGCCCACCAAACCCTTCCAGTTGGTTCTGTGTGCTGTTTGGTTCAATTCCATCGTTGGTAGGGTTCAGATTGTAGGTGAACTATAAATCCCAGCAACTACAACTCCCAAATGGCAAAATCAATTTTTTGAGTGAAGGACATACATTGGGTTGTTAGGTGTCTTGTGTCCAACTTTGGTGTCAATTCGTCCAGTGGTTTTTGAGTTCTGTTAATCCCACAAACGAACATTACATTTTTATTTATATAGAGAGAGAAGAGACTAAGGGGCTCAAAATACTGTTATCTATTTCTCATGTATATATAATCATATGGTCTGTTTGGGCCTTCAAGTTGCCTGTTATCTTATGTCAACCTCATTGGGTCTGGCTTTAGCACAGTTGGCTAATCACCAGCAACAATACATCTTACCAATCAAAAGATTAGCAGTTCGAAGCCCAGATCGGGGTGAGTACCTGGCCTTCAGCCCAGCTTACTGTCTACCTAAGCAGTTTGAAAACAGCTGTGAGCAGAGAAATTGGATACTGCTTAAGCGGGGAAGTATTTTATGGCACCATAAAAGTAATACAAGGAAAATGCGAGCAATCAAAGGAAGGTGGAAGTCTGGGATCAAGGCTCTTCATCATAGACTAGAGGATGGAGCAACAGCACCCCCTGTGGCCAGAATCGAGCACAACCTCAAGGACTCCGAAGCCAACATAATACCTCTATCTGTTTTCTGTCCTGTCTTTTTAATGGCATTGAATGTTTGCCATGTATGTGTCCTGTGATCCGCCCTGAGTCCCCTTCGGGGTAAGAAGGGTGGAATCTAAATGCTGTAAATAATAATAACAATAATTACTTCATAGAGAAGACAGGCGACAATGGTGGGAGACAATCTATAATTCCAGATGAGTAGTAAATAGTATATGAATAGTGGAGGAGTTTCTTGGACTGGTGTGTTGATAGGAGTTCAGGACTAGAAAAGCGATGTCATAAAGTAGGCATGAGAAGCCTTAGGTGGCTCGGATGTCAACTAATGTTATAATATGTTTAGTACATTAGGAAACCATTGTCTATGTTCAAATCATTGTCAATGGACTGGAGTTGGTAGATACAATGGATAATGTATTCAGGGCATCAAGCTCTGTACTAAATCAGCCAGTTATGTCATTCAGCATTTCTACAGCTGGTCATACAAGTCAACAAATACAATGGAGTATTCCTATCCCTGCGCCTCTTGTTATCATTGCCTACCAGTAACTTTACATAGACCCAGGGGGGGGGGGGGGGGGAACAATTCTCACATGTTTTTGTGAATTCAAAGCATAAACTCAGCATAAACTTGACGGAGAATATTCTACTCTTCCCTTTACTTTAATTAAGGTGTTTCCAGATGAATTGCTCCTAATGCTAACACTCAAAAGACATTATGCAGCTGTTCCAACTGTTTCTCCTCAATGGGTTTTTGTGTGTGTGAGAAAAGAAAAAAGCCAGACTAAGCAGTGGGAAAATATAGAAGAGTTACAACCCGAAGAAAAGGATGTTGTCTGAATTCCCATCCCCACCTGCACCTCCAGATCAAGTGTCACAATTGTACAACAAAACCATTGTCTGGAAGCACCCTAAGAATCTTACGAGGGTTCTGCTTATTAAAATCTTCACAATGACACATTTGACATCCTTGCGCCATGCCAAAAATCTCACACCAGAGCTAGATGCTCCTGGTTGCAGACCGCAATGAGAGTGCTCTTCCAATCATAGAATCATAGAATCATAGAATCCTAGAGTTGGAAGAGACCTCATGGGCCATCCAGTCCAACCCCCTGCCAAGAAGCAGGAATATTGCATTCAAATCACCCCTGACAGATGGCCATCCAGCCTCTGTTTAAAAGCTTCCAAAGAAGGAGCCTCTACCACACTCCGGGGCAGAGAGTTCCACTGCTGAACAGCTCTCACAGTCAGAAAGTTCTTCCTCATGTTCAGATGGAATCTCCTTTCTTGTTGTTTGTAGTGGAACTCTCTGCCCCAGAGTGTGGTGGAGGCTCCTTCTTTGGAAGCTTTTAAACAGAGGCTGGATGGCCATCTGTCAAGTGTGATTTGAATGCAATATTCCTGCTTCTTGGCAGGGGGTTGGACAGGATGGCCCATGAGGTCTCTTCCAACTCTTTGATTCTATGATTCTATGACTAGAGTTCACAGTCTCTGGCCTCTCCATAGGTTTTGAGCTGAAGTTCTCAGGATCATGAGAATATTGGTCATTTTGGCTGGCATTTCTGGGATTTGGCATCCAAAACAAATATGCGAGAATGGACCAATACATGATAATTTCTGATACCACCGATTGCTAGTATTTTTTATTATAAACAGTCCAATAACTACCTTCAACTGTTGTATTTAATAGTTTTCAAATTATCTCCCTTTCTGTATATAGTACAAAAATGTAGTTCTACAGGACAAACGAACACAAGAAGTCCATTTAACGTATACAGAATTCCGTTGGATAGCAGAGGTCTAAAACAAAATGGCTTAAACTGCTGAGCTGCCGAACTTGTCGACTAAAAGGTTGACCATTCAAATCCAGGGAACGGGGTGAGCTCCTGCTGTTAGCCCCAGCTTCTGCCAATGTAGCAGTTCAAAAACATGCAAATGTGGGTAGATCAATAGGTGCCACTTTGGCGGGAAGGTAACGGCACTCCATGCAGTCATGCCGACGACATGATCTAGGAGATGTCTACTGACAACACCAGCTCTTCAACTTAGAAATGGAGATGAGCACCAAGTCCCAGAGTTGGACACAACTAGACTTATGTCAGGGGAAACCTTAACCTTACCTAAACAAACTGAACAACTATTTACCAAGTCTAGGAGTTCCAGAAGAGAGAAATTGCACCCCAAAAATGGTTCGACTTTAACTTGGACCAACTATACACTCTTTAGCCATCCCCCTTCAGTCTCTATTCAGTTTCATAAAGCTACTAGATAAAGACATAACAGTGATTTCCAGATATCCAGGTAAAACATTAATATTATTTTGATAAATTCCTGAACACTTTTAATGACTTGGTGAATAGTTAATCATCTGTGGATAAGAAGTAGCAATCAACATGGTCAACCTCTTAACTATAGTTTTATTTGATAAACCATAATCAAAACTATTGGCTACAAAAAGTTGTTTCAACAGAATCTCCAGACCACCATAAAAGTCACTTTTTGCTTGAAAGAGTAATGGAATCCTCTTTTAACCACTCCCTTCCACTTGAAAGTTTTTCAAATAAAAGAAACCACTCAGTAGAAACTCAATTAAGCAGAGATTTCAAAAGATCAGATTGTTCTTTCCCAGAATCATTTAAAAACTGAAGGTAGGCTTTCTCAGAGTGCTGGAAGTGGAGTGGGTCAAATACATTTTCTCATTGTGTAATAAATGTCTGCTACGGAAGGACTGGAATCCTGTTGGTTAGTCCCAAGTGGAGTAGATCCATTGAACCAATTGTTGAGTGTGAATCAGTATCAGTAAATCAGATTCATTCAACAATTTTAGTAAAGGTTTTTTCGAGCTATATGGCCATGTTCTAAAGGCATTTTCTCCTGACGTTTCGCCTGCATCTATGGCAAGCATCCTCAGAGGTAGTGAGGATGCTTGCCATAGATGCAAGTGAAACGTCAGGAGAGAATGCCTTCAGAACATGGCCATATAGCCCGAAAAAACCTACAACAACCCAATTCTAGTAAAGTTAGGACACAGTATAGAATTTAGACCAATGGTTCTCAACCTGTGGTCTGTGAACTACCAGTGGTTCACAGGAATGAAAATATGATCCGCGGCCTCACCATTACTACACCTTTGCCTCAAAACCACATGGCCATCTGTCGGGGGTACTTTAAATGCGATTTTCCTGCTTCTTGGCAACGGGTTGAACTGGATGGCGCACAAGATCTCTTCCAACTCAAGGATTCTATGAGTCTATGAACAAGAGCGATTGGTCTCACAAAATGGGACGTCGGATGGGGAGATGCTGACTACGAAAGATTACTACTACCACATCAACTTTAGATTATTAAATATGGTTTTCTGTGGATGACCAGATGGTGACTAACTGGATGGCATATATTCTGTATCAGAAACTAGAGCTGATGTGGTCTATCCAATGCATTTTTCTGAATCAGCACCTCAAATAACCAAACCAAATCTAAGGTTGACCAAAAACTGATTTGTAACCCTTTTGGTATTAATGTTGGAGAGTTGCCCCTAGTCAAAGTGGTCCCTGGTCAAGTGGTCCCTGGTCAAAAAAAGGTTGGGAACCACTGATCTAGAATGATTGAGGGAAGTAATGAATTATAGAATCATAGAGGTGGAAGAGTCCTTGTGGGCCATCATAACCCTTTTGGTACTAATGTTGGAGAGTAGTCCCTGTTCAAGTGGTTCCTAGTCAAAGTGGTCCCTGGTTAAGTGGTCTCTGGTCAAAAAAAGATTGGGAAACACTGATTTAGACCAATGTTACTTACATGACTAACTTGTGGACTCTGCTTGAAAAAGAGCTCAGTGGAACCATGTACCTTGCACATTATTTGTAGATATGGAAAGATTTCTGTTTTGCCTACCAGCACAACAGTGTCCTCTGTTATGGCAAATACTCCATACATTCCTCATATTTTGAAATAACAGAAACATTTATTGAATACTCAAAAGGCTTTTAAAAAAAGAATCAACCTTGCTACATACAGCTTGAATCTGTACTCCGAAATGTATGGATTTAAGCAGGCTTAATCTCTCTTGAATTCAATTAGATCAGCTTAAGTCCAAGCATGTCAATTTATTTCAGTAGTCAATTGGCTTAGAGGTGTACATTTTTGTCTTTCGTACGGAAAAGTAATTTCTTGCAGGAAGATGAGCCACTAAGATAGCAATTTTTTGCAGCTAATAGATTTGAAATGAACGCATCTCATTCGTTTTAAGATTCTCTCTCTACTTTGCTGATTATGAGTTAGCACTTTCCTGAAATTAAAACTTTGGTCCACCTGCTTATTTTTCGAAGCACTTTTGGCAAAAATCTGCAGCTCGAGGCATCTCGAAACCCAATAAACAAAGTTACCTTGGAGATGATTAATGGCTCCCCGTGCTCCAGTCCGCCTTTCAAAGTAAATCCCCATGGAGCTCCTCCGTGTAGCAAAGCCTCCAAATAAATGTATCTTCCTTTATGGGCTAGGCTCCCTTTTGAAGACGAAATAATGCCCCTGTTTATATTGTCCAACATCCTCATCTTTGTCTTCCAGAACCTCCAATGAAGCCAAAAGCAGAAACTGAAAGGATTTGGGGACAGGGCAGCGGAAGATTAAAATGCCCCACATCCATGATGAATCGCCTCATAGTCTGCTAGGAAGCTTGCCAGAGGAGTTCCTTTTCTTTTTGACCCAAAATCCTGAACGCTGCGCAGAAAACTCCCCAAAACCACACTTCGGCATATCATTTCTGTATCAGAGCCTCCAACTTTCTGATGCTGTTTTGCTGGGATGCATTTCCCTTTCTGCAAAACTTTTCTTATGTAAGATGCTTCAATTCATGCCTCTTTCCCATGGACTGCTAACTGGCTCCTGTTTCGCATAAACCGTCCAAATATTAAAAAGCAAAAGGCGAAAATAACATATTTGGACCCATTTGGGGACTAAGCTCCTCCAATGCAAGCTAGGGCTTCATTTTTGATTGATTATCACCCCTTTCTTCCCTTCTGTCAGCAATTTACCATTACAATGGCCGTTTTTGCTTCAGTTCATTGCTTCCAAAGAATGAAGGCATCTTCTCCCTCTCTCCACTGGCTTTTCTGCTAACTTCACAATTTTGTGACTTGTCAAAAGTAGCGGGGACAGGGGGAAGGGAATGAAGCCAAGGCTTGAAAAACCTTTTTTTTCTTCTATTGGACTCAAAGCATTGAAATAGTTTCTCCGGTTGCATTTATAAAGGGAAAACCAGAGAGAGAGCTGTGCCAGGGAAACAGGAAAAGCAGGTGAAATTAATCCCTTGAAAAAATGTTAAGGAGATAGCTTAGCTCTTTTCAGCACTTTCCCACTGTGTTGTCATGCCTGTTGTGGCTAAATGAGAGCGGTTCAGCCGAGAGAGCAAGAACAGGGGGAATGGGACGGCTTGTTTGTCACAGCAGGCCAACAACTATGTGATGCCAAGGAGGTTGCCATATTTACAAGGGCTCCAGAGGTTCAGCCGCAGAGGGATGAAAAAAGCATCACCTATTAATCACAGGTTGAGCATCACTTATCCAAAATGCTCAGGAAGTGTTCCCAGTTTTGGATTTTTTCCTCCCAGATTTTTCAATGCTTTCATATGCATAATATGCAAGTATTGCATATTATGCATATGTTAAGTATTGCAACATTTGAAAAAAAATTATTGTTTTTTTCTTCTTTTATAACACAGACTTTTAAATACTTTTCAAAGCTCCTTTTTACAGGTTTTTTTTAACTCAGTAAATACCTAGTTTTTACTCTTCCTTTAGTTTTCTTAGATCTACAGAGACACTCGCTGGAACACCCCAGCAAGCGAGAGTCCAAAAGTAGCAGGCCCAAACCCAGCACCTCAATTCATGGGTGATACCAAATGAGAGACTCCCCCCTGGACACACAGAAGACTGGGCGACTTGGAAGGCGCTGAACAGACTGCGCTCTGGCACCACGAGATGCAGAGCCAGCCTTCAGAAATGGGGCTACAAAGTTGAATCCACGACATGCGAGTGTGGAGAAGAGCAACCTGAGCCCTGCCACATGCACAATGGAGGACCTTCTTGCGGCAACACCAGAGGCACTCCAAGTGGCCAGATACTGGTCAAAGGACATTTAACCAACTACCAAATTTGCAAAATCTGTGTGTTTTTTTCTTTTTCTTTTTAATCTGTGTGTTTGTTTTGCTCTGTTAGAATTGTAATACAATGGTTGCTGATGATACGATAAATAAATAAATACTCTTCCCTTTCCTACTTTTTTATAATTATTATGTTCTCCTACTTTCTCTGTAATGTAAATCTCAATAAAGACTATATAAAAAAGAAAATAACTTTTATGAGCTATCAAATATTATGAAGCATCAGTATTATGAGACATCAGTCCAAACATGACATCCATATATTGTACATTATACCCTTTTTCCTTGGTTGTGTCAGGAGTGACTTGAGAAACTGCAAGTCGCTTCTGGAGTGAGAGAATTGGCCATCTGCAAGGACGTTGCCCGGGGGATGCCTGGATGTTTTTGATGTGTTACCATCCTTGTGGGAGGCTTCTTTCATGTCCCCGCATGAGCAGCTGGAGCTGATAGAGGGAGCTCATCCACGCTCTCCCCGGATTCGAACCTGCGACCTATCGGTCTTCAGTCCTGCCAGCACAGGGGTTTAACACACTGCGCCACCGGGGGCTCCTCATTATACCCTGATGGTACATTATTTATTTATTTATATATTAATTTTCATAATTTATATTCCGCCCTTCTCACCCGATAGGGGACTCAGAACGGATTACAATGTACACAAATATGGCAACATTCAATGCCAATTAGACATACAACGTATAAAGACATACACAGAGGCTGTTTAACTTTTTCTGGCCGCCAGGGGAACTTTCGCTTTCATCGTCCATCTGTGACGCTAATGAAGTACTTCCGCATTCCCCGCATGCTTTTGCTGGAGTGCTTTTTGCTGGAGTCTTTTTTTATGACCTTATAAATTAGTTAAAGTAGCCTCCCCACACATAGGTGGTACCTAATTTTCCTACTTGCCAGATGCAACTGTCTTTCGGGTTGCAAAGGTCGACAGCAAGCTACACAATTGGTCGGACACTCACTCTGACCCGGGCTGGCTTCAAACTCATGACCTTTTGGTCAGAGTGATCTTATCGCAGCTGACACTCAGCCAGCTTATTATTATTATTATTATTATTATTATTACCCTGCTTTATCTCCCCAAAGGTGATTCAAAGCGACTTGACATAAAACCACTGGTATACAATTTAGAAGTTTGGTTCCATCTGGTGAGTGTGGAGGGTGTACACCATAACTTTTTCGTCTGTAGATTACCTTTGTAGCTTAAAAAATATCCCTGAGCATCATGGGGATCTGCAAAGTGTTGGATTTGTACCAAAACCTCCTGAATCGCAGCTTCAACGTGGCCGAAAATGTTCGCTCACAAATCTCGCAACAACAAACCAGGGATGAGCTTGCAGTACTGCCTAGTTTGGAAAGAAGTCAACAATGCCATCAACCAACAAAAATAACAAAGTCAGCGGACCTGATGGGATCCCTGCTGAAATCTTTAAAGAGGGTGGACCTAGCTTACACAACAACTACACCAGCTCATTGAAAAACTGTGTATGACCGGGAAAATCTCAGCCACCAATATCACCCTTTTCAAATAAGGGGAAAGAACAAACTGTGGAAACTATCGAGGTATCTTCCTTCTAACCTCTGCTGGGACAATCCTCGGTTCAAAAATGAAGTTCATTTAGACATATTGCATAATAACCTGGTGTTTAATTTGTCCAAGATAGTTTTCATAATTTTGTGCAGAAAACCATCATCAATGAATGACAGTTTGAGAATATCTTATCCAAAACACTCAGGATCAGAAGTGCTCTGTATTTTGGATCCCCCCCTCCCCAAGACTTTGTAATACCTTCATGTAATATCTTAGATATGAAAGCGATCCAAGTCCAAAAAGAAAATCATTTGCGCTCTATAAACACTTTGCATAACACCGTAACGTTAAATTTATACACCATATTTTAAATATTTGAAGTAATTTTGTGCATGAAACCAAGGGGTGCATTTACATTGCAGAATGGATGCGGTTTGACACCACTTTAAATTCAGGCCATGGCTCAATGTAGTGAAATCTTGGAGCTCGTTCTACACTACCATATAAAATCCAGATTATCAGTTTTGAACTGGATTATATGGCAGACTCATATAATACAGTACAATGCAAAAAATGCGGATTATCTGTTTTGATAATCTGGATTATATAGCAGAAGGGACATGGGAATTATAATTTGAGGTCCCTTCCACACAGCTAAATAAAATCCCAAAGTATCTGCTTTGAATTGGAATATATGACAGTGTGGGCTCAGATAACCCTGTTCAAAGCAAATATTGTGGGATTTTCTGCCTTGATATTGTGGGTTACGTGGCTGTGTGGAAAGGCCCATAGTAAGGCAGTAGTACTGTTAGGGCCTCCCACACAGCTGAATAAAATCCCACATTATCTGCTTTGAATTGGAATATATGGCAATGTGGACTCAGATATTTCAGTTCAAAGCAGATAATGTGGATTATCCGCCTTGATATTCTGGGTTATGTGGCTGTGTGGAAGAGACTTTAGACAGAGAAGATTAAAGGCCTTGTAAAACTATGTCCCCTTCCACACTGCCATATAATCCATTTTATCAAAGCAGATGATTCACATTATCTGCTTTGAACTTGATAATATGAGTCTACATTGCCATGTAATTCAGTTCAAAGCAGATAATCTGGGATATAGTCCCTATCTGAAACGACCTCCAACTAATCCAGTTCAAAACAGATAATGTGAAATTTCTTTTTGATAATCTGGATTATATGGCAGTGTAGAAGGAGCTTCAGATAAGAAATAGTAGGTCCTCATCTACACTGCAGTATAACCCAGGACCCTTCCACATAGTCCCTACATCCCAGGATCTAATCCCAGATTTTCTGCTTTGAACTGGATTATATGAGTCCACACTGCCAGATAATCTGGGATAAACAGAAAACCTGGGACCAGATCCTGGGATATAGGAACTGTCTATGGAAGGCTCCTTCTATACGGTCATATAATCTGATTTTCAAATCAGATAATCCAGATTATTTGCTTTGAACTGGACTCTATTGGTCTACACTGCCATATAATCCAGTTCAAAGCAGATTATCTGAATTTTATATGGCAGTGTAGAAGGGCCCCCGCTTTCTGAATCTAGATTATCTACTTTGAATTGGATTATATGGCAGTGTAGACTCATAAAATCCAGTTCAAAGTGGATAATCTGGATTCAGAAACTGGATGATATAGCAGTGTGTAGATTCAGCATCAACCTGTAGTGGTTAATGATTGCAAATGCTTTGCAAACTTTAAATTCATTCCCATTAACTTTTAGAGGTATTGCACTGCATTTGTATATATTTAATCCTGTTTATTATTATTTTTCTGGTGGCAAAGTTAGTACTCAAAGCAATTTGTGGTCCAAAACAGGAGCCTAGTTCCTCCTATTTTTTTATGTGATTGTCACAAGTTGTTTTAACAACTCTGCCTTTAATTCTATTTTAATGTTTATCTGTTGTAGGTTTTAAATAGTAATGTGTACTTTTAAAAATAAAAAACACACCTTTTATTTTATCAGTTTTATACTAATTTATGCAATGTTTTTGATTCAGAATATTATATATATATATATATATGGTGAGCTGTTTTGACACCAATGATCACTATTACAGTATTCTCAGTTAACTGGCACCCATGTGATAAATGTAGTTTCTGGTTGCTTGAGAATATTTTGTAAACCCTTTTTTATTGGGCAATGTCACTTTAAGAAATGGAGGCGCTGAAGCAGATTATGCATTCTCATAAGCCTGGCAGTGAAGTTCTGAGCATGCTCAGTCAAGCGGGACGAAGTCCCATTGCAGGACTCCATTAAGGGCAATGCCAAGCTATAAAAGCAGAAGAGACGCGCCATCTTGGATTCATTTTAAGAAAGCAGCAGGGGAGTGTAGACGTGGGTGGGAGCTGCAGAAAGAAACATGTAGGCCTTGAGTGAAATGGCAGCAATTTGAGAATATTAGCGAATTACTTTTGGACTTCTTAGATTGAGGAATGAAATCTTTAGCCTGGCTAATAGGAAAAAAAGTTTTATTTCCAGTTTTTTTATTTTATTATTTTTAAAGAATTCTTTCTTTGCCAAATGTGAAAGAAGCCAGTCAATTTTCATTTGGCATCATAATATTACTAAAGTTCAATTTAAGCAAGCTATATAGGGACATAAAGAGGGGTTATTTTAAAAGCCTGTGGCTTAAGTTGGTTGGTGTTTGCTTTAACATAAGTTTTTTTAATTATATATTTTTATTTTGTTTAAAGTAATGAGGGAAAGGGAAGTGTTCTGTTATTCCAAGTAAAGTGGGAGAGCAATACTGTAAAGTGAAAATAGGAAAGAAAAAGATTAGAAAGAAAAAAATGAAAAAAATAATTTAAAATGAAAAAATGAGCTGCAAAATGAAACATGTAGGCCTTGAGTGAAATAGCAGCAATTTGAGAATATTAGCTAATTACATTAAGGAATGAACTCTTTAGCCTGGTTAATAAGAAGAAGTTTTATTTCCAGTTCTCTGTTTTCATTTTTAAAACATTTCTACTTTGCCAAATGTGAAGAAGCCAGTCAATTTTCATTTGGCAATATTACTAAAATTCAATTTAGGCAAGCTATATAAGGGGTTATTTTTAAAGCCTATGGTTTAGTTTGTTAGTGTTTGCTTTAACATAAAATATTTTAATTATATTTTTTAATTTAAATTAATGAGGGGAAGGGAAGTGTTTTGTTATTCCAAGTAAAGTGGGAGAGCAATACTGTAAAGTGAAAATAGGAAAGAAACAAAAAAATAAGTTTACAAAGAAAATAATAATTTAAAAAGAAAAAATATATAAAAATTAAGATAAAAATTGGTGACTTCCATCTAATCGTTTTGAGTTTTTAAATTTGTTTAGTCAGTAATCTTCTGTATCAAAGAAAAATGCAACATAAGACAACCATTATGTAAATTCTACTGATATTTCTTTCTAATAGTTCTTTCTTTTTGTAATTTCTTCATATTCCTCCACCTGTGACAAGTTTATTTGTTTGGATTTCCTGAGTTTTTTAATAAGGCTAATTGTCCATGTCTTACCTCTTTTATTTTATTTATCAGTTTTCAAAGTTTTACAAAGATAATCCTAGTGGCTGTCATGTACACAAAAAGGATGTCTTAATTTGAATCTAATTTTAAATCTATATCAGTTATTCCTAATAAATAAATTGGGGGATTTTTTTCTTAAAGATCCATTGACACTTCATGTATTAATTTCCAATATTTAGGGCTTCTCTAGAAGTCCACCACATATGATAGAAACCTGTTACACTTCCAACAGATCTTCGTTGTATTTTTATACATTAAACTTCACTTTTTTGGTGTAATGTACCACTGGTGGAACATTTTCAACCAATTTTCTTTTAGATCTGCATATGTATAAGTTAATTTTATGTTCCACATAAGTTCCCAGTCGGTTAGAGATATTGATCTTAAATTCTCCAACCACTTCACCATACAGTTTTTCATTGCCTCCCCTTCTGTGGACCACTCTAATAATTTATCATAGATTTTTGTTATATTTCCCGCTTTTAGAATTTTGTCCCAGAATTCTTCCTTCCCATTAAATCCTAATTTCTTGTCTTGATTAACATCAAAAATTTGAAAGGCACTACATATTACCCATTTACTGCATTTATATCTCACTGGAGTTCAAGATGGCTTGCAATGATTTAAAAATACAAAGCAAAAAAACATTAATTTGCAAAAGTTGAAAAAGGAATTAACGCTCACTCTTACATTAAATGGGTAGATGTTGGATTAATGTTTCTGGTTGCTTGAGAATTACTGTTCACAATTGGTTTAACCAATGCTTTAAATACTCTATACCATGCTATAAACTCTTTATGGAGTAGCTAATATAAGCTGAAATACAGCTGTAGTAAAAGAAAAAAGAAAAATAAAGACTGGCTTAATGTAGCTCAGCTTTATTATAAAAACAATATTGTGTCATTTTAATTTTTATTTATTGGGGAAACCAGGAATCTCTGCAGGCTTTATGAAAGTGTGACCCTTTCAGAGATTGGTATTTGCTCTATTTGGAATAATCATAACCTTTGGAAAGGCAGGACCTTGTTACAGATTATAACCTTTTGTGTAAAGTACGATCTTCCTGTGAAGACTTTTAAAAACTTGCATGAGTCAACCTTCTTAGGGGTAAATATTGTTGTGCAGAGCATGTTTTAGCCAAGTCCCATGCAAAAGACACACAGGCAAGAGGAAAGGGGGACAAAAAACTTAACAGCATAGGCATAAACTTGCAGTGTTGCATACAAAATCAAACAGTGAAATAAACTTACATAGTCCTTGTAAGTAACAGAGAATAATCATTCAAATGAGAGAGCAAAACATAAACCTTGAGTAAATAGCTATTCCACCATAGCATAGAGCATTGCTGTCAGGGCATAGCAGCATTACAGCATATTATTTATTTATTTTGGGCTTTTAAATCCCATTCTATCTCAACCTCCGCAGAAGGGACTCAGGATGGCTAACAAATTGGAACCCCGTGGCGCCCACATCAAAAACACAGATACACAATTTAATGGCAATATAATAATATAAAACAGTATAAAACAATATATTACTTCTCCAAACTGTATTCTAAAATCCATACAGTTATATTTATTTATTTATTTCAGTTACTTATACCCCGCCCTTCTCACCCCGGGGGGGGGGGGGGGGGGGGGACTCAGGGCGGCTTATAGAGGAGGCACAATTAAATGCCTAAATCAATTGACAGTAATACAAAATACAAAAAAACAATACAACAGTTAGAATTAAAACATCAGTGCATAATAAAATATTAAAGACAATCTCATGCTCGGGTTCAGAGTCCATAGATCCATTCCATTCCATTTGTCCTTGTCTGTCATCAGATCCTTAATTTAGCTGCCAGTGTGTCCGAAGGCTTGGTCCCAAACCCAGGTCTTCAGTTTTTTCCTGAATGCCAGGAGGGAGGTCGCCGATCTAATCTCCCCAGGGAGTGAGTTCCACAGGTGGGGGGCCACCACTGAGAAGGCCCTGTTTCTCGTCCCCACCAACCTCACTTGTGAGAGTGGCGGGGTCAAGAGCAGGGCCTCCCCAGAAGATCTTAAGCTTCGAGGTGGGATGTAGAGGGAGATCCGTTTGGACAACTACACTGGGGCGGAACCGTATAGGGTTTTGTAGGTCAAAACCAGCACTTTGAATTGTGCTCGGAACTGGATCGGCAGCCAGTGGAGCTGGCGCAACAGGGGGGTGTGGCCCAAACATGTTAGCTGACGTACATTACCAGCTGCACACAATAATTAACATCATGAGGTTTTTCTTTAACACACACTTGATCCTGCTATGACTTTAACAAATATCAAGTAGTATACATACAAGGCAATGTAGGTTTCTCAGCTGTTAAGACTTTTTTTTGTCTTAGGAGCGACTTGAGAAAACTGCAAGTCGCTTCTGGTGTGAGAATTGGCCGCCGGCAAGGGCGTTGCCCAGGGGATGCCTAGATTGTTGTTTTACCATCCTTGTGGGATGTCCCCTCATGGGGAGCTGGAGTTGACAGAGGGAACTCAACCTGCTCTCCCTGGATTCAAACCGCTGGCCTGTCGGTCAGCAGTCCAGCTGACTCAAGGGTTTAACCCATTGCGTCACCGTCAGCTGGTAGACAGATGTCTCTGGTTATCTCTTTGAACTGTTAGGAACAAAGACCTGCTATAGATTTCATGCATAGGTGTATCTTCAGAAGTGTTGCCCAAAAGAACATATACTCTTACTCAAAATATACTGCTTTCAAAACAGGCTCTCAAGAAACCAGAAATGAGTAGTCTTCATTAAAAGTTAACATTTGATTTACTTTCAAACTTCATGTATTTAACATACAGGTACATTGTTTATCGGTTTCATGTTAACTGATATATCAACTGTACTATACATCCGCTTCAAACAGACTCCTAAATTAAGCAAATATCTCACTTCAGCATACTGACTATATGCCTCTAATTGACATTAACTGACTTCTAACTCAATTCTGACTCAAACCTCAACTGACTTCTAACTGGCTCCAACTGACTTCTGTTTCTTTTTTTTTTTTTAAATGATTTTTATTAAGGTATTTATATAATACAACGAAAGAGTGAGAACTGACTTCTGTTTCAAACGCATTCTGGGAGTCTTGCTGATCAGTCTTAAGATCAGAGTCCCATGGTGTGTAGTCCCTCCAACAACATAGAGTAAGCGAAAATGCACACCAATATACATACAAATGGATTCCTTGGTGGCACAGTGGGTTAAAGTGCTGAGCTGCTGAACTTGCTGACTGAAAATCTGGCGGTTGCTGGTTACAATTCGGGGAGCGGGGCGATCCCCGGTGTTAGCCCCAGCTTCTACCAATCTAGCAGTTTGAAAACATGCAAATTTGACTAGCTCAATAGGTACTGCTTTGGTGGAAAGTTAACAGCTCTCCATGCAGTCATCCATTGGATATGTCTACAGAAAATAGCGGCTCTTTGGCTTAGAAGTGGAGATGAACACCACCCCCAAGAGTTGGACATGACTAGACAACATATTTTTGGGCTTTAAACAAAGTTTGTGTACATTTGTGTATAAAGGGAAAATCTTTACCTTTATACACAAAATTTAGTAAGCAATCTCAGTTATATACATAACAAATAATTAGTATAGAAAGCTTGTAGAAGGTTGCTATATTTCCAACATTATTTACTATCTCTTCAATTTATTTTGCCAGTTGCTTGAGTTCTGGTTAACTGAAAGTGTAGTGCAGAGATGTCCAAACATTTCATGTTGATGTCACATATATTAAATGTACATCATTTCATCATGCTGTAATTCTGAGAGGTAGCCAGATGTAGCTCCATCGTGTCTTTATTACATCTTATTAAGATTGTAAATCTGAGGGTAATTTGATGTTTTTAAGTCTCTGGGAGCAATTGTAGCTGAAGAGCAGGATTATAAATATTCTAAGTCAATCCAGAACAGAAGAAAAACCCCATACCCAGTCCTCAGACTTCCTGGAGGAATTGCCGGCGTATTCTTTCCCAACCTTTCTGTTATGGACTAGAAAATCTTGCCTGGGACAACTGTTAATTGTCAACAACAGGAGAAGCCATGGGGACCAAACCATCCAATCCCAAGTGCTGTCAGAACAATAGTTCTTGAAACAAGTCATTTTATTATTCATGGGAGGGAGATAAGCCATTGGTCATTAGGACTGGCCATAACGAGCAAAGCATTGCCATTCTGGGTCATGCCAAAGCCGTCTTCAGTCCCAATTTCTCATTCACTTCCATGACTGTCCGATACTCTTTTAAAGCCAGCCAAGTTATGAGCTGCCAGCCAATGCTTTCTTTCTCCACAATGTGACTAAACGTATATACCTCCCCGTGTGTCTCTTCTCTTAAATTCACTTTTGTGTGCATTCAAGTAGTTTTTCTGCCTGATGATAACCCTAAAGAGGCTTTCTTGGCAAAATTTGTTCATCTTTTATGTACCTGACGAAACGTAAACATCTCCACTTCGGTCATTTTTTGCTCTCTGTTCAGCAGGAATGAACACATTTGCAAACGGACCAAAAATCGTTTAATACATTGGATTTGGGGGCCTGTTGTACATCATTTTGTATGGTGTTCCCTTGATTGCCTCACACCACAATCTATTAGCAATGAAGTTGGCCGTGTGCAAAGCCTCAGGCCACAATTGTGACAAACAATTTGAATCTTTAATCATACACAGTTTCATTTGCTGGAGCAACTCTTCTTTCTGCTATCCCTTCCTCAGAAGGCTTAAAAAATTCAATGCTTTGACATAGCATTTCCCCTCCTCTTCTATTTTATTTATCTGCTGTTTGTTTTTTCTCCTTCTGATCTTCCATGCTAGGTATCTCCCGATTTTATTAGCGTTCTCGAAGTGGTTTTGTTTCATGTATTTAAGTTTTTTACTTATTTCTTCTAACTGAAAGGATTCTATCCTTTTTCTAAGTATATCCAATTGTAGGCACATTTTCTTATTGTCTGGGGTTTTTTTTAAGTTCTGCCTCTGTTTTTTTAATTTCCTCCTCTATCTTTCTGAGTTTGTCATTCTTAATTCTGATTCTTTTTGCTTTCTGTTGTATGAAGTGGCCCCTTATATATGCTTTAGAGGCATCCCAAATAATATCAGTTGTTGTATCTTGTTCTGTATTAATCTTGAAAAACTCTTCAATTATCTTTTTATTGTTTTCCTGGTCCTTGTGTTCTCTTATTATCTGGTCGTCTAGTGTCCATTTAAATGTTTTTTTCCCCCTGACATCTGTGTTCTCAAAGATTACTTCTAGCGGGGCATGGTCCGAGTTTATTCTTGTCGCTATTTTGACTTTTGTTGTTTTCGATACGATTGTTTTTGTTCCCCAGATCATATCTATTCGCGACCATGTATTATGTCGATTTGAGAAAAAAGTATAATCCAGTTCGTCCCTGTGGAAGTGTCTCCAAATATCCTGTAGTCCTAAATTTTCTTTTAGCAGTTTGAAGTCTCTTGGGAGTTCCCCCGCATAGTAGTTGTTTGTTTGTTTTTTTACTATCTATTCTATCCATAACTCCGTTGAAATCACCCATTATAATTAAATCCTCGTAGTCCTGTTCTATTATCTTCTTATATAATGTGTCTACAAATTTTGTTTTCGTTCCATTGGGGGCGTAGATGTTACACAATAACACATTTCTCCCACCAAATTGTAAGCTAACGCCTAACAATCTTCCCTCTTCGTCTTTGAATACTTGTTTAGAGGGAATCGTTTCTTTAACGTATCTTACTACCCCCCCCTTTTCTTCTCTCCTCCAGACGCATAGTACATTTTCCCCAAATTCTTTTGCGTTAGGTGGGCCACATGTTTGTGGCAAATATGGGTTTCCTGCAAAGAGACTATATCAAACTGCCTTTTCTTTAGTTGGTGCCAAATTTTATTTCTTTTATTGGGTTATTTAAGCCATTAACATTGTTTGAATACATTTTAATTCTTTGCGCCATCAATTCATTTTTTTCACTGTCATTCTCCATATTCACCAAAGCCGAGTCCGCATAAATCCTATAGTCCTTTGGGGATACTTCTCTTGGTCTCTTTCTTTGTCTCTCCTGACCACTCTCCTGGTCCTCCTCCCCGCCCGATCTATCCTCTCCCTTACTCTTCCCTAGATCTTCACTTTCTTTCCCCTTTCAACCAAATAGATATTGAGGAACAATTTTGCAAATTCTATAAGAAATTATACATGGACGATAATACCAGTAAAGAAAAGATCTTATCCTACCTGGGAAAACAGAAAATAAAGAAATTGACAGAGGAGGAAAGAGAGATACTAAATAAGAAGGCAACAGAAGAGGAAATACGGAAGATAATAGCAGATCTATTTATTTACTTTATTTACTTTACTTGTATACCGCACTCTCTCAGCCCGTAGGCTACTCAGATCTACCATCAAATAAATCCCCCGGCCCGGATGGACTGACGGAAAAGTATTACAAAACATTTAGTGAGGTACTAACATCCCCCCTGACGAAAGTGATAAACAGAGCTTTGGAGGAGAGGAAGATGCCCGATACATGGAGGATTCCGTATATAATGCTAATACCTAAAGAAGACCACGACAACACAAAAATCAAAAACTTTCAACCTATCTCCTTGCTCAATGTAGATTATAAAATATTCTCAGGACTACTAGCATCGAGACTGAAAAGAGTTCTTATCTCAAGGATACATGAAGATCAAACTGGCTTTTTGCCAGAGAGACAAATAAGTAATAACACCAACAAGTCCTCCACAGACCCAGGGAAGCCATTGTTCTCCAAATATGAGAGAAAATACCACAATGTGTCAGGTGAGTTTGCTGGTCTGAACCCAAGAAAGAAAAACGCTGAATGTCCTGAAGATGGAGAAAGAAACAAGAGCCACGAAAGTCATTACAGAGATCCCAAAATGTTCCTACAGGAAGGAAAATGCAGAAATGTGCTACTAGTGAAAATGGCTTCAAATCTATAGCACACCTGGCAAGCCACCAGCAAAGTCACACTCGACAAAAGGCATACCAATGTTCTCAGTGCGAGAAAAGCTTCAGATGGAAAAATAATCTGGTGAGGCACCCGGTAATCCATACTGGAGAGAAACCCTATGAATGCTCTCAGTGTGGCAAGTGTTTCACTCAGAGATATAGCTTGAAGGGCCATCAAAGAATTCATACTGGAGAGAAACCCTATGAATGTTCTCAGTGTGGGAAATGCTTCTGATAGAGTTCACATTTAACTGTCCATCAGAGAATCTATACTGGAGAGTAATGTTATGTACAGACAGTAATAAAAGTTCTACAAAAGTCATTCTAGTGACATTTGGTTGTATCCACCATTTCATGTAACTGTAATTCAACCAGGAACGTATCCCTGCAGAAATGGGGTTCTCACTGTAAATGTAGAGCAGTGGCCGATTTAAAAAAAAACCATTGGGGAAAGTACTGAACCCTGAGGAACTCCAAAAGTCAATGGTTGTGGAGTCAAACAGGTGTCACCCAGTAACACCTTCTGAGACTGACCCTCCAGGAAGGAGCCAATGCAGAGCGCAGTACCTCCAAGTCCCATCCCAGAAGGGGGTACCATGGTCAAGGCTTCTGAGAGGTCCAGCAGAACCAACAGGGACACACTCCCTGTCTAGTTCTACTAAGGCGACTAAGGCTGTTTCAGTGCCATGTCCTGGCCTAAAGCCAGACTGTGCCGGGTCTAGATAATCGGTGTCTACCAAGAACCCCTGGAGTTGCGAAGCCACCACACGTTCCATGGCTTTGCCCAAATAGGGGAGATTGGAAACTGGCTGATAGTTGACTTAATTGAGTGGGATCCAGTGACTGTTTTTCCAACAGCGGTTTTATAACAGCCTGTTTTAGGCTGGCTGGAATTTTGCCTTCCTGTAAGGAGGCATTAACCTCCACCTTCATCCACTCTGCCAAACCCCCTCTGGCTTCTTTTATCAGCCAGGATGGGTTAGTTGCTTGTCAATATTTTTTAGAAAACAATGAAATTTTAGCTTTCAAAATGACAGTTTCTATGTTGCAGGAGATTCTTCATCAATACATAATGTTAGGAACTGTAACACAACACAAGGTCTCCCATGTTGTTTCACTTGTTTTGTAATATCTTCTTTGGGTGTTATTCTTATCTATGATGCTTGAATGCACTATAAGAAATAAAGCAACATACAGACAATAGATAAACCGCTTTGAGGTTTTGGATCAGTGCCAACAAGTCCCTTGAACTTTGGTTTAACACTAGATTCCAGTTATTAACGAACTCAGTGTCATCCATTGAACATTCCTGGAGGTTTTTGTATATCCTGAGGCCCCTAGATATATTGTTTTTTATATAGTCAACTAGGGTCTATGCATGTAGATCTAATCTAGTCATTTTTTTTTGTTAATCTTCTCATCTTCTATTAGAGTATTTGGGGTTTGTGCAGACTGTGCCAGGGAAGAATTGTCTAGAATCAATCTATTCTTAATTAAATTAGAAATGAAAGTATCATCAAAACAATGTACCCAGCCATCAGCCATAGCAATGGCCGATAACCCTGGCTTCCCTCCTTATCTTCAACCCGTGGTCTAGGTGATATTCTCTGATTTAATAAACATTTCCCTCTGGCACCTCCCCTCACCCTGCAATCTTCACTCCAGTTTGCCCTGGCCCCCACAGAGTGTACAAAGTGCTAGTGCAAAGATAAAGTGCAATGGGCTCATGAGCAGCATGGAGATAAATGGAATTGTTGTTCTGTAAAGTGCAAGGCAGGCCTGTGAAGTTGTCACAGTAGTATTCCTGAGTAAGTAAATAAAGTGCTAGGCAGGACCCGGTCAAGAATAATTAATAATGGGAACTAGAACTTAGAATTAATCACAGCAGCATAATTAATAACAACACTAATAAAATTGATAACATTAGTAAGATCTATAAAGTGATGGTATAAAGGTAACGTTGATGATGTCCCCAGGACTGACTGGATTACTAGTATGATGTTAAAGTTGGGCTAAACAAAGATTAAATTCGGAATTAGCAGAAATGATGGGAGTAGTGGAAAAGGGGCCGACTCACTAGTTAAAGACCAGAATAGCCGCTCCCCAATGGACCCGTGGATACTAGCCGGCATCAACTGGGCCACAGCTGTCCCCCCCCCCCCCGTCAATTAGCTGTTAACCCTAAACCCAATATCTGGTAAATCTGAGGTCAGCAGTTGGCTAGATGGTTGAAATCGCAGGTGTGTCCTTGAAAACACTGAGTGTCAGGTTAGCATTTACCAGCCACCAAGAGAATCGAAGATTACCAAGTAAAATCACAATTGTAAGCTTCACTTCTCACCCTCTGGTGTTTTATCTACTGCTGGCTTCAGGTGAGATGGCACAACTGTAGGGACCACGCCCAGTATGTTTGGAGAGGCTGGCCCAGGCAGGAGTTCTTAAGGTCGAGTTCTCACCCTGTTTCTGCCGCTCAGCAAAGCAGGCTCTTTAATTAGTTCTTTTTCCGTTGCCCATTCAAGGAGTTTTAAATATAAATTTGTAATTCTTTGGTTAATCAGTCTGCATTATTGTGTCCTAGAATTCTCTTTTATCTGTAAAGTGTCTTTTTTTATCCTTATAATATTCCCTTATCTGTATATACTGGAACCATGAGATGACGAGTTCATTTAATCTTGCGTTTTCATTATATAATTTCCATCTTGTTTTTTTAAAGATTTCCTTATATATTATCCAGTTCATTCCTCCTGTTTCTCCTTTGACATGCCTCCATTGGCGAGACCAAAGAGGGGTTTTTATTAGAAATTCTTTTTATATTTCTCCCAAACGTTTATGAGGGATGATCTTATAAAGTGGTTTGTAAAGTTCTCCTTTCCCTTCATTTTGTACCATACATATGGATGCCAGCCCTTAGATCAAATCCTTCCAACGTCAATGTTTTCATTTTTTAAGAGTTTTCCAGTCCTTAATCCGATCCAATGCACACACTTCATAGTATAATTTTAGGTCAGGGAGACCCAATCCTCTCATCTGCTTTTATCACCTGTTAAATTTTTTAAATTTAGTTTTTATTGTGCTTTTAGGAAGTTTATACAGAGAATGTGGGAGAAAACATATTTGCCAAAAAAAGGAAGAAAGGAAAGATAGAAAAAGGAAAAAAAACTGAAATACAAAGAACTTCTCGGTGTCTTTGGAGAATTCAATATCGGTTTTCTAATTTCCTGGCCCTTTATTATAAGTGTTGCCTGTTGCGTTGCATATATTGCCTCTTCCACATTTTTGAAATTGCTTCCTACATCTAATTTTTAGTAGTAGTTTTAAATAATTCCAATTGACCTTATCGAAAGCTTTTTCAGCGTCTATAACAAGCAATGCTAGTTGTTTTTTTTCATAATATTCAATCGTGTCAGAGTTCTCGTGTTATCCTTGGTTTGCCTATTTGGGAGAAAGCCAGTCTGTTCTTCTGAGATCCAATTTTTCAAGAAGCTTTTTGAGTCTTTCTGCCATGGTTATCATGAAAATATTTTAATCATTATTTAATAGTGATATGGGCCAGTAGTTTTTGATCTCAATCGGATCAGTGTTTTCTTTATGAATTAATGTTATATTAGCTTTTCCCCTCGATTTGTGAAATTCTTTGTTTTCTCATATGTTAAGTATGTCTTTCAGAAGAGGGCTTAGTTCATTTTTAAATGTTTTATAGAATATAGTGGTGTATCCATCTGGGCCTGGGGCTTTATTCTTTAGTTTTCTAATTGCACTGTCTATTTCGGACATTGTTATTGAGCCGTTTAGTATTTCCCTTTGGTTATATGTTAGTTTTGGTAAATTTAGATTACAGAGATACTTTATGCTAGAATCACAAACACCTTAAATTTTCCCAGTGTATCCTCTTGAGATAATACAGCCCCCGAAGCATTTGTACTTAATTCAGACCGTATTTGAAGATAATTTAAGTTGTCTGTAGGGCCCAATTGGTGTTCGGCCTTGGTGCTCTGGTTGGCTGTCCTGGGATCTTAGTGGGAGGCACAGGCAACACGAGCAAGGACGAACTCCCCACTATGACGCTCTGCTCTTCAGGGAACTCGAAGGCAACTTTAGGGGGCTGCTCTGGCCGAGGAGCCAAGCTATACTGGTAGCCTTCAGCCTTAGGCCAGTCTGTCTCATCGCCAAGTAGCATAGGAAATACAATTTTTCTTCCAGGAGACAGGGTTCTTATTTCTGCTTTACAGTTGTGGAGTATGGAGCAAACAGTTCTTAGCAATTCATTTTACTGCAAATAGTTCTCTTTTCCCACGAGGAGCTCAGAGGGTGACCTCCTTAGCCAGCCATGTCCAATCTCCGCCCCTATAACATGTTTTTCATCTGCTTTTATACCTGACCTACTTGGGAACTGCGATTCCCTTCCTTGGGCACCGGTGCCCCATTCTATACTGTGCTGGTCAAAGACCGTAATAAATCATTGATTGATAATCCAAAGTTTGATACTGTCTAGTGGATCTTAAAAGATGATGCTGTCAAGGTGATGCATGCCATTTGCCAGCAAATATGAAAAACACAAGAATGGCCATCAGACTGGAAAAAATCAACTTATATCCCCATACCAAAAAAGGGAAATGCGAAAGACTGCTCCAACTTCCGTACAGTGGCCCTTATTTCTCATGCCAGTAAGGTAATGCTCAAGATCCTGCAAGGAAGACTCCAGCAATACATGGAACGAGAGTTGCCAGATGTTCAAGCTGGGTTTAGAAAAGGCAGAGGAACGAGAGACCAGATTGCCAATATCCGCTGGATAATGGAGAAAGACAGGGAGTTTCAGAAAAACATCTACTTCTGCTTCATTGACTATTGTAAAGCCTTTGACTGCGTGGATCATAATAAATTGTGGCAAGTCCTTGGTGGGATGGGCATACCAAGCCACCTTGTCTCTCTCCTGAGGAATCTGTACAAGGACCAAGTAGCAACAGTCAGAACTGACCACGGAACAACAGACTGGTTCAAGATTGGGAAAGGCGTACGGCAAGGCTGCATACTCTCACCCAACCTTTTTAACTTGTATGCAGAACACATAATGCGATGTGCGGGCCTGGATGAATGCAAAGCTGGGGTGAAAATTGCTGGAAGAAATATTAACAACCTCAGATATTCAGATGACACCACTCTGATGGCCGAAAGCGAGGAGGAGCTGAGGAGCCTTCTAATCAAGGTGAAAGAAGAAAGCGCAAAAGCCGGGTTGCAGCTAAACGTCAAAAAAGCAGGTTCGCAGCTTGGGTGTGACCCTGGACTCATCGTTGAGCCTGGATCCCCAGGTTTCAGCGGTGACCAGGGGAGCATTTGCACAGCTTAGGCTCGTGCGCCAGCTGCGCCCGTATCTCGGGAAGTCTGACTTGGCCACGGTAGTACACGCTCTTGTCACATCCCGCCTGGATTACTGCAACGCTCTCTACGTGGGGCTGCCCTTGAAGACGGCCCGGAAGCTTCAGCTGGTCCAGCGTGCGGCAGCCATGTTACTAACTGGAGCGGGTAGCAGGGAGCACACAACGCCCTTGTTGTCCCAGCTCCACTGGCTGCCGATTTGCTACCGGACCCAATTCAAGGTGCTGGTCTTGGCCTACAAAGCCCTAAACGGTTCCGGCCCAAAATACCTTTCTGACCGCATCTTGGCCTACGAGCCCACGAGGACCTTGAGATCGTCTGGGGAGGCCCTTCTTTCGATCCCGCCTGCATCACAGGCATGGCTGGCGGGGACGAGGGAGGGGGCCTTCTCGGTGGTGGCCCCCCAGCTGTGGAACACTCTCCCAGCACACATCAGACAGGCGCCCTCCCTCATGTCCTTTCGAAAAAGCCTTAAGACCTGGCTGTTCGAGAGGGCATTTAATTAAGTGCTAAGCAACAACATTACGGTAATGAGAACTGGAATGGTATAAGGAAAATGAGACTGGCTATGATTCTACTAAGAGATGAAGCGGATTTTTATGTAGTTTGTATTTGTTGTATAGTCATATGTTGTTGATACTGGCCTCTGTAACTGTCTTTTTATGTGTACTGTACACCGCCATGAGTCGCCCGTAAGGGCTGAGAATGGCGGTCAATAAGTGCATCTAATTAATAAATAAATAAACAAGGTGTGGGATTCTTCTAGGTAGTGCCATTTTGCCAGTTTGTCTTTTGTTCTGCCCACTCCACTTCTGAGTCTGTTCAGGGACTTCCAGGTTGCCTATTTTTGGTTTGCCCCTGGAGGAAGATCCTCTCTCGCAAGGGCCCATCCAATTGGGATTTCCTGGTTTAGCTGCCCAGAGGGATATCCTGGCTGTTGCTGGGGGGACGGCAAGAGGAGTGGTAGTTCTCATAAAGCTTTTCCTTGATTTGAGTCTACTGGGAGGAGTCTGGTACCCATGTAGTGGATGGCTTTCACAGTGTTCAAACTTATTTCGTTCAATTCTGTGTTCACCTGCTTTGCATGGGCAGAGTTATGCTAAACAGGGCAGACATACTCGACTGTTAAGTAAGACAAGACCATGGCTGATGTTCTTATTAATTTTGAATCTGCACCCCATGTGCTGCCAGTAAGTTTTTGCAGGACGTTATTGTGTGCAGCAACTTTGTGCTTGATGTGTGAACAGTTTCCTATATGCTAGTGTTCAATCTAAGGTGACTCCAAGATGTTTAGGATGGAAACAATGTTTAAGCTCTTGACCTTCCCAGGTGACTTTCAATTTCCTGTTGGCTTCACGCACAGTTGTGTCTTGGCAGGGGGAGGCTTCAGATAGTTATCTTTGAAGTAGCCAGAGATATATTTCAAGGCACTACATCAGGGGTCCTCAAATGTTTTAAGCAGGGGGCCAGTTTACTGTTCCTCAGGCAGTTGAAGGGCCGGACTATAGTTTGTTTGTTTATTTGTTTTAAAAACTATTAAATTCCTATGCACACTGCACATACCTTATTTTGCTACTGTTATGAATCATAATGTAAATATCTGATATGCAGGATGTATTTTCATTATTACAATCTGAACGTAAGGCATAGTGATTAGTCACAAAAACAATTGTGAAATATATATTTCTAATTACAAATACATGAAATTTTGTCTTCAAGCATGTCACAGCATGGGTAACAGTCGTAATATAACAGCAAGGAACCCATGAATATGTTTACTGATCAACCTATCGGCTGAACTCCCATCACCAACAGAAAATACTGGAGAGTTTTGAGGAAAATAGACCTTGGCATTTGGGAGGTGCTGGGATGTATAGTTTTTACTCCAACCAAGAGCCTTCTGAACTCCAACAATGATATTAAACCAAACTTGGCATACAGAGCTCCCATGACCAACAATAAATACTGGAGAGGCTTGAGGAAAATAGGCCTTGGCATTTGGGAGGTGGTGGGATGTATAGTTTCTCCTCCAACCAAGAGCATTCTGAACTCCCAACAATGAAATTAGACCAAACTTGGCATTCAGAATTCCCATGACCAACAATAAATACTGAAGAGGCTTGAGGAAAATAGGCCTTGGCATCTGGGAGGTGCTGGGATGTATAGTTTCTCCTCCAACCAAGAGCACTCTGAACTCCAACAATGAAATTGGGGACACCAACATTCTCTCTCCCCCCCTCCCTCTTCTGATGACTCTTTTTTCTTCACCTTTTTAAAAAAAATCATTGGGACTTTGAAAAACGGAAGCGCTGAAATGACTCATCTTCAGCCCAGAAGGCGAAAGGAAAGCAGATGGTCAGCTTGTATGTATTTTAAACCCCTCCACCACAAAAATCAGAAGGACTCTATCCCCTTACTGGATTCAGGGAGTGAGTGGCCCTCCATCCCTCCCTGGCTCTGCATGGCTTCCAAATGAAGCAGCTGGGGAAAAAAATCCCCGGGCGCGAAGCAAAGCCAAGCATAGTCTCCACGTGCTGGAGAATCCCCCGGACTCCCAAGTCTCACCTGTTATCGCGAGAGGAAGCCGTGGCGGCCATTTTGGAGAAGGGCAAAAGGGAGTTTTGCACTCAAGCAAATGCATGGGCAAAGATCAAGACATCTTTAATCAACATCCTCCATCTATTTAAAAACACCACCGACACCCTTTCTGGCCAGAGAGCTCTACTCAGCCAGGTGCTCCCTGTCATCTTATGGTTGAAGAGGCATTTGGATATGCTGGGGGTCCACAGTTCATTGCACTCTATGGCTGGCCCCCTGATTCCACAGGCCCAGGAGGTGGTCAGGAAGTTGAATTTTGCTGTCCGCAAACGTCTCATCCCGCTGATGGAGAGTAAGACTCATGTCTTACTCTGCGACCCTCACATCAAGGACACCGTCTGCCCCAAAGATTTACTGAGGTGGAAGGCAGAGCTTGCCATGCTCGTGAGAGGAGCATACTCTCTGAGGGTGGGGGAACACTCGGAGCAACTCGCCATTGCCGTTCTTCCCCAGAACCTCTGCGGTTACGCCAACAATGCTTCCAACAGCCCCACCTTGCCATCAACAAGGGATGATGGAAAGGCACCACGGCAGAAAAGGAGGAGCAAGGATGCTTTCTTAGATGAGAACATAGCTTTGCTTTCAGCGGAAGGAACATCTTTGTCAGCCCAGGCGGTCAAGTTAGACTTGGTCGAGTATTCCGTAAACCGTTACTTCGAGAAGCCTCAGGAGTGTTTCTCCAGCAATCCCTTGTCTTACTGGTCCTCCCGAAGTTGGCATGGCCCGACCTTTCAAATGTCGCACGCAAGTTACTCAGCTGTCCGCCAACTAGCGTGCAGAGCGAGAAGGTCTTCAGCCTGGCAGGAGATCTTGTGACCCTTCAACTGTGCTTGTTCAACCCCCTTGCGGTGGAAAAGCTGGTCTTTCTGAAGGCCAACCTGCCAGTTTTGGGCTATCCAGAGATTGATTTTGACAACACCATCCAGTAGATCACTTTTGCTTTGTGTTTTTGAGAACCAGAAATGTTTTACTTAGAAAGATCTCCACTGCCTTGTTATCAGCCCTGTGTGGCACGAGATTTCTTCTGCTGTATTGCTCCTCAAGACCAAATCGGTTCCTTGAGAAACGAGGCAGGATTATGATCCTTCCTCTGGGATGGGGGACCACACAATACTTTCGTAATCCCCACTAGCGGTCTTTGCCTTGATACAAAGGAACGGTCAGTCAAAGTACAAAGAATCAAAAATCAAAGAAGCACTGGATAAAAAGTGAAGATGAAGCCAAAGAATTCTATAAATCGATCAAAAGAGAAAACAATGGAAATCAAGGACCTACTCCTAAAAAAGGGAAAAGGAGGAAGCGACCTCGAATAACCTCCCCAGAGACAGAAGAAAACAAAGCGGATCAAGCCATGGCGTGGACAGAGGAAACGGACGAAGATGAAATTGGAGAAGAGGAGGGAAACATACATGACAATGAGTGAACAACAACTTAAAATCTACACATTAAATGTTAATGGTTTAAACTCCCCATATAAAAGGAGAAGGATTTTTAATCAAATAAATAAAGGTAAATACCAAATAGTCGCCCTCCAAGAGACTCATATTGTCCACAAACATGTTGCATACCTATCTCAGAAAAAATTGGGAGGGAATTCTACTCATCATGTGATGTTAAAAAAAAGGGGGTGGTTATTTACGTCAAGGACAACATCCTAGCAGAGCTTGTGTTTAAAGATCTGGAGGGAAGGGTAGTGGCAGTCAAAATAAAAATGGGAAGGGAGGTAACCCTGTTATGTAATATCTATGCCCCAAACGGGCCAAAAACTAAATTTCTTAAATTTTTGAAAGATAACATACAAAAAGTGGAATTTGACAATTTAACAGTGCTGGGTGACTTCATTGGGGTACTAGACAAAAGTAACTACGCCATAACAAAAAATAAAAAATGCAGCGCCCTCCTCCCAAAGAGCTTTGTATCACTTAAAGAAGAGTTTGACCTGCAAGATGTCTGGAGGCACTGTCACAGGAACACAAAAGATTATACATATTACTCCCCCGCCATAAGACATGGTCTAGGATCGATATGATCTGGGCAACTAACTCTCTATTAACAAAGGTAAATGATATCCAAATCCAGGCCAGAGACATATCCGATCACTGCCCCCAAGTCTTAACAATAAACAAGAAAACTGACGAAAGGAGATATGGAGGCTTAACGAGAATCTATTAAAAACGGAAGAAGACATTAAAAAGAATAGGGAACTAATAAAAGAATTCTTTAAGTTGAACGACACAGCCGAAGTAACTCCACAAATAGTCTGGGATACTCTCAAAGCAGTTATGCGAGGATATTTAATCCAGCAGAATGGGATAAAGAATAAGCTGAGAAATAGAAAAATCAAGGAGATTGATAAACAAATAATAGACAATGAACAGGCTTTGAAGAGAAACCCAGATAAGCTAAAAATAGAAAGAAAGTAAACATTACTTAGAAATAGAGCTGTTGGAAAAAAATATAAATATATAAAACAGAATGAGTTCGAAAATGCCAACAAACCGGGTAAGTGGATGGCTAGAAAGGTGAGAAGAAGAAAAAACAAGCACAGCACATAACCAAAATTAAAAAAGGAGAAAAGGACAAGGAGATCAAGGAAGAATTTCAAGAATATTATTCATCATTATACACTGGAGACGATATACAAGAGAATGAAATAACAAAATATCTAGCCCAGCTGAAACTATAGAAAATTACGGAGGAACAGAGAGAAGACCTAAATAGAGAAATCTCCGAGCGTGAAATAGCGGAGGCCATCTCGAGTCTGGCATCAAATAAAGCCCTGGGGCCAGACGGATTCTCCATGACCTTCTATAAAACAATGAAGGAAGAACTAATCCTGTATTTAAAAAAGATAATGAATATAGCCATGGACACAGGCACTATCCCAGACACCTGGAAAGAGGCGGAGATAGTGCTGATTAAGAAGGAAAACTCAGACTTGACAGAAAAACAAAATTATAGACCTATATCACTGTTGAACTCAGATTATAAGATATATGCCACCATATTGGCTAAAAGATTAAAACGTTTCCTTATGACCTGGATAGGGGAGGAGCAAGCGGGCTTCTTAACAGGCAGAAGCGCTAAAGACAACTTAAGAACTATAATAAACACCATAGAATATTATGATATAAATATACAAAAAGAACTAGCTTTGCTTTCTCTGGATGCAGAGAAAGCATTCGACAATCTTAGCTGGAAGTTCATGAAATTACTTTTAGAGGAAGTAGACATAGGTTTTGCATATAAGAACGCTATATTCTCCATCTATTCCAAACAGACGGCTAGATTATCGATTAATAACCAGCTAACCGAAAAAAATAGCGATTACAAAGGGTACCAGTCAGGGGTGCCCCCTCTCCCCCCTGCTGTTCATCATGGCATTGGAGACCCTATTAAGATCTATTAGAGAGGACAAAGAGATAATAGGAATGAAGATAGCAAGACAGGAATACAAAACCCAGGCATATGCCGACGACGTTATATGTATCATCGAAGACCCCACGAAAAATATAAAAACATGGTTGGATAAAATGGACGATTATGGTAAAGTAGCGGGGTTTAAAATTAACAAAAACAAGACAGTGGTACTAACTAAAAATATGACAGCAATAAAACAAGAGGAACTAAAAAACAAGACCGGTTTTAAAATCAGCAAAAAAATTAAATACTTAGGCATATGGTTGACAGCACAAAATGCACAGCTTCTTAAAAATAATTACGAAGAAACCTGGAAGAGGGTAAAGGCGGACTTGACAAAGTGGAAATTTCTGAAGCTTTCCCTTCTAGGTAAGGTAGCGCTGATAAAGATGAACATCCTGCCTAGGATGTTGTACCTATTCCAGAATTTACCCATTATTAGGAACACCAAAATATTTGTACTTTGGAACAGAGACCTCACTAAATTTATCTGGGACGGAAAGAGACCCAGAATAAAACTGCGTATAATGATCGATAAAAAAGAAAGAGGAGGTTTCGGTCTCCCAAGTCTTAAAACATATTTTGAGGCGTGCGTGTTAGTCTGGGTTAAAGAATGGGCCACCCTTAGAAACGAAAATCTGCTGACACTAGAGGGGTTCAACCCTAAGAGTAGGGTGGCATTCGTACTTGTGGTACGGCAAGACGAAAATGGAAGGAGGATTCGGCAACCACTTTATCAGGTCCGCTTTGATCAAAGTTTGGAACAAATATAGAAAATTCTTCTATACCAAAACACCCATGTGGCTGTCGCCGATGGAAGCGAAGCAACGAAGACTGCTAGGGTGGCAACAATGGCCCACATACGGGGAAGTGCTGGAAAAGAACCATACCAATAATTCATGGAAACTAAAACCACAGGAAGAGCTGGCTCAGAAATATAAAAATCTAACTTGGCTACAATTTTTCCAACTTTCCGAAACTTTTAAAAGTGACGAAAAGACTGGATTCGAAGAGAGAGACACAATTTGGGACAAATTGTTGAAAGTAGAAAAGAAAAACATTACAAAGCTATATGACCAACTGCTATTGTGGGAAACAGAAACAGAGGAAATTAAGAATTGTATGGTGCTCTGGGCAAAAAATATAGGAAGATCCATAAAAATCCATGAATGGCAACGAATATGGAAAGTAAAACTTAAATATACATACTCAACAGCTTTAAAGGAGAACTGGCTGAAGACATTCCATAGGTGGTACACAACACCACAAAAGTTGAGTTTAATGTATACAAAATATAAAAACACATGGACCTTGAGCTTGTTTGGAGGTTCTAGCAGGGGAGCGCAGCTATCGTAAACCCGGGACCGAAGACTGGAGACCTCGGTACACTCCTTCTATACCTGGGACGTCGTCCTCTTCCACCGAGCGCGCAGCTTCGGGAGGGACGCACATGGAGCGGTGAGGGAGGAAGGGGACACTCGCCTAGCCAGCCAGATCAGCCGAATCAACCCTGGCGATCAATGGGGTGACAGATGTCGCAGCCAGATCGCCCTCACACAAACAAGATATCAGAGCGGACTTCCGGTGCGCGAGCATGGCGGAGAGCTGGGCACCTTAGAGCTCCGCTAGTGTGCCAGCCTCGACCAAAGCGACTGGGTAGAGCGAAAGCTCCCTTCCAACCTCGGATTGAAGAGGAGGAACGGCGAAACCGGGGGGGATCCGCCGACGGTCTACAAGGGGACCCTCTCCTCAAGAGGGGGCGGGCTCCAAATAGACCCGGCAAGGACCCCCAAGGTACGGCGGGTCGCGGCGAGGCGTCCAGGGAGACATCCCGACCTATCTCCAGCCACGCGCTTTTTAAATAAGAGAACGAAATACAAGAATTAAAGTAAGTAAGAGAGGTGTCGGGCGAGGAGGGAGGAAAACCCCCAAAACGGGAGGAGGAAAAAAGAAAGCCGAGGGGACTTTGGAGTACAACAAAAAAGTCAGAAGGAGGAAGAATGTTCCCAGAAGAGAAATAGAATTCACATTTATTAATATATAATCCAGGAAGGGATAGAGGAAAGAAGTTGTGAAATTGGGAAAACCTCCGCAACTCCGCAACCTTCCTCCCTTATCCCCCCCCCCACTCTCCCCGTCGGGAAAGGCAAGGAAACAAACAAGTTCTGAAAACAAATAATTAAATAAGTAACTTCCATGGAAAGAAGCTAACCTTGAGGAGAGCTTGCGGGGGAGACCGTGTTGTGTCTACGGCTGCAGAGACAACTGCGCAGCCGCGAGACACACGAGGACTGACCAAGGAAACAGTGAAACATCGCGAGAAGGAGAAGGACGAGACTGAGGATAAGACAACGCGAGAAGGTGACGGGCGAGATTTGAGAACGAGATTTGCAAGACCACGAGACTTGGGACGGGATTTGGAATGGGATTTCGACCCGGAAGCCAAACAGGAAGTATCAAATAAAAACACTGTAACGAAGGAGAAAGGCGTGACAAGCAACAGGGAGAACAAGAAGAAATCAAGGAAGGATTTGGCAAGACTGGGAGTAACAGAGAGAGACAGAGGAAAACGAAAGAAGAACTTACAGACAACAATAGGAATAAAGACAACAGTTAAAGGACAGTAAGTGGACCTCAATTACAAAATAATAAACAACAATACAAATAAAAAATAAAATAAATAAAATAAATAGCAAAAAATAATAAAAAATAAAAAACAAAATCAAAATAAAAACAAAAATAAACTAAAATAAACTAAAATAAATAACAAAAAATAAAAAATAATAATAATAAAAAATAAACAAAGAAAAAATGAAATAAAATAAATAAATAAATAACAATAAAAATGAAATAAAACAAAGTAAAGCAGAACAAACAGATTAAAAATTAGAAATAGTACACTGGGCTAACTGAATACAAGTTACAAGACAAACTCCAAGCGCTTCAAAGATACACCCAATATTGGAACGAAAGAATTCTAATGTGGGCAGATATTAAAAGTTTAAATTTGTTCCAAACAGGACTACCCAAACGAAGGGAAGAAACAATGGCAACCAAAGGGAAGAAAGATAAAGAGCTTAAGGATGTGAACAAGGAGATGAATAAAGAGACAAACAAAGAAACAAATAAGGAAGCAACCAATGAAATAAATAAAGAAGCCTCAAAAGACTTAACAAACGCAATATACACACCCAGAAGACTATCCATCGGGGAGGAAGGATGATTGAAAGAACTACTGAAGGAGATTAGAACAATAGGAAAGGAGTTGAAGGCAATGAATGAAAAGCAAGACGCATACCAGAAGGTGGCGCAGGAGCAGATGGCCGAATTAAGAAATGAAATAAAGACAGAACTGAGTGTGTTGAAGAAAGATAGTGAAACAATGAAAGAAGAGATAAAAGAATTGAAGAAACAGAAAAGAGAGCAAGAAACGACTGAAGAGAAGATACAATCACTAGAATGATTACACCAAAAAACCCAGACAAGACGAGAATTTTTGGAACGGAGGGAGTTGGAATTCCAAGTGAGACTAAGGAATGTGCATGAAGAAAAAGAAGAAAATCTAAGGGAGATTATTTCAGATGTCTTGACTGAACTACTCCAAACTACCAAACAATATATGGAAGAGCAACTGGACAGAATATACAGAGTTAATACAAATTATGCGAGGAAGAATAAATCGGACAGAGACGTCATAGTGCAACTGACAAGAAGAACAACAAGAGATGCGATCATAAAAGCAAATACTGGAAAATCAATATACTACAAAGGAAAAAGAATAGTAATCCTAAAAGAGTTCCCGACTACCGTAATCAACAACAGAAGGAAATACAACTTCCTGACGGAAGAACTGAAAAAACAGAACATAAGATTCCGTTGGGAAAGAGACGAAGGACTTATGACAACATACAAAGGCCAGAAATACTGGATTAAGACAGTCGAAAGAGCTAGACAATTCTACAAAGGAATAAAGAAAGACGACCAGGAAGAAGAAGATGACGAAGAAGAGATAGGGACTGAACTCAAGAGAAAACAGAGCAAAAGACAAAGACTCATCTCACCCAGCAAAGAAGTCCTAGAAGCAAGAAGAGACTATCTGAATCAACAGATAGAGAAATACATCAATGAAGAAAAGATCCGAAACCTAAGAAAAGAACAGCAAGAAGAGACAGAAGAGGAAAGAGAAACAGAACAAGAAGAAGGTCAAGAAGAAGAACAAGAGAGAGAGGAAAGACTTACTTTTTAAAATGCTTTCAAATATTAAAATATATTGTAACAATGTAAACGGTTTGAATGGCCCCAATAAACGAAATAAAATTTTTGATAAACTAAAGAAAAGGAAACTCCAAATTATTGCCCTACAAGAAACCCACATAGCCTGTAAACATGTGGCACATTTGAAAGACAATAAACTAGGGAAAGTATTCTATTCATCCGCTTTAGAAAAAAAGAGGGGAGTAGCCACCTATATTGCAAATAATATAGATGCCGAACTAGCCTTCAAAGATCAGGAAGGCAGAATGGTAGGGGTAACGATCAATTGGAAAAATACTAGAATATTAATTTGTAACATATATGCTTCAAACAACGCAAAATCGAAATTTGTGAAACAATTAGAAACAAATATAGCCAAACAGACATTTGATAAAATAATGATATTGGGGGATTTTAACGGTGTAATTGACAGAAAGCTAGACAAATCCCCAAAACAAAAACGTAGTACAAGAGAAAATACAGGCACACTCCCAAAACACTTCATAAATATGTTACGAGATTTAAAATTGGAAGATGTATGGAGAACAAAAAATGGTAATAAACAGGACTATACCTATTTCTCGGCCAGGCACAAAAGCTGGTCGAGAATAGATATGCTCTGGGCTTCACCCTCACTTACCTTAAACATAAAGAAAATAACAATAGCCCCCAGGACAGATTCAGATCACTGTCCCATTGAAATAGAGATGAAGGAGGAAGAACGAAGTTGGAGATGGAGACTTGATGAAAACTTACTAAGAAAAAAAGAGGATATAGAAAAAAGCAAAACAATCTTAAAAGAATACTTCAAAAACAATGATATACAAGAGACAGATACATTTACAATCTGGGAGGCGAGTAAAGCCGTCATAAGAGGCCACTACATTCAGCAAAAGGCCAGATGGAATAAAGAAAAAACAAAGAGAATAAAAGAAATTATGGAAGAAATACAGAAAAAAGAAGAAGAATTTAAAAGAAATCCGAAAAACAAGGAAATAGCCCATAAATTGACATTGTTACAAAAGAAGAGAGAACATATAGAATTGGAAGAAAGAGCTAAACAATTAAAATTTATAAAAGCGGATCATTTCCAAAACGCGAATAAGCCGGGGAAATGGTTGACGAGAAGAATTTTAGAAAAGAAAGAATCAAGATATATAGTAAAAATCAAGGAAAAAGAAAAAACATATACAGCGGAAGCAGAGATAAGAGAACAATTTGTAAATTACTATAAGAAATTATACCAAGATGACCAAATAAAAAAGGAGAACATCACCCAATATCTAGGAGAAAAGAAAATTAGCAAAATATCAGAAGAGGAGAGAGAAGCGTTAAATAAAGAATTTTCGGGTGAGGAAATCAGAGCAGCAATAAAAAAATTAAAGACAAATAAGGCCCCTGGCCCAGATGGGCTAAGCGCTATTTACTATAAAACAATGTCGGAAGAAATTGTACCATTTCTAAAGAAAACATTAAATGAGATAAGAGAGAGAAAGGAAATGCCAGAAAGCTGGAAACAAGCAAACATTTATATTATACCAAAAGAGAAAAAGGACCCTGAACAACTCAAAAATTACAGACCAATTTCTTTACTAAATTTGGACTACAAAATATTTAGTAGCATATTGGCAGAAAGATTAAAAAATTTCTTAATAAATTGGATAAAAGAAGAACAATCGGGATTTTTACCCAATCGGCACCAGCGGGATAATGTGAGAACCATTATAAATTTGATCGACTATTATGATAAAAACATCCAGAAAGAGGTGATGTTCCTGGCCCTGGATGCCGAAAAAGCATTTGACCAGATCAATTGGAATTTCTTTAAATTTTTATTACAAGAGATGGATATCGGCTACTATTTTTTAAACTCGATTGAGGCTATCTATAAAAACCAACATGCGAAAATTATAGTAAACGGCCAGGAAACAAAACAAATCGAGATAAATAAAGGAACTAGACAGGGCTGTCCGCTCTCGCCATTGATCTTCATACTGACAATGGAAATTTTATTGAATGATATAAGGGGAAACGAAGAACTGAAGGGTGCTACAATTAGAGGACAGAATTACAAATGCAGGGCGTTCGCCGATGACATTATATGTATAGTTGAGGAACCAGCCACAAGATTAGGAAAATGGTTTGAAACAATCGAAAAATTTGGGAAGGTAGCGGGATTTAAATTAAATTTGGACAAAACTGAAGCAATAACAAAAAACATCCCCAAGAAGAAATTGATTACAATCGAGGAAAAATGGAAGATTAAAATAACAACAAAGATGAAATATTTGGGAATAATCATCTCACCAAACAATGCACAACTGCTCCAAAATAACTATACAACAAAATGGAATGAAATCAAACGAAATTTGGAAAAATGGAAAAACTTAAAACTATCAATATTAGGCAGAATAGCTTGTGTTAAAATGAATATACTACCAAAAATGATATTTTTATTCCAAAATTTACCAATCATAAGAAACAAAAAAGGGATAAACCAATGGAATAAGGATATAAGGAGATTTATATGGCAAAACAAGAAAAGCAGAATAAATTTTAAGAACTTGACGGACGAAAAAAATAGAGGGGGACTAGCTATGCCGAACTTAGAGATATATGCGGAAGCTTGTGCGCTGACATGGGCACTTGATTGGATTAAATTAGATAAAGAAAAACAGTTAAATTTAGAAGGCCATGACCTTAGAAAGGGGTGGCATGCCTACATTTGGTATGGGAAAAGAAAAATAGAAAAAGGTTTCGGAAATCATTTTATTCGATCGGCGATAATTAAAACGTGGGAGAAATATAAGGAAAGAATCTATAATAGAACCCCACTATGGGTATCACCCTTGGAAGCCTGTCAAAGGAGGGAGTTGGGATGGATAAATTGGCCCTGTTATAGAGAAATTACAGAAAAGGAAAGACCAGGAGATACACTTAAAACCCCAAGAAGAAGTAAAGAAATTATACCCAAACCTAACGTGGCTGCAATACAGACAATTAAAAGAATATTTTATGATGGACAAGAGAATTGGCTTTATGAAAGAGGAAAATACATGGGACAAAATTATAAGATCTAAGAAAAAAACAATTTCATCATTATATAAAGTACTATTGGAATGGAGCACGGAAGAGGAAAGGGTAAAAGAGTGTATGGTGAAATGGGCCTCAAATATAGGAAAACCAATACATTTGGCAGATTGGGAAACCATATGGAAAATAAAACTAAAATACACAAAAGCCTACGACTTAAAAGAAAATTGGTTGAAATTATTTTATAGGTGGCATTTAACACCCCAGAAGCTGGGAAAGTTCTACAAGAATGTAAACAACAAATGTTGGAAGTGCGGCGAGACGTTCGGCACGTACTACCACATGTGGTGGAACTGCAAAAAAGCTAAAAGTTACTGGAAACAAATTCAAGAGAAAGTGCAGTATATATTGAAGACTAAAATCCCACTCTTACCAGAAACACTCCTACTAGGAATAACAAGAGAAGAAATAGACAAGAATACAGATAAATTACTATTCCTGGCATTCACAGCGGCGAGAATATGCTACGCCAGATATTGGAGAAGGGAGGAAATACCAACGATGGATGAATGGGAATCGAAGCTTATGGAGGTAAAAAACATGGACAAACTAAGTTATTTAATCCAAAAAAACAAAGGAATGATAGAAAAAGAAACAGACTGGACAAGAGTAGACGAATACTTTAAAGAGAAAGGACTTAGAGATTAAAGATGGGAGAGAGAAATCTCCAAGATCCTAATGAGGAAATGAATTGAAGACAGGATGAGAGAGAACAAAACAAGAAGGAAAGAAAAGGATGATCTTTGCCAAAGACACTCGGAAGACAAGGCCGAAGGAAGGGGGAAACCCCGATTTTCGTCTCTTCTTATTTTTAATACACTTACTTTCTTGGACTTTTTACACCCTCACTGTCATTTACCCCGTATTACCCCAGCCTATCTCCCAATTACCCCCCCCCCTATTTACCCGTGCTTTTCTCTCTTTACCTCTTCCCTGTCTCTTTCCTCTTTTCCTTTCTTTTTAAACTATTGTCCCTCTTTTACTATATGTACTCGGAAAAAGTGAATAAAGATTATTAAAAAAAAACCAAAATATAAAAACACATGCTGGAGATGTAAAGGACAACCAGGAACCTACTACCATATGTGGTGGTCGTGTCCGGTGGTGAACAAATATTGGCAAGCTATACAAAAAGAGACGCAAAATATATTAAAGAAAAAATTTCCCAGAAAGCCGGAATATTATCTACTTAATCTAATAGACGAAGACTTAAAACTAAACAGGAACGAAGATATTTTGTTTACATATATCTCCACGGCTGCACGAATAACATTGGCAAGACACTGGAAAGAAGAGCACACCCCCAAAATCGAAGAGTGGATGGACAAACTAATAGAAATAAGGGACATGGATAGGCTAACTTTCCTTCTGAAAAATGGCTCAGGTAGAGCAGTTCATCAGACAGACTGGACAGGTTTTGAGGAGTATCAAAAAAGTAAAGTTGAAGGATAAATTGTCCGGAATTGGGAAAGGGGAGATGCAAATAGGTTTTGCCAATACTATGTGCGGGCGAAAATGGGAAACAGATGACTCCTAAGAGGGCCATCGGGTAACGAAGGATGTTATCCTGTCTGGAAGCTAAATGGAAGTCAAACATCTCTCTTTTTTTTAACTTGTGTAGATATGTTTGTAACTGTGATAGATGTGTGTACTGAGTGAAATAGCGGTGAAGGGCATTAGGATATCTACATTTTTCGGGTAGGTAGGTTATGTATGTATTGTATGTAACTGTCTGTAATAGTGTGATCATCCCTCTTGTTTTACTCCCCTTCCTGCTTTTCCTCCCCCCCCCTTACCTCCCCCCCGTTGTTTTCTTTCCCTCCCCGGCTTCTGTTATTTAAGAAAATTCAATAAAGATTATTTTTTTAAAAAAAGGGAGGGACTTGCATTTATCTGAGAACAGCTGCTACATTAATTTGGTTCTCAATTGGGTTCTCACCGAAAAACTTTTGTTCTCATCTTGAATCAATCCACTTTACCTCACCCCCTCTGACCCTATATCCCGTGGTACAATCCAAATCTCCATCACAACAACAACCACACCAATGACTCAAACCCCCCCTCCCCCCAAAAAAGAACTCCTAAAATTCAGCTGGAGCCATGCATTTATCTCTGGGAACCACTGCTGTATGTGGTTCTCTTTTCTGAAAAGAATTATTTTTATTGAAGATATATCATAAAAGTTACAGGGAAAGTTTTTTCTACTGATCAATAGCTTTTCCTGCTGGGGCCGCAACAGAGGCGGTGGCGTGGGGAGCTCCTCCGCGACTCGGGAGCGGCGCCATCATGGCTTGTACTCATCCTTTGATATCGGTGTACTCCGGAAAGGGGGAAGTGTCCGGTAAAAATGTCACCATGCCAGCTGTGTTGAAGGCCCCCATTCGCCCAGATATTGTGAACTTTGCTCACACCAATTTGCGGAAGAACAGCAGGTAGCCCTATGCTGTGAGTGAACTTGCAGGGCATCAGACCAGCGTTAAATCATTGAGGCACCGGCAGAGCTGTGCTTCATATCCCAAGGGTTTGCGGAGGTGGAACACATCGGTCTGGCCAGGGTGCCTTTGGTAATATGTCTCTTGGAGGACGCATGTTTGCCCCGTATGATGGCACAACCAGGAAGATTAAGGGAAAACTAAATGTGTCTGGCTATTTTCCCAGTGACCATCGGTATGCCCTATAAGTACTGTAATTCCCTCAAAATAAAACTCTACAGACAAGACTAAATTCAAACAATTGAGTTTACTAAACAATCAAGATGAATCAAACAAGGTATACAGAGGTGCAGTTTGATTATGATATAGAGTTAGAATAAGGAACAGGTATAAGGTACAGCTCTGAGGTAAAAAACAAAACTATATACTATGAGGTAAGAACTCCATGATGGTACAATTCTAATCTATAATCTATAAAATTTAAGGCATGTATAACTATAAACTATGGCAAGTACATGTACTATGTAATCTAAAGGGCAAATAAAACTATTCTATGGCAAATATATCTGTTAACTATTGCATGTATTGCTATTAACTATGGCATATATAACTATAAACTGTGGCATGTATAACTATAAACTAGTCTCTATAGCATATACAAATCTATAATCTATGGGGCATGTACAACTATTAATTATGGCATGTATAACTATAAACTCTGGGGCATGTATGTGCTAAGGATGGCCTGTTCGGACTGCAAGCCAGACCAGACACTTTCTGGCAACCAACTATAAGCTATTGTCCGAAAAGAATGGGAAAAAAGATTATTTCACCAGCCCATTCTGGCTCTGAGTCAGAATGGGCTGCACCAACCGAGCTCGGCCTCTAGGGGGAACCTAAGCTTCTCCCCTAAACTAAGCAAAATGGAACAGTCCGCAGGCAAGAAAGCAAACAGGGAAATAAATACTAGGCCGAGACTTCACACCCCGACTAAGACTTGGCGACGCTGGCATCGTCGGGTGAACATCACCCTGAAGCACTATGCCATCTGCTCTGCTTTGGCAGTTTCAGCTCTTCCGACGCTGCTGATGTCTAAAGGCCATCACATTGAGGAGATCCCAGAACTTCCTCGGGTCGTTGAAGACAAAGTTGAGGGTTACAAAAAGACAAAGGAAGCTGTCATGTTCCTCAAGAAGCTGAAAGCCTGGGATGATATCAAAAAGGTCTATGGCTCCCAACGCATGTGCGCGGGCAAAGGAAAGATGAGGAACCGCTGACACATCCAGCGCAAAGGACCCTGCATTATCTTCAATGAGGATAACGGGATCATAAAAGCTTTCTGGAACATCCAAGGAATTACTGTTCTCAATGTCAAAAAGCTGAACTGGCTCCTGGCGGCCATGTTGGACACTTCTGCATTTGGTCCGAAAGCGCTTTCCGCAAATTGGATGATTTGTATGGCACTTTGTGCAAGCCGGGTAGCCTAAAGAGCAACTACAACGTGCCGATGCACAAGATGACCAACACTGATCTTGGAAGGATGCTGAAGAGTCAGGAGATCCAGAAGGCCCTGCGTGCACCTACGAAAAGAATTCACTGCAGAGTTTTAAAGAACCCATTGAAGAATCTGAGAATAATTATTAAGCTGAACCCATATGCCAAGACCATGTGGCGCAACACCATTCTGCACCACGCTAAAAATCACAACCTAAAAGAGAAAGCAGCGAAGGGGAAGGAAAGGGCTCAGGCTGCTGCTGCTGCCGCTGCTGCAAAAAAGAAAGTGCGGCCTCAACCTTACAATAAAAAAGCGCTTGGCCACCTTCATTGCTGAAAAGGGCAGTACTGTGTGTCAGGATCCAGTTTCCGGAGCCCAGACTTTGGCGCCGAAAACTAGACTCCTGACGTCTCACCCTGATAAGGACCCTGCAGCTGGTGGCCTTGGAGGAAGGCAGTTGTTTGGTGGCGGGAAGCTTTTGCGCGGGGTTTTGGGTTTGGCGGGAGTCTACCTTTCGAACAAGTGGGAGTGTATAGGGGTTGCCTGCTTGCGACCAGGCAATCCCGGCTTTTTCTGTGTCTGAGTATCTGATAGTTAAGTTCTTTGTTTGACTACGATGGAAGTCTCATGTCATCATTGAGCCCAGCTGTCGTGAGCTGACAACTGTGTATGACAGTGAATAAAAAACCAAAAAAAACCCAACAATATAAGTAGAAATTTTGTAATTGTCTTATACCATTCCTTGAAGATGTTTTGGAAGAGATATAACTATTTGGGAAGTACATTCATTTTAATTACTGAAATTATTCCTAGTAACAATAGATTAAGATTGTTCCAATTTACAATTTTTTTTTCCTGGCTTGTGCTACCCCTTGTGCGAGCCAGGAAAGGGAGGCTGCACCACACGGAGCCCAGCCCCTCACGGGATGGATAAATGCCCTCGGCGGGCCGCATGTGGCCCGCAGGCCGTAGTTTGAGGAACCCTGCACTACGTGATAGGTTGCACTAGATGATAGTGGAAGACAATGGTAGATGGTGTGCAAAACCACTAGTACCTAAAACAAAATGGGTGGCATAGTGATGTCGCAGTGAGCAATATTAAGAATGGTTTTAGCAACAAGATAAACAATAGCTCGAGTTCATGCCAAGCATCAACCAGGGCAAGAAAGGTCCTCAGTTAGGACAATCACAGGGTGAGGTGGAAATGAGACCTCCATAAGGACACCTGTAATGTGTCATCTTCTGGGCTACCTTGAGGAGAAGGAAGTTGCTTCTGCTGCCTAGTTGTGTAAACCCCCCCCCCCCCTCAGTCTCTTGCACTGCTTTCCTTTCCTGCTTACAATTTTAAATGTTTCCTTGTTGCACTTCTCTTTCATATTGCCTCTTTGAACAAAACTAACATAAATGGGAAGGTTTTTAAATATCTCTTGCTCCCTCAGCTGTTGCCAAAGGGAGAAACCACCAAACTTTCACCATAATAATTTTATTTCTTACCTACCTCTTCTTTCAAGGGGCTTCTCCTGGGCTCATTTCTTAAAGAATCTGGTGATTTTCTAGGGGACTCCTCTGTATCCTCCACAGGATGATTTGTTTGGAACAAACATGTTGCCTGCTGCTACCCAGACAAAATTCTGAATACTTAAAATGCTCTGTACAGTCAAAATGTCTCAGCTCTTCCTTATTCATACTCACAATGGGACACTTTAGCTAACAATTCATGTCCTGCCATTTTGGGCTGTTCTTGAATGACATCAAAAACATTTTTTCCTCAGAAATTCTAAGTGGAATGTGGCATATAGTCAATTCCTTTTTCTTTAAAGTTTTATCCATTCCCCTTCTCTGACAAAATGTTCTCTATAAAGACTTTTTTGGATGGAGATTTTAGTCATTGCCTTCAACTCATTTGAACAGGATCCATTTGTTGAAATGTTATCTCATGGTGTTTCACAGCTCATGGTCTTGCAGTCCATATATTTTATCTCCAAATGGTCAGTGCCATTTTCTTTCACTACATCCTGAATCAGTATATGGGAAAGGTTTTCTTTTTGTGTTTTGTGGGCAGATGTTCTTGGATTTTCCCATGTTCTATAGATCTTATTCCAATGCCCCCTTGGCTGGTGTAGTTCCAGAACTTGAGCTGTATGAGAAACCTTTCACCTTCTCTGCAAAAGTGTCTGGAACATTGTTAGTTACTTGGGATTTCACTTCTGTGTTTAGCACCATCTGAAGAAGGAGCATCTTCCACAGCTTTTCCTTTACTTTGGGTGCCTTCTTTTAATTTGATAGCAGAAGGTTCTCCCTGTAATATTGTATTCCTTTCTGTAAGGTCGTATCACTTTTGTATGCTTCTCTGTGACATAATGATAGAATTTCTATCTTGCCATTTTTTCACTGGGATTTTAGACTGAGGATCTTCTTGAAGCTACTTCTTATTCTTTGAGCCTGTGTCCTGTTTATGCTTCAACCTAATAGAAGTGAGTTTGGATTGCTTCAGTTGAATTCCTCTTTGTTCTGTTGACCGCTCTGGATAGTGGCTGCTTCGGGCGGCCATCATGACCTGGTTGGCGACTCCGGGGGCCATGGCTAGATAGTGGCCACTTCGGGCGGATGTCATGACCTGGTTGCCGTCTCTGGGGGCCATGCCTGGATAGTGGCCGCTTCAGGCGGACGTCATGACCTGTTTGGTGACTCCGGGGCCATGGCTAGATAGTGGCCGCTTTGGGCAGATGTAATGGCCTGGTTGGCATCCCCGGGGGCCATGGCTGAATAGTGGTTGCTTTGGGTGGCCTTCATGGCCTGGTTGGCATCTCTGGGGGCCATGGCTGGATAGTGGCCGCTTCGGGGGGATGTCATGGGCTGGTTGGCGTCTCTGGGGGCCATGGCTGGATACTGACCGCTTCGGGCAAACGTCATGGCCTGGTTGGCATCTCCGGGTGCCATGGCTGAATGGTGGCTGCTTCGGGTGGCCGTCATGGGCTGGTTGTTGTCTCCATGGGCCATGGCTGGACGGTGGCCGCTTCGGGCGGACGTCATGGGCTGTTTGGTGTCTCTGAGGCCCATGGCTAGATAGTGGCTGCTTCGGGTGGCCATCATGACCTGGTTGGTGTCTCTGTGGGCCATGGCTGGATGGTGGCCGCTTCGGGCGGACATCATGACCTGGTTGGTGACTCCGGGGCCATGGCTAGATAGTGGCCGCTTTGGGCGGACGTAATGGCCTGGTTGGCGTCCCCGGGGGCCATGGCTGGAGCCATGTTTATTGTAGCTTCTGAGGTAAATTTTAGGGCCTTGAATTTACTGGATTTAAGGTGTTACTCTGATCCCAACGCTGGCCACCTAATATATAAAGATTAAATTAGGGCAAAAGGCAAAACACACAAATCTTATGGTGTAGGGCTGCCACCAACACTCTTCCCCAGTCTACTTTATGGGGGTAGGTTGCAAGAGAGGCACAGAGGCATTGGTTTTATTAATAACAAAGAAAGATACTTGTTTTCTGAGAACAGGCATTGAAATCTTAATGGTTGCAGATTGGTACAGAGCTTAATGGTTACTGATAAATAGTTCAGCACTTAAAACTTCAGGTTCCAGTCAACCTTAATAGTACACAGGAAACTATTAGGCTCCAATTAAATAGTTCCTTATTTCCAAACAGCCCAATTACCAAGGTCTGTTCTTAAAACTACTGTCAAACTATTTCTCCACAACTGCTAACTGACTACTAGCTCCAACTGACTCCAACTGTCAGATTTTGTAAAACCTCCAAGGTTCCTTTTTTCCTTCACTTGACCAAGCTCCGTCCACGTTTCCTCCAGGACTCCCATCCAATCGGGTGGCTCCACACATTCCCCTCCATGCTGCCCTCTGGCTCCGCCCCCCTCTGGCAATGTGTCTTACAAAATGGATGCCTGTCGGCTCCTCCACCAAAATGGATGCCTGGCTGTTGGGCCTTTACAGAACTAACACTGGTCCTGCAAGGTAGTGCAGTTCGTTGCACCTATAATTTTCAATACCCAGTCACCTTCCTTGATGTAGTGGTAATAAAAGTTAGATGGGTTGCAGCCATAAAGTAACTAGTTTATTTACACTATATACATGAACATAGCACACAGCAAACACGTCGGAACTCGAGCAGGAACATTCTTATCAGTA